>NC_132874.1:26348226-26651063 GCF_048164855.1 Canis lupus baileyi | reverse complement strand
TCGATATATTTGGATTCGATTTTTTTTTATTTGATTCGATTCTTTTTTATTTGATTCTATTCGATTCAATCCAATTCTTTTCGATTTGATCCTTTTGATTCCTTTGGATTCTATTCGATTCGATACTTTTCGTTTCGATTCTATTCGATTCAATTCGATTCTTTTCTATTTGATCTGTTTGATTCCTTTGGATTCTATTCGATTCGATTCTTTTTGATTTGATTCTTTTCAATTCAATTCATTTCTTTTCGATTCTCTTCGATTCGATTCTTTTCGATTCCATGAGATTCTATTCTTTTCGATTCGATAAGATTCGATTCTTTTCACTTCGTTTTGATTCTTCTCAGTTTGATTCAGTTCGATTCGAATCTTTTCGATTCTTTTTGATTCAATTCAATTCGATTATATTCAATTCTTTTCCATTCGATTCAATTAGCATCAATTCTTTCGATTCGATTTCTTTTCGATTCGATTCGATTCTTTCAGTTTCGATTCGATTCTTTTCAATTCGAATCGATTCGATTCTTTTATATTCTATTCAATTCGATTCTTCTTTATTGGACTCGATATGTTTAGAATCTTTTCGATTCAATTTGATACAATTCGATTATTTTCGATTTGATTCAATTCGATTCTTATCGATTCGATTCAATTCGATTCTTTTCGATTCCATTCGATTCTTTTCGATTCCATTCAATTCGATTCGATTCTGTTCCATTCGATTAGAATCGATTCTTTTCTTTTCGAGTCGCTTCTTTCCTATTCCATTCTTTTCGATTTGATTCAAATCGATTATTTTCGATTCGATTTCATTCGATTCGATTCTTCGAGATTCGTTTCGATTCGATTCTTTTTGATTAGAATATTTTCGATTTGATTCGATTCGCCTCTTTTCATTTCAGATTGATTCTTTTTGATTCTATTCTTTTCGATTCGATTTTTTTCAATTCAATTCGATTCGACTCGATTCGATTCTTTTCGTTTCAATTCGATTCATTTCGATTCGTTTCTTTTCTATCGATTCAATTAGATTCTTTTCGATTCCATTCGATTTGATTCGATTCTTTTCGAGTCGATTCGATTCTTTTCGTTTCGATTCAATTCTTTTCTATTCGATTCTTTACAATTCCTTGCGATTCTTTTCGATTCGATTCGGTTTGATTCGAGTCTTTTCGATTCTTTTTGATTTGATTCAATTCGATTCTTTTTGGTTCGATTCGAATCAATTCTTTTCCATTCGATTAGATTCATATCGATTCTTTCAATTCGATTCGATTCTTTTCGATTCGATTCGATTCTTTTCAATTCGATTCAATTCGATTCTTTTCGATTCGATTCGATTCTTTTTGATTCAATTTTCAATTCAATTTGATTCGATTCGATTCTTTTCCATTCGATTCAAATTGATTCTTTTCTTTTCGAGTCGACTCTTTTCTATTCAACTCTTTTTGATTCGATTCGTTTCTTTTCGATTCTTTTCAATTCGATTCATTTGATTCTTTTCGAATTGATTTGATTCGATTCTGTGGTATCGATTCGATTCTTTTCTATTTGATTGTTTTCGATTCGATTCGTTTTGATTCGTTTCGATTCGATTCGTTCCAATTCTTTTCTATTCTATTCGATTCTTTTCTTTTCTATTCGATTCGATTCTTTTCGATTCGATTCGATACGATTTGATTCTTTTCGATTCGATTCAAATCGATTATTTTCGATTCAATTTCATTCGATTCGATTCTTCTTGATTCATTTCGATTCGATTCTTTTTTGATTAGAATGTTTTCGATTTGATTCGATTCGCTTCTTTTCGTTTCAGATCGATCCTTTTCGATTCGATTCTTTTCGATTCAATACGATTCGACTCGACTCGATTCGATTCTTTTCGTTTCGATTCGATTCGTATCGATTCAATTCTTTTCTATCGATTCTTTCGATTCGATTCTTTTCGTTTCGATTCAATTGTTTTCAATTCGTTTCGATTCTTTTCAATTCGATTCGGTTGGATCCGAGTCTTTTTGATTCTGATTCGATTCAATTCGATTCTTTATGGTTCGATTCGATTCGATTCTTTTCCATTCGATTCTATTCTATTTGATTCTTTTCGTCTAGATTCGATATGATTATTTCATTTCAATTCGAATGGATTCTATTCGATTCGATTCGTTTTGATTCTTTTCGATTTCATTCGATTCTATTCGTTTTTTTATTTGATTCATTTCCATTCTTTTTGATTCAATTTGATTCTTTTCTATTCTATTTGATTTGATTCTTTTCAATTCGATTTGATTCAATTCGATTCTTTTTGATTTCATTCTTTTCAATTCGTTTCAAATTGATTCTTTTCGATGTGAATCAATTCGATTCTTTTCAATTCATTTCGATTCGATTCTTTTCAATTCCTTTCAAATTGAATCTTTTCTATTTCATTTGATTCGATTCTTTTTTTTGATTCGATTCTTTTGTTTCGATTTGATTCTTTTCGATTCTATTGTTTTCGTTACATTCGATTCGATTCTTATCATTTCAATCGAATTGAAATGAATCTATTAAAAAATAATCGATTAAAAAAGAAAATAATCGATTCACATCGAATCAAATCGAAAATAATGGAAACGAGTAGAATCGAAAATTATCGAATTGAATCGAAAAGAATTGAAACGAATAGAAAATAATCGAAATTAATCGAATCGAAAAGAATCGAATCAAATAGAAAAGAATCGAATCGAATCAAAAAGAAACAAATCGAAAATAATCAAATCGAATTGAAAATAATCGAATCGAATTGAATCACATAGAAAAGAATCGAATCGAATCGAAAATAATCGAATCAAAAGAATCTAATCGAATGAAATCGAAAATAATCTAATCGAAAATATCGAATTGATTCAAAAATAATCGAATCAAATCGAAAATAATCGAATCAAATACAATCGAATCGAATCGAATATAATCAAATTTAACCGAATTCAATCGAAAATAATCAATCGAATCGAATTTAATCGAATCGAATCGAATCGAATCGAATCGAAAATAATAGAATCCAATATAAAATAATTGAAACTCATCGAAAGAATCGAATCGAATAAAAAAGAACCGAATCGATATTAATCGAATTGAATTTATATACTCGAATCAAAAAGAATCGAATCACATTGAATTGAATCCAAAATAATCGAATTGAATTGAATTGAAAATAATGAAATCAAATCGAAAATAATTGAGTCGAATGTAATCTTATCGAATCGAAAATAATCAAATCGAATCGAATAAAATTGAAAATAATTGAAACGAATCGATCGAATTGAATTGAAAATAATCGAATCGAATCGAACCGAATTGAATCGAAAATAATCCAATCGAATAGAATCAAATATAATTGAATCGAATCGAAAAGAATCGATCGAATCAAAAATAATCGAATTGAATAAAAAAAATTGAATCAAATCCAATCAAATCGAAGCGAAAATAATCAAATTGAATTGAATTGAATCAAAAATAATTGAATCGAATCAAAATGAATCGAATCAAATCAAATCGAATCGAATCGAAAATAATCAAATCGAATAAAAAATAATCGCATCAAATCGAATTGAATCGAAAATAATCGATTCGCATCAAATCGAATCGAAAATAATCCAATCGAATTGAATCGTAAATAATCGAATCGAATCGAAAGTAATTCAATCGAATCGATATTAATCCAATCGAAAAGATTTGAATCGATTCGAATTGAAAATAACCTAGTCGAATCGAATCTAATCGAAAATATTCAATTCGCATCTAATTGAATCGAATCGAAAATAATCGAATAGAATTGAATCGAAAATAATCGAATCGAATTGAAAATAAGCGAATTGAAAAGAACCAAATATAATCAAATCGAAAATAATCGAATCGAATCGAAAATTATCGAATCAAATAAAAAATAATCGAATCAAATTGAATCAGAAATAATCAAATCGAATGCAATCGAATCGAATCGGAAATAATCGAATCGAATTGAAAAAATCGAATCAAATCGAATCGATAATCGAATTGTATCATCGAATCGAATCGAATAGAAAATTATCGATTCGTATCGAATCAAATCGAATCGAAAATAATCTAATCAAATTGAAATATAAATCATTGAAACGAATAGAAAATAATGGATCGAATCAAAAAAATCGAATCGAAAAGAATCGAATCGGAAAGAATCGAATTGAAAAGAATCAAATCAAATCGAATCGATAATAATTGAATCGAATCCTCGAATTGAATCGAATCGAAAATTATCGATTCGCATCGAATCGAATCGAATAGAAAATAATCTAATCAAATTGAATCAAAAATAATCGAACTGAATCGAAAATAATCAAATCGAATCGAAAATAATCGAATCGAAACGAATCGAATGGATTCGAATCAAAAATCGAATCGAATCCAAAAGAATCGAATCAAATCTAAAATAATTGAATCGAAAAGTATCGAATCAAATAGAATCAAAAAGAATGCAAATGCAGAGAATCGAATCGAATCAAAAGTAATCGAATTAAATCAATCGAGTCGAAAACAATCAAATAGAATGGAAACGAAAACAATCGAATCGAAACGAAAAGAATCGAATCAAATCGAAAATGATCCAATCAAATCGAATTGAGTAAAAAATAATCAAAACAAATCGAATCGAAAATATCGAATGGAATCGAATCGAAATATCGATTCATATCGAATCGAATCGAATCGAAAATAATCGAATTGAATTGAATCGAAAATAATCAAATTGAATCGAAAATAACCGATTCGAATTGAAAATAATCGAATCGAAAATAATCGAATTGATTCGAATGGAAAATCAAAAAAATCGAAAAGAATCAAATCAAATCGAAAATAATCAAATCGAATAGAAAAAATCGAATCGAATCAAAAATAATTGTATCGAATTGAATATATTCAAATCGAATTGAATCGAATCAAATCGAATTAAAAATAATCGATTCGAAAATAATCGATTCACATTGAATCGAATCGAAAATAATGGATACGAATAGAATTGAAAATAATCTAATCGAATCGAAAGTAATCGAATCGAAAATAATCGATTCGATTCGAATCATAAATATTGAATCGAATCAAAAAGAATCGAATCGAATTGAATTGAAAAGAATCGAATTGAACCGAATCGAATCGAAAATAATCGAAACGAATCAAATATAATCGAATCGAAAATAATCAATTCGCATCGAATCAAATCAGAAATAATCTAATTGAATTGAAAAGAATCGAATCGAATCGAATCGAAAATAATCTAAACTCATCCAATTGAATCAAATCGAAAATAATCGAATCGAATCAAATCAAATAAAAAATAATCGAACCGAATCAAACCAAATTGAATCTAAAATAATCAAATCGAATCAAACCGAATTTACTCGAAAATAATCGAATCGATCGAATTGATTCGAAAAAATCGAATCTAATCGAATCGAAAATAATCAAATCGAATCGAATCTAATTGAATCGAAAATAATCGAATCGATTGGAATCGAATCAAAAATAATCGAACCGAATCAAATCGAATTGAAACGAAAATAATCGAATCGAAACAAAAAGAATCGAATCGAATCAAAAATAATTGAATCGAATCGAAAATAATCAAATCGAATCCAATCAAATTAAATCAAAATAATCAAATTGATTTGAATTGAATCGAAAATAATCGCATCAAAACGAATTGAATCAAAAATAATCGATTCGCATCAAATCGAATCGAAAATAATCCAATCGAATTGAATCAAATCAAAATGAATAGAATAGAATCGAATTGAAAAAATCTAATAAAATAGAATCGAATCGAATCGAAAATATCGAATTGAATGGAAAAGAATTGAATCGAATCGAGAAGAATTGAGTGGAAAAGAATCAAATCGTATTGAATCGAAAAGAATCGAATCGAAAAGAATCGAAAAGAATAGAAAACTATCGATTAGAATCGAAAAGAATCGACTCGAATCGAATAGAAAAGAATCGAATCGAATCAAAAAGAACCGAATCGAATCAAATCGAAAAGAATCGAATTGAAAAGAATCTAATCAAATATATTCAAATCGAATTTAATCGAATCGAATCGAAAAGAATCGAGTCGAATTGAATCGAATCGAAAAAAATTGAATTGATTCGAATCTAAAAGAATTGAATTGAAAAAATCGATTTGAATGGAATCAAAAAGAATCGAATTGAATCACATTGATTCGAAAAGAAAGGAATTCGAATCGAAATGAATCGAAAAAAATCGAATATATTCGAATCGAATCGAAAAAATTCGAAACGAATCTCATCAGATAGAATGGAAAAGAAACAAATCGAATCCAAAAGAATTGAATCGAATCGAACCGAATCGAAAATAATCGAATAGATTGAATCAAAAAGAATCAAATCGATTTGAAATGAATAGAGTAGAATCGAATTGAAGAGAGGTGAAAAAATTCGAATCGAATCGAAAAGAATCGAAATGAATCGAATTGAATCCAAAAGAATTGAATCGAATTGAACAGTATCGAAGCGAATCCAAAGAATCGAATCAAATCGAAAAGAATAGAATCGAAATGAATCGAATCAAAATGAAAAGAATCCAATTGTATCGAATTAAATCGTAAACAATCAAATCGAATTGAATCGAAAAGAATCAAATTGAATCGAATCAAAAAGAATCGAATGGTATTGAATTGAATCGAAAAGAATCGAATTATATCTAATTGATAAAAGAATCAAATCGAATAAAACCGAGAAGAATCGAATCGAATCAAAAAGAATTGAATCGAATAGAATAGTATTGAATTGAATTGGATCGAATCGAAAAGAATCGAATTGAACCGAAAAGAGTCGAATCGAATGTAATAGAATCGAATTGCATTGAATCGAAATAATTGATTTGAATTGAATCGAATAGATTTGAATCGAATCGAATCGAAAAAATTCGAAACGAATCTAATCAGATCGAATGGAAAAGAATCGAATCGAATTGGAAAGAATTGAATTGAATTGAACTGAATCGAAAATAATCGAATAGATCGAATCAAAGAGAATCCAATCGATTTGAAATGAATAGAGTAGAATCGAATCAAAGCGAAGCGAAAAGATTCGAATCAAAACGAATCGAATTGAATCCAAAAGAATTGAATCGAATCAAACATTATCAAATCGAATCCAAAGAATCGAATCCAATCAAATCGAAAAGAATCGAATCGGGATCCCTGGGTGGCACAGCGGTTTGGCGCCTGCCTTTGGCCCAGGGCGCAATCCTGGAGACCCGGGATCGAATCCCACGTCGGGCTCCCGGTACATGGAGCCTGCTTCTCCCTCTGCCTGTGTCTCTGCCTCTCTCTCTCTCTCTCTGTGACTATGACTATCATAAATAAATGAAAAAAAATTAAAAAAAAAAGAAAAGAATCGAATCAAAAAGAATCGAAACAAAAAGAATCCAATTGTATGGAATCAAATCGAACAATCAAATCGAATCGAATCGAAAAGAATCAAATTGAATCGAATCAAAAAGAATAGAATGGTATCGAATTGAATAAAAAATAATCGAATCATATCTAATTGAATTGAAAAGAATCAAATTGAATAGAACTGAAAAGAATCGAATCGAATGGAAAAGAATCGGGTCGTATCGAATTGAATCAAAAAGAATTGAATGGAATAGCATCGAAAAGAATCGAAATGAATAGAAAAGAATCGAATCGAATCGAATCGAAAAGTATTGAAACGAATTGAATCAAATCGAAAAGAATTGAATCGAACTGAAAAGCATCGAATCGAATGGAATTGAATCGAATGGAATTGAATTGAAAAGAATTGAAATAAATCGAGTTGAATCGAAAAGAATCGAATACATTCGAATCGAATCGAATTGAAAAACTTCGAAACGAATCTAATCAGATCGAATGGAAAAGAATAGAATTGAATCGAAAAGAATTGAATCGAATTGAACAGAATCGAAAATTATCAAATAGATCGAATCAAAAAGAATCGATCGATTTGAAATGAAAGGATTAGAAACTAATCAAAGCAAAGCGAATAGATTTGAATCGAATTTAAAGGAATCAAAACGAATTGAATTGAATCCAAAAGAATTAAATCGAATCGAACAGTATCGAATCAAATCCAAAGAATCGAATTGAATCAAATCGAAAAGAATCAAATCGAAAAGAATCGAATCGAAACGAAAAGAGTCCAATTGTATCGAATCAAATCGTAAACAATCAAATCGAATCTAATCGAAAAAATCGAATTGAATCGAATCGAAAAGAATTGAAAGATATTGAACTGAATCGAAAAGAATCAAATCATATCTAATTGAATTGAAAAGAATCAAATCAAATAGATCCGAAAGGAAACGAATCGAATCAAAAAGAATCGAATCGAATAGCATCGAAAAGAATCGAAATGAATAGAAAAGAATCGAATCGAATCGAATCAAATCGAAAAGAATCAAATTGAATAGCATCGAAACGAATCGAATTGAAAAGAATCGAATTGGGGGATCCCTGGTTGGCGCAGCGGTTTGGCGCCTACCTTTGGCCCAGGGCGCGATCCTGGTAGACCCGGGATCGAGTCCCACATCGGGCTCCCGGTGCATGGAGCCTGCTTCTCCCTCTGACTGTGTCTCTGCCTCTCTCTCTCTCTCTCTGTGACTATCATAAATAAATAAAAATTTAAAAAAAATTTTTAAAAAAAGAAAAAAATCGAATTGAATAGCATCGAAACGAATGGAATCAAAACGAAATGAATCGAATCGAATCGTATAGAATGGAATTGAAAAGAATCGAATCATATTGAATTGAATCGAATCGAACTGAAAAGAATTGAATCGAATACAAGAGAAAAGAATCGTATCGAATCGAATCGAATTGATTCGAAAATAATCGTACCGAATTGAATCAAAAAGAATCAAATCGATTCCAATCGAATTGAATCGAAAAGAATCGAATCGAACAATATCGAATCTAATTAAAATGAATCGAATCAAATAAAATAGAAAAGAATCAAATCGAAACGAAAAGAATCGAATCGAATCGAATTGAAAAGAACCGAATCAAATAAAATCGAGAAGAATCGAATAGAAACAAAAAGAATTGAATCGAATCGAATTGAAAAGAATCGAATCGAATCAAAAAGAATTGAATTGAAAGGTATCGAATTGAAGCGAAAATAATCGAATTGAATCGGAAAGATCAAATCAAATCGAATAAAAAACAATCGAATTGAATCGAATAGAATCGAAAATAATCGAATCTAATCAAATTGAATCGAAAAGAATCGAATCGAATCGAAAAGAATAGAATCATATAGAATCTAATTGAAAAGAACCGAATCGTATTGAATTGATTCGAAAATAATCGAATCGAATAGAATCGAAAAGAATCGAATCGAAACGAATCAAATCGTAAAGAATCGAATCGAAAAGAATCACATCAAAACGAAAAGAATCAAATCAAATCGACTCGAAAACAATCGAAAAGAATCTAATCAAATCAAAAAGAATCTAATCGAATCGAAAAGAATCGAATCGAATGAAATCTAATCGAAATGAATTGAATCGATTCAAATTGAAAAGAATCAAATCGAATTGAAATGAAAGGAATCGAATCGAATTGCACCGAATTGAAAATAATTGATCGAATTGAATAAAAAATAATCGAATTTAATCGAATCGAATTGAATATTATAGGAATTGAATCGAATCGATAATTGAATCGAATTAAATCAAATCTAGTCGAATCGAAAATGATCAAAACGAATCAAATAGATTCAAAAACAATCGAAACAAATCAAATTGATTTAAAAATAGTCGAATCGAATCGTATCAAATCGAATCGAAAAGAATCGAATTGAATCGAAAAGAATAGAACGGAATCGAAAAGAATCGAATCGAAACGAAAAGTGTCGAATCGAATCGAATTGAAAAGAATGGAATCGATTCGAACCGAAAAGAATCAAATCGAATCGAATCAAATTGAATCGTAATGAAAAGAATCGAATCGAATCGAAAAGAATCGAATCGAATCGAATGAAAAAGAATTGAATCGAATTGAATAAAAATAATCGAACCAAATCGAATCGAATCGAGAATAATTGGAATTGAATTGAATCGATAATCGAATCGAATCAAATCGAGTAGAATCGAATATAATCGAATCGAATCAAATCGATTCGAAAAAATCGAATCAAATTGTATCGAATCAAAAGTAATCGAATCGAATCACATTGAATTGATTTGAATTGAAACGAATTGAATGGAACCGAAACGAAAAGAATCAAATCGAATCGAATCAAAAAGAATCGAATCCAAAGAATCGAATTGTAGAGAATCTAATCGGAACGAAAAGATTCAAATCGAAACGAATCGAATAGAAAAGAATCGAATCGAATAGCATCGAAAAGAATACAAATGAATAGAAAAGATCGCACCGAATCAAATCGAAAAGAATCAAATCGAATCGAAAGGAATCAGATAGAAAAGAATCGAATAGAAAAGAATTGAATCGAAGCAAATCGATTGAAAAGATCGAATCAAAAAATCAAAGAGAATCGAAACAAATCAAAACGAATCGAATCGAATTGAAAAGAATCGTATCGAATTAAATCTAAAAGAATCAAATCGAATCGAATCAAAAGGAATCGAATCGAATTGATTCGCATCGAATAGATTCGAATGGAATCGTATCAAATCGAAAAGAATCGAATTGAATTGTATCGAATCGAAAATAATCGAATCGAATCGAATGGAATTGAATAAAAAAGAATAGAATAGAATCGAATTGAATCGAAAGAATCGAATAGATTCGAATTGAAACAAATAGAAAAAAATCAAAACGAATCGAATCAAATGGAGTGGAAAAGAATCGAATCAAATCGAAAAGAATCGAATTGAATTGAACTGAATCGAATAGATCAAATCAAAAAGAATCGAATAGATTCGAAATGAATCGAGTAGAATCGAATCGAAGTGAAAAGAATCGAATTGAATCGAGTTGAAAAGAATCGAAACGAATCCAAAAGAATCGAATCGAAATGAAAATAATCGAATCGAATCGATTGAAAAGATCGACTTGAAAAGAATCGAATTAAATCGAAAAGAATCGAATTGAATCGTTTTGAATCAAAAAGAATCAAATCGAATTGAACCCAGAAGAATAGAATCGTATTTAATTGAATCGAAAAGAATCGAATCGAATTGAATCGAAAAGAATCGAATCGAATCAAAATGAATTGAATCGAATCCAAAAGAATCATATCGAATCGAATTGAATCGAAAAGAATCCAATCGAACATAATCGAATCGAATTGAAAAGAATCGAATCGAAGAGAAATCAAAACAAAAAGAAAGGAATTGAATCGAATCGAAAAGAATCGAATGGTATTATTGAATCGAAAAGAATCGAATCATATCGAATTCAATTGAAAAGAATCAAATAGAATCGAACCAAAAAGAATCTAATCAAATCGAAAACAATCTAATCGTATTGAATCGAATCGAAAAGAATCAAATCGAATACATCGAAAGGAATCAAAATGAATCGAAAAGAATCAAATCGAATTGAATCAAAAAGTATCAAATCGAATAGAAAAGAATCAAATCGAATCAAAAAGAATCAAATTGAATAGCATTGAAACGAATCAAATCAAATAGAAAAGAATCGAATTGTGTAGCATCGAAACGAATCGAATCAAAGTGAAAAGAATCAAATCGAATCGTATCGAATGGAATCAAAAAGAATTGAATCATATCGAATATAATCGAAAAGAATCGAATCGAATAGAACTGAAAAGAATCGAATCGAATACAATCAAAAAGAATCGTATCAAATCGAATCGAATTGAATAGAAAAGAATCGATTCCAATCGAATTGAAATGAAAAGAATTGAATCGAACAGTACCGAATCGAATTGAAAAGAATAGAATCAAATAAAATCAAAAAGAATCTAATTGAAATGAAAAGAATTGAATCGAATCGAATTGAAAAGAATCGAATCGAAAAGTCGAATCGAAAAGAATTGAGTTGAATCGAATCGAAAAGATTCTAATTGAATCGTGTCGAATCAAAAAGAATCGAATCAAATCGAAAAGAATCGAATCGAATTGAATCGAATTGAATCGAAAAGAATCAAACGAATCAAATTGAATCGAAAAGAATAGAATAGATTCGAATTGAAACGATTCCAAAAAATCGAAACTAATCGAATCATCGAATGGAAAAGAATCGAATCGAATCAAAAAGAATCGAATCGAACTGAATCGAAGAATCGAAGATAACAGAATTGTAAAGAATTGAATCGAAATGTAACAAATCGAATACAAATGATCGAATCAAGCCAAATCGAAAAGAATTGAATCGAAAAGAATCGAATAGAATCGAACTGAAAATAATCGAATTGAATCGAATCAAATAGATTAGAATCGAACAGAATTGAATCGAATGAAAAGAATCTTATCGAATCGATTTGAAAAGAATTGAATCGAACCGAATGGAGAAGAATCAAATCGAATCGAATTGAAAAGAATTGAATCGAAAAGAATCGAATTGAATTGAATCGTAATGAAGGGATTGAATCGAATCGAAAGAATCAAATCGAATCGAAAAGAATTGAATCGAATGCAATCAAATCGAAAAGAATCGAATCGAATTGAAAAGAATCAAATCGAATTGATTGAATCGAAAAGAATCGAATCGAATCGCATCGAATCGAAATAATAGAATTGAATAAAAAATAATCAAATCGAATCGAATTGAGAATAATTGGAATTGAATTGAATCGATAATCGAATCGAATCAAATTGAGTCGAATCGAAAATCATCGAATCAAATCAAATCGATTCGAAAAAATCGAATCAGATTGCATCGAATCGAATCATATTGAATTGATTTGAATTGAAAAGAATCGAATTGAATCAAATCAAAAATAATCGAATCCAAAGAATCGAATTGTAGAAAATCAAATCAAAACGAAAAGATTCAAATCGAAACGAATCGAATTGAAAAGAATCGAATCGAAAAGAATTGAATCAAAAAGAATCGAATCGAATCATATCTATTGAAAAGATCGAATCAAAAAAATCAAAGAGAATCGAAATGAATCAAAACGAATCGAATCGAATCGAATAGAAAAGAATCGTATCGAATCAAATCTAAAAGGATCGAATCGAATCGAATAAAAAAGAATCGAATCGAATCGAAAAGAATTGAATCGAATGCAATCAAATCGAAAGAATCGAATTGAATTGAAAAGAATCAAATCGAATTAATTGAATCGAAAAGAATCGAATCAAATCAAATCGCATCGAATCGAAAATAATTGAATTGAATTGAATAAAAAATAATCGAATCGAGAATATTTGAAATTGAATTGAATCGATAATCGAATCGAATCAAATAGAGTCGTATTGAATCAAATCAATCGAAAAAAATTGAATCAAATTGCATCGAATCAAAAGTAATAGAATCGAATCGTATTGGTTCGATTCGAATTGAAAAGAATCAAATCGAATCGAATTGAAAAGAATCAAATCGAATCGAATCAAAAAGAATCGAATCCACAGAATAGAATTGTCGAGAATCTAATCGAAACGAAAAGATTCGAAAAGAATCGAATCAAATTGAATCGAAAAGAATCGAATAGAATCGATTTGAATCAAATCGAAAATAATCAAAACGAATCGAATCACCTCGAGTGCAAAATAATTGATTCAAATCGAAAAGAATCGAATGGAATTGAATCGTAATGAAAAGAATCGAATCGAATCGAAAAGAATTGAATCGAATGCAATCAAACCGAAAAGAACCGAATCGAATTGAAAAGAATCAAATCAAATTGATTGAATCGAAAAGAATCGAATCGAATCGAATCGCATCGAATCGAAAGTAATTGAATTGAATAAAAAGTAATCAAATCGAATCGAATCGAGAATAATTGGAATTGAATTGAATCGATAATCGAATCGAATCAAATCGAGTTGAATCGAAAATAATCTAATCGAATCAAATCGATTCGAAAAGAATCAAATCAGATTGCATCGAATCAAAAGTAATCAAATTGAATCGTATTGAATTGATTTGAATCAAAAAGAATCGAATCGAATCGAATTGAATCGAAAAGAATCAAATCAAATCAAATCAAAAAGAATTGAAACCAAAATATCGAATAGTAGAGATTCTAAACGAAACGAAAAGATTCAAATCAAATAGAATCAAAAAGAATCAAATCTAAACGAAAAGAATCGAATCAAAAGAATCAAATCGAATCGAAAAGAATCGAATCAAATCAAATCGATTGAAAAGATTGAATCAAAAAATATAAGAGAATGGAAACGAATCAAAACGACACGAATCAAATTGAAAAGTTCGTATCGAATGAAATCTAAAAGAATCGAATCGAATCAAATCAATTGAAAAGATCGAATCAAAAATATCAAAGAGAATCGAAATGAATCGAATCTAATAGAAAAGTTTCGTATCGAATCGAATTGAATCGAAAAGAATCCAATCGAACATAATCGAATCGAATTGAAAAGAATCGAATCGAAAAGATCAAATCGAAATGAAAAGAAAGGAATCAAATCGAATCAAAAAGAATTGAATGCTATCATTGAATTGAAAAGAATCGAATCAAATCAAATTGAATTGAAAAGAATCAAATAGAATAGAACCAAAAAGAATCGAATCGAATCGAATTGAATCGAAAAGAATCAAATAGATTAGAATTGAAACAAATCGAAAAAAATCAAAACGAATCGAATCACATCAAGTGGAAAATAATCGAATCAAATCGAAAAGAATCAAATCGCATCGAACTGAATCGAAAAGAATCAAATAGATCAAATCAAAAAGAATCGAATCGATTCGAAATGAATCGAGTAGAATTGAATCGAAGTGAAAAGAATTGAATCGAATCGAATTGAAAAGAATCGAATCAAATCGAGAAGAATCAAATAGAAATGAAAAGAATCGAATCGAATCGATCAAAAAGATCGAATTGAAAAGAATCGAATTGAATCGAATCGAATCGTATCGAATCAAAAAGAATCGATTCGATCGAAAGGAACAGAATCGTATTTAATTGAATCGAAAAGAATCGAATCGAATTGAATCGAAAATCTAATCGAATCAAAACGAATCGAATGGAATCAAAAAGAATCGTATTGAATCGAATTGAATTGAAAAGAATCCAATCGAACATAATCGAATCGAATTGAAAATAATCGAATCGAAAAGAATCAAACCGAAGCGAAAAGAAAGGAATCGAATCGAATCGAAAAAAATCGAATGGTATCATTGAATCAAAAAGAATCGACAATATCGAATTGAATTGAAAAGAATCAAGTAGAATAGAACCATAAAGAATCGAATCGAATTGAATGAAAAGAATCAAATCGTATCGAATCGAATCGAAAAGAATCGAATCAAATACATCGAAAAGAACAAAATGAATCGAATCGAATCGAAAAGTATCGAATTGAATCGGAAAGAATCGAATCGAATCAAAAAGAATCAAATTGAATAGCATCGAAATGAATCAAATCGAATCGAAATGAATCGAATTGAATAGCATCGAAACGAATCGAATCAAAATGAATTGAAAAGAATCGAATCGTATCGAATGTAATCGAAAAGAATAAAATCATATCGAATTGAATCGAAATGAATTGAATTGAATATACCGAAAAGAATCGAATCGAATACAATTGAAAAGAATCGATTCCAATCGAATTGAATTGAAAAGAATCGAATCGAAGGGTACCGAATCAAATTGAAAAGAATCGAATCAAAAAAAATCGAAAGAATCTAATTGAAACGAACAGAATCGAATCAAATCGAATTGAAAAGAATCGAATCCAAAAAATCGAATCGAAAAGAATCGAGTTTAGTTAAAACGAATCGAAAAGAATTTTATCGAATCGAAAAGTATTGAATCGAATCAAATCGAATCGAATTGAATCGAAAAGAATCGAATAGATTCTAATCGAAACAAATCGAAAATAATCGAAATGAATCGAATCAAATGGAATTGAAAAGAATCGAATCGAATTGTAACGAAAAGAATCAAATCAAAAAGAATCATATCGAATGAAAAGAATTGAATCGAATAAAAAAGAATTGAATCGAAATGGAAAAAATCGAAACCAAATGATCGAATTGAATCAAATCGAAAAGAATAGAATCGAATGAAAAGAATCGAATAGAATCAAATTGAAAATAATCGAACTGAATCGAATAAAATAGAATAGAATCGAACAGAATTGAATCAAACGAAAAGAATCTTATCGAATCGAAAAAAATCGAAGCTAATCGAATGGAGAAGAAGCAAATCGAATTGAATCGAAAAGAATCGAATTGAAGAGAATCTAATCGAAAAGAAAGGAATCAAATCAAATCGAAAAGAATTGAATGGTATCATTGAATCGAAAAGAATCGAATCATATTGAATTGAATTGAAAAGAATCAATTAGAATAGAACCGAAAAGAATAGAATCGAATAGAAAAGAATTGAATCGTATCGAATCGAATCGAAGAATCGAATCGAATACATCGAAAAGAATCAAAATGAATCGGAAAGAATCGAATCGAATCGAAAAGTATCAAATCGAATGAAAAGAATCAAATCAAATCGAAAAGAATCAAATTGAATAGCATAGAAACGAATCAAATCGAATCGAAAGAATAGAATTGAATAGCATCGAAACGAATCGAATCAAAATGAAAAGAATCAAATCGAATTGAATCTATTAGAATCGAATCGTTTCGAATGGAATCGAAAAGAATCGAATCATATCGAATTGAATCAAAAAGAATCAAATCGAATACAATTGAAAAGAATCGTATCGAATCGAATCGAATTGAATCGAAAAGAATCGAATCAAATCAAATCGCATCGAATCGAAAATAATTGAATTGAATTGAAAAAAAATAATCGAATCGAATCGAGAATAATTGAAATTGAAGTGAATCGATAATCAAATCGAATCAAATCGAGTCGAATCGAAAATCGAATCGAATCAAATCAATCGAAAAAAATTGAATCAAATTACTCAGCTATTAGAAATGACAAATACCCACCATTTGCTTCAACGTGGATGGAACTGGAGGGTATTATGCTGAGTGAAGTAAGTCAGTCGGAGAAGGACAAACATTATATGTTCTCATTCATTTGGGGAATATAAATAATAGTGAAAGATAATATAAGGGAAGGGAGAAGAAATCTGTGGGAAATATCAGAAAGGGAGACAGAACGTAAAGACTGCTAACTCTGGAAAACAAACTAGGGGTGGTAGAAGGGGAGGAGGGCGGGGGGTGGGAGTCAATTGGTGACGGGCACCGGGGGTTATTCTGTATGTTAGTAAATTGAACACCAATAAAATTTTTAAAAAAATAAAAAAAAATAAAAAAAATAAAAAAGAAAAAAAAAGAAAAAAATTTAATCAAATTGCATCGAATCAAAAGTAATAGAATCAAATCGTATTGAATAGATTAGAATTGAAAAGAATCAAATCGAATCGAATCAAAAAGAATCAAATCGAATCGAATCAAAAAGAATTGAATCCTTAGAATCGAATTGTAGAGAATCTAATTGAAACGAAAAGATTCGAATAGAATCAAAAAGAATCGAATCTAAATGAAAAGAATCTAATCGAATTGAAATGAATCAAATCGAATCGAAAAGAATCGAATAGAAAAGAATCAAATCGAATCGAAAAGAATTGAATTGAAAAGAATCAAATAGAGTCAAATTGACTGAAAAGATCGAATCAAAAAATCAAAGAGAATCGAAATGAATCAAAACGAATTGAATCGAATCAAATTGAAAAGAATTGTATCGATTCAAATCTAAAAGAATCAAATAGAATCGAAAAGAATCGAATGGAATGGAATGGAATCGAATAAAATTGAATCGAAAAGAATCAATCGAATCTAATTGAATAGAAAAGAATCGAATAGATTCGAATCGAAACAAATTGAAAAAATCGAAACGAATCGAATCATATCGAATCGAAAAGAATCGAATCGAATCAAAAAGAATCGAATCGAATGAATCGAAAATAATCGAATCGATTCCAATCGACTTGAGTCGAAAAGAATCGAATCGAACAGTATCGAATCTAATTGAAATGAATCGAATCAAATAAAATAGAAAAGAATCAAAAGGAAATGAAGAATCGAATCGAATTGAATTGAAAAGAATCGAATTGAATCGAATCGAAAAGAATCGAATCGAAACAGAAAGAATTGAATCGAATCGAAAAGATCGAAGTGAAAAGAATGGAATTGAATTGAATCGAATTGAAAAAAATCAAATCGTATCGAATCGAAAAGAATCAAATCAAATCGAATCGAAAAGAATAGAATTGTATTGAAAAGAATCAAATAGAATCGAAAAGAATCGAATCGAATCGAAAAGAATCGAATCGAAACGAAAAGAATTGAATCTAATCGATCGAAAAGATCAAATTGAAAAGAATCGAATTGAATCGAATCAAAACGAAAAGAATCGGATCAAATCGTTTCGAATCAAAAAGAATCAAATCGAATTGAATCGAAAAGAATAAAATAGTATTTAATTGAATCGAAAAGCATCGAATCGAATTGAATCGAAAAGAATCGAATCGAATCAAAACGAATCGAATCGAATCGAAAAGAATCGTATCGAATCGAACTGAATCGAAAAGAATCAAATCGAAATAATCGAATCAAATTGAAAAGAATCGAATCAAAAAAAAATCAAAAGGAAACGAAAAGAAAGGAATCGAATCGAATCGAAAAGAATCGGATGGTATCATTGAATCGAAAAGAATCGAATCATATCGAATTGAATTGAAAAGAATCAAATAGAATAAAACCGAAAAGAATCGAATCGAATCGAATCGAAAAGAATTGAATCGTATCAAATTGAATCAAAAAGATTCGAATCAAATACATTGAAAAGAATCAAAACGAATCGAAAAGAATCGATTCGAATCGAATCAAAAAGTATCGAATCGAAACGAATCGAATCGAAAAGAATCAAATTGAATAGCATAGAAACGAATCAAACGAGTTGAAAGAATCAAATTGAATAGCATAGAAATGAATCAAATCAAAATGAAAAGAATCAAATCGAATTGAATTGAAAAGAATCGAATCGTATTGATGGAATCGAAAAGAATCGAATCATATCTAATTGAACCGAAAAGAATTTAATCGAACACAATCGAAAAGAATCGTATCGAATCAAATTGAATTGAATAGAAAAGAATCGATTCCAATCGAATTGAATTGAAAAGAATCGAATCGAACAGTACCGAATCGAATTGAAAAGAATAGGATCAAATAAAATCGAAAATAATCTAACTGAAACGAAAAGAATCAATCGAATCACATTGAAAAGAATCGAATTGAATTGAAACGAAAAGAATCAAATAGAAAAGAATCGAATCGAATTGAAAAGAATAGAATCAAAAAAATCGAATCGAAAAGAATCGAGTTGAGTTGAATCAAATCGAAAAGAATCGAATCGAATCGTATCGAATCGAAAGAATCGAATCAAATCGAATCAAAAAGAATCGAATCGAACCGAATCGAAAAGAATAGAATTGATTCGAAAAGATTCGTATCGAATTGAATCAAATCGAAAATAATCGAATCTAATCGAAAAAATCGTATCGAATCGAAAGGAATAGAATCGAAACGAAAGATTTGAATCGAATTGAATAAAATCGAAAGGAATTGAATCGAATCGAAAAAACTGAATCGAATCGAAAAGAATAGAATCAAATCGAAGAGAATCGAATCGAAAATAGAATCGAGGGATCCCTAGGTGGCGCAGCGGTTTGGCGCCTGCCTTCGGCCTAGGGCGCGATCCTGGAGACCCGGGATCGAATCCCACATCGGGCTCCCAGTGCATGGAGCCTGCTTCTCCCTCTGCCTGTGTCTCTGCCTCTCTCTCTCTCTCTCTCTCTCTGTGACTATCATAAATAAATAAAAATTAAAAAAAAAAAAAAAAAAAAAAAAAAAAAAAAAAAAAAAAGAAAATAGAATCGAATCGTATAGAAATGAATCGAATCAATTCGAATGGAAAAGAATCGAATTGAATTGAATCAAATCAAAAAGACTCATCAAAAAGAATCGAATAGATAAGAATCGAATTGAAAGAATAGAATCGAATTGATTCAAATCGAAAAGAATCGAATCGAATCAAATCCCTAACCCTAACCCCTAACCCCTAACCCTAACACTAATCCTATCCTAACCCTAACCCTTAACCCTAACCCTTAACCCTAACCCGAACACTAACCCTAAAGTTAAACCGTACCCTAACCCTAACCCGTACCCTAACCCTAACAGTTACCCTAACACTAACCTGTACCCCAAACCTAACCAGTACACTAACCCGTACCCTAACCCGTACCCTAACCCTAAGCCTGTACCCTAAACCATACACTAACGCGTCCTCTAACCCTAACCCTAACCAGTACTCTAACACAAACTGGTACCCTAACCCATACCCTAACCCGTACCCTAACCCGTATCCTAACCCTAACCCTAACATGCACCTATCCATAAACCTAATACTAACCCCTAACCCTAAACCTAACCCTAACACCTAACGCTAACCCTAAAACCTAACCCCTAACCCTAAACCAAACCTAACCCTAACCCCTAAACCTAACCTTAACCCCTACCCCTAACCCTAATACTAACCTGATCTCCTAACCACTAACCCTAAACCTAACCCTAACCCTTAACCCTAACGCTTAACCCTAACCCTAACACTAACCCTAATCCTAACACTAAACAAACCCTAACACCTAACCCCTAACCCTAGCCCTAACTCCTAACACCTAACACCTAACCCTTAACACTAACCCTTAACCCTAATCCTACCCCTAACTCCACCCCTAACCCTAACCCTAACCCTATCCCTAACCCTTAAACCTAACACTTAACCCTAACCCTAAATCAAACCCTTACACCTAAACCTAACCAACTCTAACCCCTCAACCAAACCCTAACCCTAACACTAACCCTAAAACTAACCCTAACCCCTAACTCTAAACCTAACCCTAAACCTAACCTGAAACCTAACCCATACACTAACCCGTACCCTAACACTAACACTCACCCATAACCTATACCGAACCCTAACCTGTACCCTAACTCTAACCCGTCCCCTAAACCTAACCCTAACCCATACCCTAAACCTATCCCTATCCCGTACAGTAACCCTAACCCTAACCCTTACACTAACCCTAACCTGTACCCTAACCCTAACCGGTACCAATACCCTAACCCTAACCCGTACCCTAACCCTAAAACATATCCAAACCCTACCTGTACCCTAACCCGTACACTAACCCTAACCCCTACACTAACCAGTACCCTAACCCTAAACCTAACCCTTTCCCTAACTCTAACCACAACCCGTATTCTAACCGTAACCCGTAACCTAACCCTAACCCTAACCCTAAACCTGAACCTAACCCTAACCCTAACCTCTAACACTAACCCTAACCCTAACCCCTCACCCTAACAATAACCCTAAAACTAACCGTAACACTAACCCTAACATTAACCCTAAACCTAACCCGAAACCTAACCCACACACTAACCCATAACCTAACCCTAACCCTAACCCATACACTAACCTTAACCCGTAACCTAAACCTGACCCGTACCCTAACCCTACTATACCTTAAACCTAACCCTAACCCGTACCCTAACCCTAACCCTATCCTGTACCCTAACCCTAACCCTAACCTGTAGCCTAACCCTAACACTAACCCTAACCCATAACCTAACCCATACCCTAACCGTAACCTGTACCTTAAACCTAATCTTACACGCACCCTAAAACTAACCTGCACCCTAACCCTAACCCATACCCTAACCCTAACCCCTACCCTAACCCTAAACCGTACCCGTAGCCTAACCTGTACCCTAACCCGTATCCTAACCCTAAACCTCACCCGTACCCTAATCATAACCCTAACCCTAATGCTAACCCCTACCCCTAACCCTAACACTAACCCAAACCCTATCCCTAAACCTAACCCTAACCCCTAACTCTAACCCTAACCCTAACCCTAAAACCACTCCAACACCAAACCCAACTCCAACCATAAACATAACCCTTACCTCAAACTCCTAACCCTAACCCTAACCATAACCCAAACTCCTTACCCTTAACCCTAACCCTAACCCTTAACGCTAACCCTTATCACTAATGCTAACCCTAACCCTAACCCAAAACCTAAACCTAATTCCTAACCCTAACCGTAACCTAACCTTAACACTAACCCCTAACTCATAACCCCTAAACAAAACCTTAACCCTTGCCCCTAACCCTTAACCCTATCCCTAACCCTAACCCAAAACCTAACCCTTAACCCTAAGCCAAACCCCTAACCCCTAACCCTCACCCTAACCCTAACCATTAACCCTACCCTTAACCCTAACCCTAACCCAAACCCTAACGCTTATCCCTACCCTTAACCCTAACCCTAGGGATCCCTGGGTGGCACAGCGGTTTGGCGCCTGCCTTTGGCCTGGGGCGCGAACCTGGAGACCCGGGATCGAATCCCACATCAGGCTCCCGTTGCATGGAGCCTGCTTCTCCCTCTGCCTGTGTCTCTGCCTCTCTCTCTCTCTCTCTCTCTCTCTGTGTGTGTGTGTGACTATCATAAATAAATAAAAAAATTAAAAAATACCCTAACCCTAACGATAACCGCTAACACTAACCGTAACCCCAAAACTTAACCCTAACCCTAACTCTAACAATACCTCTAAAACCTAACCCCTAACACTTAACGCTATCCATAACCTTAACCTCAACACTTAACCCTAAACCTAACCCTAACCCTTACCCTAACCCATACCCTAACCCTAACCGAACCCTAACCGTAACCCGTACCCTAACCCTAACCAGTACCCTAACCCTAAACCATACCCTAACCCCAACCCTAACCCGTACACTAACCCTAACCCATATCCTAACCCTAACCCCTTACCCTAACCCTAACACGTAACCTAAATCTAACCCTGACCCTAACTCAAACAATACCCTAACCATAATCCTAACCCATGCCCTAAACATTATGCTAACCCCAACCTTAACGCTAACCCGTACACTAACCCTAAATGATACCCTAACACTAACCCTAACCGTACCCTAATCCTAACCCTAAAACTAACCCTAACCTGTACCCTAACCCTATACCGTACTCTACCCAAACCCTAACCATAACCCGTACTCTAACACTAAAACTACCCCTAAACC
This sequence comes from Canis lupus baileyi, assembly GCF_048164855.1. Taxonomy (NCBI): domain Eukaryota; kingdom Metazoa; phylum Chordata; class Mammalia; order Carnivora; family Canidae; genus Canis; species Canis lupus. The sequence continues at coordinate 26,627,774 of NC_132874.1, read as the reverse complement.
TAACCCTAAATCTAATCATAAACCTAACCCTATCTCTAAACCTTACCCTAACCTAACCCTAACACTCACCCTAACCGTATCCCTAACACGTAAACTAACCCTAACCCTAACCTTAACCCTAACCCATAAACTAAACCTAACCCTAACACTACCCTAAACAGGACCGTAACCCTAAACCTAACGTGTACCTTAACCCTAACCTTAAAACTAACCCTAAGCCGTACCCTAACCCTAACCCCCCTACCCTAACCCAAACCCTAACGCTAACTCGTAACCCTAACCGTAACCCTAACCCTAAAACTAACCCTAGCCCCTAACCCCTAACCCTAACACTAACCCCTAACCCTAACCTGAACCTGAACCCCTAACCCCTAACACTAACCCTAACCCTTAACCCTAACCCTTAACCATAAACCTAACCCTAACCCTAACCCAAACCCTAACCCTAACTCCTAACCCTAACACTACCCTAACCCATACCCTAACCCTAATCCGTACCCTACCCTAACCCTAACCAATACCCGTACCCTCACACTAAAACTACCCTAACCTAACCCTAACACTAATCATAACACTAACCCTATCTCTAAACCTAACCCTAACCCTAACCTAACCCTCAACCTCACCCTAACCCTATCCCTAACACGTAAACTAACCCTAACCCGTAAACTAACCCTAACCCTAACCCTAAACAGTACCTTAACCCTAACCCTAACGTGTACCTTAACCTTAACCCTAACCATAAGCTGTACCCTAACCCTAACCCTAACCCAAACCCGTACCCTAACTCTAACACTAAATCTCCCGTACCCTAACCCGTACCCAAAGAGAATCAAAATGAATCAAAACGAATCGAATCGAATCGAATAGAAAAGAATCGTATTGAATCAAATCTAAAAGAATCGAATCGAATAAAAGAGAATCAAATTGAATTGATTCACATTGAAAAGAATCGAATCGAATGATATCGAATCGAAAAGAATCGAATTGAATGGAATAGAATCAAAAAGAATAGAATCGAATTGAATCGAAAAGAATCGAATAGATTCGAATTGAAAGAAATCGAAAAAACTCAAAACGAATTGAATCACATCGAGTGGAAAAGAATCGAATCAAATAGAAAAGAATCGAATTGAATCGAACTGAATCGAAAAGAATCGAATAGATCAAATTAAAAAGAATCAAATCGATTCGAAATGAATCGAGTAGAATCGAGTCGAAGTGAAAAGAATTGAATCAAATCGAATTGAAAAGAATCAAATCGAATCGAAAAGAATCGAATCGAAACGAAAAGAATCGAATCGAAGAGAATCTAATCGAAAAGAAAAGAATCAAATCGAATCGAAAAGTTTCGAATCGAAAAGAATCGAAACGAAATGAAAAGTGTCAAATCGAATCGAAAAGAATCGAATTGAATTGAATCACAATGAAAAGAATCCAATCGAAAAGATCGAATCGAATCGAATCTAAAAGAATTGAATCGAATGCAATCAAATCGAAAGAATCCAATCAAATTGAAAATAATCAAATCAAATTGAATGGAAAAAAATCGAATCAAATCAAATCGCATCGAATCGAAAATAATTGAATTGAATTGAATAAAAAATAATCGAATCGAATCGAGAATAATTGAAATTGAATTGAATCAATAATCGAATCGAATCAAATCGAGTCGAATCGAAAATAATCGAATCGAATCAAATCAATCGAAAAAAATTGAATCAAATTGCATCGAATCAAAAGTAATAGAATCGAATCATATTGAATTGATTTGAATTGAAAAGAATCGAATCGAATCGAAAAGAATCAAATCGAATCGAAACAAAAGTTCAAATCCACAGAATCGAATTGTCGAGAATCTATTCGAAACGAAAAGATTCGAATCGAATCGAATCGAAAAGAATCGAATCTAAACGAAAAAAATCGAATCGAATAGAAATGAATCAAATCGAATCGAAAAGAATCGAATAGAAAAGAATCAAATCGAATCGAAAAAAGTTGAATTGAAAAGAATCGAATCAAGTCAAATGGATTGAAAAGACCGAATCAAAAAATCAAAGAGAATCGAAACGAATCAAAACGAATCGAATCGAATCGAATTGAAAAGAATCGTATCGAATCAAATCTAAAAGAAACGAATCGAATCGAATTGAAAAGAACCGAATGGAATTGAATCGAATCGAATTGAATTGAATCAAAAAGAATCAATTGAATCAAATTGAATAGAAAAGAATCGAATAGATTCGAATCGAAACGAATCGAATCATATCGAATCGAAAAGAATCGAATTGAACTGATTTGAAAAGAATCGAATCCGACAGAACCGAAAAGAATCGAATCGAAAGGAATCGTATCGAATAGAATCGAATTGAATCAAAAATAATCGAATCAATTCCAATCGACTTGAGTCGAAAAGAATCGAATCGAACAGTATCGAATCTAATTGAAATGAATCAAATCAAATAAAATACAAAAGAATCAAATTGAAACTAAAAGAATCGAATTGAATTGAAAAGAATCGAATTGAATCGAATCGAAAAGCAATGAATCGAAAGAACCGAATCGAAATGGAAAGAATCGAATCGAATCGAAAAGATGAAATTGAAAAGAATGGAATTGAATCGAATCGAAAAAATCGAATCGTATCGAATCGAAAAGATCAAATCGAATCGAATCAAAAGGAATAGTATTGTATTGAAAAGAATAGAATTGTATTGAAAAGAATCGAATCGAATCAATGGAATTGAATCAAAAAGAATGGAATCGAATTAAATCGAAAAGAATCGAATAGATTCGATTTGAATTAAATCGAAAATAATCAAAACGAATCGAATCACATCGAGTGGAAAATTGAATCAAATCGAAAAGAATCGAATCGAATTGAATCATAATGAAAAGAATCGAATTGAATCGAAAAGAATCGAATCGAATCGAAAAGAATTGAATCGAATGCAATCAAATCGAAAAGAACCGAATCGAATTGAAAAGAATCAAATCGAATTGATTGAATCGAAAAGAATCGAATCGAATCGCATCGAATCGAAAGTAATTGAATTGAATAAAAATAATCAAATCGAATCGAATCGAGATTAATTGGAATTGAATTGAATCGATAATCGAATCGAATCAAATCGAGTCGAATCGAAAATAACCTAATCGAATCAAATCGATTTGAAAAAAATCGAATCAGATTGCATCAAATCAAAAGTAATCAAATTGAATCATATTAAATTGATTTGAATCAAAAAGAATCGAATCGAATTGAATTGAATCGAAAAGAATCAAATCGAATCAAATCAAAAACAATCGAATCCAAAATATCGAATAGTAGAGAATCTAAATGAAACGAAAAGATTCAATCAATCGAATCGAAAAGAATCAAATCTAAACGAAAAGAATCGAATCGAAAGAATCAAATCGAATCGAAAAGAATCGAATAAAATCGATTGAAAATATTGAATCAAAAAAATATAAGAGAATCGAAACGAATCAAAACGACTCGAATTAAATTGAAAAGTTCGTATCGAATCAAATCTAAAAGAATCGAATCGAATCAAATCAAAAAGAATCGAATCAAATCGAATCGAATCGAGAATAATTGGAATTGAATTGAATCGATCATCTAATCGAATCAAATCGAGTCGAATCGAAAATAATCGAATCGAATCAAATCGATTAGAAAAAAATCAAATCAAATCGAATCGTATTGAATTGATTTGAATCGAAAAAATCAAATCAAATAAAAAAGAATCGAATCCAAAAAATCGAATTGTAGAAAATCAAATCGAAACGAAAAGATTCAAATCGAAACGAATTGAATCGAATCTAAACGAATAGAATGGAATCGGAAAGAATCAAATCGAATTGAAAGGAATTGAATAGAATAGAATTGAATCGAAAAGAATTGAATCGAATCAATTCGATTGAAAAGATCGAATCAAAAAACTCAAAGAGAATCGAAACGAATCAAAACGAATCGAATCGAATAGAAAAGAATCGTATTGAATCAAATCTAAAAGAATCGAATCCAATAAAAAAGAATCAAATTGAATTGATTCGCATTGAAAAGAATCGAATCGAATCATATCGAATCGAAAAGAATCGAATCGAATCGAATTGAATCAAAAAGAATCGAATCGAATTGAATCGAAAAGAATCGAATAGATTCGAATTGAAACAAATCGAAAAAAATCAATACCAATCGAATCACATCGAGTAGAAAAGAATCGAATCAAATCGAAAAGAATCGAATCGCATCGAACTGAATCGAAAAGAATCAAATAGATCAATAAAAAAGAGTCGAATCGATTCGAAATGAATCGAGTAGAATCGAATTGAAGTGAAAAGAATTGAATCGAATCGAATTGAAAAGAATCGAATCGAATCGAAAAGAATCAAATAGAAATGAAAAGAATCAAATCGAATCAATCAAAAAGATCGAATTGAAAAGAATCGAATTGAATTGAATCGAATCGTATCGAATCAAAAAGAATCGAATCGATCGAAAAGAACAGAATCGTATTTAATTGAATCGAAAAGAATCGAATCGAATTGAATCGAAAATCTAATCGAATCAAAACGAATCGAATGGAATCAAAAAGAATCGTATTGAATCGAATTGAATTGAAAAGAATCCAATCGAACATAATCGAATCAAATTGAAAATAATCGAATCGAAAAGAATCAAATCGAAGCGAAAAGAAAGGAATCGAATCGAATCGAAAAGAATCGAATGGTATCATTGAATCAAAAAGAATCGACAATATCGAATTGAATTGAAAAGAATCAAATAGAATAGAACCGTAAAGAATCGAATCGAATTGAATGAAAAGAATCAAATCGTATCGAATCGAATAGAAAAGAATCGAATCAAATACATCGAAAAGAACAAAATGAATCGAATCGAATCGAATCGAAAAGTATCGAATTGAATCGGGAGAATCGAATCGAATCAAAAAGAATCAAATTGAATAGCATCGAACTGAATCAAATCGAATCGAAAAGAATCAAATTGAATAGCATCGAAACGAATCGAATCAAAATGAATTGAAAAGAATCGAATCGTATCGAATGGAATCGAAAAGAATCAAATCATATCAAATTGAATCGAAATGAATCGAATCGAATATACCGAAAAGAATCGAATCGAATACAATTGAAAAGAATCGATTCCAATCGAATTGAATTGAAAAGAATCGAATCGAAGAGTACCGAATCGAATTGAAAAGGATCCATTCAAATAATATCGAAAGAATCTAATTGAAACGAAAAGAATCGAATCAAATCGAATTGAAAAGAATCGAATCGAATTGAAACGAAAAGAATCAAATCAAAAGAATCGAATCGAATTGAAAAGAATCGAATCAAAAACATCGAATCGAAAAGAATCGAGTTGAGTTGAATCGAATCGAAAAGAATCGAATTGAATCGTATCGAATCAAAAAGAATCGAATTGAATCGAAAAGAATAGAATCGATTCAAAAAGATTCGTATCGAATTGAATCAAATCAAAAATAATCGAATCTAATCGAAAAAATCGAATCGAATCGAAAGGAATAGAATCGAAACGAAAGATTTGAATCGAATTGAATCAAATCGAAAGGAATCGAATCGAATCGAAAAAATCGAATCGAATTGAAAAGAATCGAATCGAATCGAAGAGAATTGAATCGAAAAGAATAGAATCGAATCGTATAGAAAAGAATTGAATCAATTCGAATGGAAAAGAATCGAATTGAATCGAATCAAATCAAAAAGACTCGAATCGATCGAAAAGAAAAGAATCTAATCGAATCAAATTGAATCGAATAGAAAAGAATCTATCAAATCGAAAAGAATCGAATAGATAAGAATCGAATTGAAAAAATAGAATCGAATTGATTCAAATCGAAAAGAATCGAATCGAATCAAATCAAATCCCTAACCCTAACCCCTAACCCCTAAACCTAACACTAATCCTATCCTAACCCTAACCCTTTACCCTAACCCTTAACCCTAACCCAAACACTAACCCTAAAGTTAAACCGTACCCTAACCCTAACCCGTACCCTAACCCTAACAGTTACCCTAACACTAACCTGTACCCCAAACCTAACCAGTACACTAACCCGTACCCTAACCCGTATCCTAACCCGTACCCTAACCCTAAGCCTGTACCCTAACCCATACACTAACGCGTCCTCTAACCCTAACCCTAACCAGTACTCTAACACAAACTGGTACCCTAACCTGTACCCTAACCCATACCCTAACCCGTATCCTAACCCTAACCCTAACATGTACCTATCCATAAACCTAATACTAACCCCTAACCCTAAACCTAACCCTAACACCTAACGCTAATCCTAAACCCTAACCCCTAACCCTAAACCAAAACCTAACCCTAACCCCTAAACCTAACCTTAACCCCTACCCCTAACCCTATCCTAACCTGATCCCCTAACCACTAACCCTAAACCTAACCCTAACCCTTAACCCTAACGCTTAACCCTAACCCTAACACTAACCCTAATCCTAACACTAACCCAAACCCTAACCCTAACCCCTAACACTAACCTTAACCCCTAAACTTAACACTAACACTTACACTAACCCTAACACCTAACCCCTAACCCTAGCCCTAACTCCTAACACCTAACCCTTAACACTAACCCTTAACCCTAATCCTACCCCTAACCCCGAACCCCTAAACCTAACCCTAACCCTATCCCTAACCCTTAAAACCTAACACTTAACCCTAACCCTAACCCTAAATCAAACCCTTACACCTAAACCTAACCCTAACTCTAACCCCTCAACCTAACCCTAACCCTAACACTAACCCTAAAACTAACCCTAACCCCTAACTCTAAACCTAACCCTAAACCTAACCTGAAACCTAACCCATACACTAACTCATACCCTAACCCTAACACTCACCCGTACCCTAACCGAACCCTAACCTGTACCCTAACTCTAACCCATCCCCTAAACCTAACCCTAACCCGTACCCTAAACCTATCCCTATCCCGTACAGTAACCCTAACCCTAACCCTTACACTAACCCTAACCCGTACCCTAACCCTAACCCGTACCAATACCCTAACCCTAACCCGTACCCTAACCCTAAACCATACCCAAACCCTACCTGTACCCTAACCCGTACACTAACCCTAACCCCTACACTAACCAGTACCCTAACCCGAAACCTAACCCTTTCCCTAACTCTAACCGCAACCTGTACTCTATCCATAACCCGTACCCTAACCCTAACCCTAACCCTAAACCTGAACCTAACCCTAACCCTAACCCATACACTAACCTTAACCCGTAACCTAAACCTGACCCGTACCCTAACCATAAACTATACCTTAAACCTAACCCTAACCCGTACCCTAACCCTAACCCTATCCTGTACCCTAACCCTAACCCTAACCCTAACCTGTAGCCTAACCCTAACAATAACCCTAACCCATACCCTAACCCTAACCTGTACCTTAAACCTAATCTTACACGCACCCTAAAGCTAACCTGCACCCTAACCCTAACCCATACCCTAACCCTAACCCCTACACTAACCCTAAACCGTACCCGTACCCTAACCCATACCCTAACCCGTATCCTAACCCTAAACCTCACCCGTACCCTAACCATAACCCTAACCCTAACGCTAACCCCTAACCCCTAACCCTAACACTAACCCAAACCCCTATCCCTAAACCTAACCCTAACCCCTAACTTTAACCCTAACCTAACCCTAAAACCAACACCAACACCAAACCCAACTCCAACCATAAACATAACCCTTACCCCTAACTCCTAACACTAACCCTAACCATAACCCAAACTCCTTACCATTAACCCTAACCCTAACCCTTAACGCTAACCCTTATCACTAATGCTAACCCTAACCCAAAACCTAAACCTAATTCCTAACCCTAACCGTAACCTAACCCTAACACTAACCCCTAACCCATAACCCCTAAACAAAACCTTAACCCTTGCCCCTAACGCTTAACCCTATCCCTAACCCTAACCCAAAACCTAACCCTTAACCCTAAGCCAAACCCCTAACCCCTAACCCTCACCCTAACTCTAACCATTAACCCTACCCTTAACCCTAACCCTAACCCAAACCCTAACCCTTATCCCTACTCTTAACCCTAACCCTAGGGATCCCTGGGTGGCACAGCGGTTTGGCGCCTGCCTTTGGCCTGGGGCGCGAACCTGGAGACCCGGGATCGAATCCCACATCAGGCTCCCGTTGCATGGAGCCTGCTTCTCCCTCTGCCTGTGTCTCTGCCTCTCTCTCTCTCTCTCTCTCTGTGTGTGTGTGTGACTATCATAAATAAATTTAAAAAATTAAAAAAATACCCTAACCCTAATGATAACCGCTAACACTAACCGTAACCCCAAAACTTAACCCTAACCCTAACCCTAACAATACCTCTAAAACCTAACCCCTAACACCTAACGCTATCCATAACCTTAACCTCAACACTTAACCCTAAACCTAACCCTAACCCTTACCCTAACACATACCCTAACCCTAACCGAACCCTAACCGTAACCCGTACCCTAACCCTAACCAGTACCCTAACCCTAAACCATACCCTAACCCCAACCCTAACCCGTACACTAACCCTAACCCATATCCTAACCCTAACCCCTTACCCTAACCCTAACACGTAACCTAAATCTAACCCTGACCCTAACTCAAACAATACCCTAACCCTAATCCTAACCCGTGCCCTAATCCTTACGCTAACCCCAACCTTAACGCTAACCCATACACTAACCCTAAATGGTACCCTAACACTAACACTAACCCTAACCCGTACCCTAATACTAACCCTAAAACTAACCCTAACCTGTACCCTAACCCTATACCGTACCCTACCCAAAGCCTAACCATAACCCGTACTCTAACACTAAAACTACCCCTAAACCTAACCCTAAATCTAATCATAAACCTAACCCTATCTCTAAACGTTACCCTAACCTAACCCTAACCCTCACACTAACCGTATCCCTAACACGTAAACTAACCCTAACCCTAACCCTAACCCTAACCCATAAACTAAACCTAACCCTAACACTACCCTAAACAGTACCGTAAGCCTAAACCTAACGTGTACCTTAACCCAAACCGTAAAACTAACCCTAAGACGTACCCTAACCCTAACCCCCCAACCCTAACCCAAACCCTAACGCTAACTCGTAACCCTAACCCTAAAACTAACCCTAACCCCTAACGCTAACCCTAACCCCTAACCCTAACCTGAACCCGAACCCCGAACCCCTAACCCTAACCCTAACCCTAACACTTAACCCTAACCCTTAACCATAAACCTAACCCTAACTCAAACCCTAACCCTAACTCCTAACCCTAACACTACCCTAACCCATACCCTAACCCTAATCTGTACCCTACCCTAACCCTAACCATTAGCTGTACCCTCACACTAAAACTACCCCTAACGTAACCCTAACACTAATCATAACCCTAACCCTAACTCTAAACCTAACCCTAACCCTAACCCTAACCCTAACCCTAACCTAACCCTCAACCTCACCCTAACCCTAACACGTAAACTAACCCTAATCCTAACCCTAACCCATAAACTAACCCTAACCCTAACCCTAAACAGTACCTTAACCCTAACCCTAACGTGTACCTTAACCCTAACCCTAACCCTAAACCTAACCCTAAGCTGTACCCTAACCCTAACCCTAACCCAAACCCGTACCCTAACTCTAACACTAAATCTCCCGTACCCTAACCCTAACGCTAATCCGTACCCTAACCCGTACCGTAACCCTAAACCTAACCGTACCCTAAACCTAACCATAAACCCAAACCTAACCTGAACCCTAACTCTAACCCGTACCCTAACCCTAAAGTGTAACCTCACCTGTACCCTAACCTGTACCCTAACCCGTACCCAAACCCTAATCCTATCCCGTTCCCTAACCCGAACCCTAACACTAACCCGTACACTAACCCTTAACCGTACCCGTACCCTAACCCATAAACAAACCCATACCCTACCCCTAACCCTAACCTGAACCCGTACCCTAAACCTAACCCTAACCCCAACCCCAACCCTAACCCTAACCCTTTCCCTACCCCTAATCCTAAATGTATCCCATACCCTAACCCGAACCCTAACCCTAACCCTAACCCATAACCTAACCCTAATCCTAACCCTAACCCTAACCCGTAACCTAAACCTAACACTATACCTAACCCTAAACAGTACCCTAACCCTAACCCTAAACCCTAACCCTACCCCTAACCCCAACCCTAACTGAAACCTAACCCTAACACTAACCCTAACCTTAACCTACCCTAATCCTAACCCTAACCCTAACCCTAACCCTAACCCTAAACAGTACCCTAAACCTAACCCTAATCTGTAACCTAACCCAAACCCTAACACTAACCCTAAACCTAACCCTATCCTGTACCCTAACCCAAACGCTAACCGTTACCAGTACCTTAACCCATACATTAACCCGTACCGTAATCCATACCATATCTCTAAACCGTACCCTCACCCTAATCCGTAACCTAACCCAAATCTGTACCCTAAACCTAAGCCTAAACTGAACCCTAATCATAACCCTAACACTAACCCTAACCCGTAGCCTAACCCTAACCCGAACCCTAAACATAACCCGAACTCTAACTCTAACCCTAACCTGTACTCTAACCCTAACTGTAACTCTAACCTGTAACCTAACCCTAACCCTAACCCTAATGCTAAACAGTACCCTAAACCTAACCCTATCCCATACCCTAACCCTAAACCTAACCCTTAACCTAACCCTAAACCTAACCTTAACCCGTACCCTATTCCTAACCCAAACCCTAACGCTTACCCTAAACCTCAATTGTACCCTAACCCAAACACGAACCCGTACCCTAACCCTAACCTTACCCCAACCCTAAACCTAACGAAACCCAATCCCTAATCCTAACCCTAACCCTAACCTAATCCTAACCTTAACCCTTACCCTATCCCTAACCCTAACCCGTAATCTATCCCTAAACCTAACCCTAAACCTAAACAGTACCCTAACATTAACCCTAACCCATACCCTAACCCTAACCATAAACCTAAACCGAAACCTAAGCCCTACCCTAACCCTAACACTAACACTAACCCATACCCTAATCCGTAACCTAACCCGTAACCTAACCCTAAACCTAACCCTAACCCGTAGTCTACCCCTAACCCTGAACCTAACCCTAACCTGAACCCTAACCCTAACCCTAACCCTAACCCTAACCCTAACCCTAACCCTAACTCTAAGCTTAAACAGGACCCTAACCCTAACCCTAACCCTAACCCGTAACCTAACCCAAACTTTACAGCATTGGAAGTCAGGTCGTTCCATGAATAAAGCTCTACTGCACCTGGAGACACAACCGTTGAAGCCTGCAGCTTGCCACTTGCGTCCCATGAGCGTCTGACAAACATGTCTAGTGAGGATGTTCGTAACTCCATGTGCAGGCAGTGTGGAACTGGGAAGGACCGCGTGTCAGCTCACCTCGCAGAAGGAAGTTCCCCAGAGAGACAGCTTTCAACAAGGTACTCAGGTTTGGAAGTTAGTATGTAGCTCCCTTCTGAGGGAGGAATTACTCAGAAGTCGTTGGATTGGGCTAGGAGACACTTGCTTCTCACAAAACTTGTGTCCCGTATCGAACGACGTCCTTTCGAAGTGAAAGGTACAGGCGGTCAGCATGTGGGAGGAACAAGCCATAAGCTCATCCAAAAGAGTGTGCATCACTTGGAGGCAGGTGTCCGGTAGTCGCGAAATTGACAATGCAGACTCTTGGTTCTCACTCCGCTACTGTCCCGCATAGAACGGAATGCTGTGGAAGCGATCTGTACAGGCCGTCAGATTGTGGGAGGTACAGGCCATAAGCTGAACTCTGAGAAGCCTGTATGCTTTGCAGGCAGATGTCTGCTAGCCACTCTTTTATGGGAGTTAGAACCTAGCTACACTTTAATTGAACAAGGCTGTTGGAAATCGCTGTATTGAACTCAGTTACACGTGACTACAAGCCTGAAACGTCTACATGCTTTTCACAACCTCTTCCAGCACCTAACATAAGGATGTTAGGACCTATGTCTACAGGCAGTCAGGTAGCGGGAGGGTCCTGCCCTCACCTCAACTCTCACAAGGAAGCATGTCTAGAAGCCAGCTTTCAACTAGCTGCATTCTTCTGGCCCTGAGAACGCAGCTGTATTCTAACTCAGGAGGTTCCAAGAATACCACTCTACTCCACCTGGAGACACCTTCCAGGCCTGCATTATTCCACTTGCGTCTCACAAGCTTCTGACAAGCGTCTCTGGTGAAGACGTTGGAAAGACATTCTGCAGGCAGTGTGGAACTGTGAGGGACTGTGTGTGAGCCCAACTCTCGGATGTAAGTTGCCGTTGGATGCAGGGTTCTATTAGCTAGTATGGAACTTAGTATGTAGCACCAGTCTAAGACAGGAATTACTAGGAAATCGCAGGATTGAGCTTGGAGGCACTACTCTTGTGGACCTCACCTGGACGAGGTGACTGGTTCCCACGTAGGACTCCCCTGGGCCTGATAACTTTGCTACACACTTTGGCCTCACCTGGCCCTGATGACTCTGGGCCCCACTGAGGCCTCAATCTGGACCTGGTGACTGTGGTCCCCACCTGGGTCTCACCTGGACCTGGTGACTCTCGTTCCCACATGAACCACACCTGGACCTGGTGACTGTGGTGTCCTTCTAGCCTCACATTTACCTGGTGACTCCGGTCCTCACCAGGGCCTCACATGGATCTGGTGACTCTGGCCTGCAGGTTGGCCTCACCTGGAGCTGGTGAGTGGGGTTGCCACCTGGGCCTCACCCATACCTGGTGACTCAGGTCCCCACGTGGGCCTCACTTGGACCTGGTGAATCTGGTCCTGCCTGGTCCTCACCCGGACCTGGTGACTCTGGTCACCACCTGAGCCTCACCTGGACCTGGTAAATCCTGTCCCCATCTGGGCCTCATCCAGTCCTGGTGACTTTGTTCCCCACCTGGACCTGATTACTGTGAACTCCTTCTTTGCCTCACCTGGAACAGGTGACTCTGATCCTAACTGGGCCACACCCAGATCTGGTGACTCTGGTCCTCACCTGGGCATGATTGGGACCTGGTTACTCTGTCCCACACCTGTCCCTCACGTGGACATGATGACTCTGGAAACCCTCTGGGCCTCACTCTGAACTGGTGACTCTGGAACCCATCTTGATGTCACCTGGGCCAGGTGATTCCGGTACCCTTCTAGGCCTCAACCAGACCTGGTGACTCTGGTCCTAAACTGGGTCTCACCTGCACCTAGTGAATATGCTCCACACCTGGGCCTCATATGGACCTGGTGACTCTGGTCCCTACTTGGGCATCATTGGGATATGGTTACTCCATTCCCCACTGGGACTCACCTGGATCTGGTAACTCTGGTCCTCACTTTGGCCTCTTCTGTACCAGGTGACTCTGGCCCCACCTGGGCCTCACCTGGAACTGGTGACTCTGATCCTCAGCATGGCCTCACCTGACCTGGTGACTATGGTTCCCAGCGGGACCTCACCTGGACCTCATGTCTCTGGTCCCCACCTGGGCCTCACCTGGACCTGGTGTCTCTGGTACCCACCTGGGTAGCATCAGGACATTGTTTCACTCTTCCCTAACAGGGACCCATCTGGACCTGTTAACTCTGGTCTACACCTGGGCCACAACTGGACATGGTGACACTGGTTCCCACCTGGGTCTCACCTGGACCTGGTGATTCTGATCCCCACCTGGGCCTCACTTCTAACTGGTGATTCTCATTCCCACATGGACCTCATGTGGACATAGTGGCTGCAGTGTTTCTACCTTCTCATGGACCTGGTGACTCTGGTCCCCACCAGGGCCTCACCAGGACCTGGTGAGTGTGGTTGCCCCTGCACCTCACCTGGATCTGGTGACTCTGGTCCCCACCTGGCCTCACTTGGACCTGGTGACTCTGATCCCCATCTGGGCCTCACCTGGCCCTGTTGACCATGGTCCTCAACTGGGCATAATTGGGACCCAGTTACTGTGTTCCACAACTGGACCTCACCTGGACGAGGTGACTCTGGGCCCCCTCTGGGTTTCACCCTGCCCGGGTGACTGTGAACCCCACTTTGGCCTGAATTTGTCGTGCTGACATGGTTGCCACCTGCGCCTCCCCTCGAACTGTTGACTCTGGTTCTTTCAAGTGCCTCCCCTGTACCTGGTGATCCTGGTTTCCATCTGGGTCTCACCTGGACCTGGAGACTCTTGTCACGACCTGGGACTCACCTGGACCTTGTTACTGTGTTCCACACCTGGGCCTCACGTAGACCTGTTGACCATGGTCCCCAGCCGGCCTCACATGGACCTGTTGCCTCTGGTTCCCCCTGAGCCACACGTGTACCTGGTATCTCTGGTCCACAACTTGGCCTCATCTGGACCTGGTGACTCTGGTCCGCACCTGGGCTCCACCTGGATCTGGTGACTCTGGTTCCCACCCGGACCTCTCCTGGACCTGCTGACTCTCTTTCCAACATGGACCTCCCCTGGATCTGGTGATTCTGGTCCTCAGTTTGGCCTCACTGGACCTGGTGACTCTCGTCCCGACTTTGACCTAACTCAGACCTGGTGAATCTTGTCCCCACCTAGGACTCACCCAGACCTGGTGACTCTTGTCCTCAGCTATGCCTCAATTCGACCTGATGAATCTGGTCCTCACATGGGCCTCTCATGGACCTGGGACTCAGCTGGATATAGTGGCTCTGGTTCCCACATGGGGCTCACCTGATACTGGTGACTGTGGTCTCCTTCTATGCCTCACCAGGACCTGGTGATTCTGATCCCCATCTGGGCCTTGCATGGCCCTAGTGACTCTGGTCTCCAGCTAGGCATCATTGTGACCTGGATACTTTATTCCACACCTGGGCCTAACTTTGACTGGGGACCTCTGGTCCCCCTCTGGACCTCACCCTTACATGGTGACTCTGGTCCCCCCCTGGGCTTCACTTGGACCTGGTGAATCTTGTCCTTACCTGTTCCTCACCTGGACCTGGTGACTCTGGTCAACACCTGGGTCTCACCTGGACTTGGTGAATCTTGTTGCCACCTGGGCCTCACCTGGACCTTGTGACTGTGATCCCCACCTGGACCTCACCTGGTTCTGGTGGCTCTGGTTCCCATATGGGGCTCTCCTGGACCTGGATCCTGTGGTCTCCTTCTGGCCTCACCTGGAACCAAATGACTATGATCTATATTTGGGCCTCACCTGGACCTGGTGACTCTAGTCCTTACCTGGGCATCATTGGTTTCTGGTACTGGTTACTGGTTACTCTCTTCTCTACCTGGGCCTCACCTGGACCTGGTGACTCTGGTCACCCTCGAAACCTCACCCTGTCTTGGTGACTGTGGTCCCACCTGGGCCTCACCTGGACGAGGTCACTGCTTCCCACAGGGACCTCACCTGGACCTGGTGAATCTGGTCCTCACATGGGCATCAGGAAACCTGGTTACTCAGTTCTACTTCGGGGCCTCACCTGGACCTAGTAACTCTCATCTCCCTCTGGGCCTCACCCTGATGTGGTGACTCTGGTACCCACCTGGATATAACGTGCACCGGGTGACTCTGGTCCCCCTTT
The DNA here is from genome assembly GCF_048164855.1 of Canis lupus baileyi. Lineage (NCBI taxonomy): Eukaryota > Metazoa > Chordata > Mammalia > Carnivora > Canidae > Canis > Canis lupus. The sequence continues at coordinate 26,612,095 of NC_132874.1, read as the reverse complement.
GGGCCTCACCCGGACCTGGGGACTCTGGTCCTCAACTGGGCCTCAACAGGACCTGGTGAATATAATCCTCACTTAGGCCTCGTCTGGACCTTGTGACACGGGTCCCACCTGGGCATAATTGGACATGTACTCTGTTCCCCACCTGGGACTCACCTGGCCCTGATAACTGCTCCACACTTTGGCCTCACATGGCCCTGATGACTCTGGGCCCCCCACCTAGGCCTCAATCTGGACCTAGTGACTGTGGTCCCCACCTGGGTCTCACCTGGACATGGTGACTCTCGTTCCCACAAGAGCCACACCTGAACCTGGGGCCTGTGGTGTCCTTCTACCCTCACATTTACCTGGTGACTCCGGTGCCCACAAGGGCCTCACCTGGATCTGGTGACTCTGGCCTGCAAGTTGGCCTCACCTGGAGCTGGTGAGTGGGGTTGCCACCTGGGTCTCACCCATACCTGGTGACTCAGGTCCCCACGTGGGCCTCACTTGGACCTGGTGAATCTGGTCCTTACCTGGTCCTCACCCGGACCTGGTGACTCTGGTCACCACCTGGTCCTCACCTGGACCTGCTGAATCTGGTCCCCATCTGGGCCTCACCCAGTCCTGGTGACTTTGTTCCCCACCTGGACCTGATTGCTGTGGACTACTTCTTGGCTTCACCTGGAACTAGTGTCTCTGATTCTATCTGGGCCTCACCCAGATCTGGTGACTCTGGTCCTCACATGGGCATCATTATGACCTGGATACTCTGTTCCACAAGTGAGTCTCACCTGGACATGATGACTCTGGAAACCATCTTGGTCTCACCCTGACCTGGTGACTCTCATCCCCATCTGAATGTCACCTGGACCCGAGACTGGTACCCCTCTAGGTCTCAGCCAGACCTGGAGACTCTGGTCCTCAACTGGACCTCACCTGGACCTAGGGAATATACTCCCCACCTGGGCCTCATATGGACCTGGTGACTCTGGTCCCTACCTGGGCATCATTGGGACATGGTTACTCTATTCCCCACTGGGACTCACCTGGACCTTGTAACTCTGGTCCTCACTTTGTCCTCTTCTGTACCAGGTGACTCTGGCCCCACCTGGGCCTCACCTGGAACTGGTAACTCTGATCCTCAGCATGGCCTCACCTGACCTGGTGACTCTGGTTCCCACCGAGACCTCACCTGGACCTCATGTCTCTGGTCCCCACCTGGGCCTCACCTGGACCTGGTGTCTCTGGTACCCACCTGGGTAGCATCAGGACATGGTTACACTGTTCCCTAACAGGGACCCACCTGGACCTGTTAACTCTGGTCTTCACCTGGGCCACTCCTGGACATGGTGACACTGGTTCCCACCTGGGTCTCACCTAGAACTGGTCAATCGGATCCCCACCTGGGCCTCACCTGTAAATGGTGATTTTCGTTCCCACATGGACCTCATGTGGACCTGGTGGCTGCAGTGTTTCTAACCTCTCATGTACCTTTTGTCTCTGGTCCCCACCAGGGCCTCACCGGGACCTGGTGAGTGTAGTTGTCACCTGCACCGCACCTGGACCTGGTGACTCTGGTCTGCACCTGAGACTACCCTGGATCTAGTGACTGTGGTCCCCACCTGGGCCTCACTTGGACCTGGTGACTCTGATCTCCATCTGGGCCTCACCTGGCCCTGTTGACAATGGTCCTCAACTGGGCATAATTGGGACCCGGTTACTGTGTTCCACAACTGGAACTCACCTGGACCAGGTGACTCTGGTCCCCCTCTGGGTCTCACCCTGACCTGGTGACTGTGAACCCCCCTTTGGCCTCACTTGGAACTTGTGACTCTGTTTGCCACCTGCGCCTCAACTCGAACTGTTAACTCTGGTACTTTCAAAGGCCTCCCCTGTACCTGGTGATCTGGGTCGCCACCAGGGCCTCACCTGGAGGTGGTGACTGTGTTCCACACCTGGGCCTCACGTAGACCTGTTGACCATGGTCTTCAGCCGGCCTCACATGGACCTGTTGCCTCTGGTCCCCACCTGGGACACGTGTATCTGGTAACTCTTGTCCTAACCTGGGCCTCATCTGGACCTGGAGACTCTGGCCCCACCTGGGCTTCACCTGGATCTGGTGACTCTTGTCCCCACCTGGACATCTTCTGGACCTTGTGACACTCTTTCCAGCATGGACTTACCTGGATCTGGTGGCTCTGGTCCTCAGTTTGGCCTCACCTCGACCTGGTGACTCTCGTCCCTACTTTGACCTAACTCAGACCTGGTGAATCTTGTCCCCACCTAGGACTCACCCAGACCTGGTGACACTTGTCCCCAGTTAAGCCTCAATTCGACCTGATTAATCTGATCCTCACGTGGGCCTCCCATGGACCTGGGACTCAGCTGGATATAGTGACTCTGGTTCCCACATGGGGCTCACCTGATACTGGTGGCACTGATGTCTTTTTATGCCTCACCAGGACCTGGTGATTCTGATCCCCATCTGGGCCTTGCATGGCCCTAGTAACTCTGGTCCTCACCTAGGCATCATTGGGACCTGGATACGTTATTCTACACCTGGGCCTCACTTTCACCGGGGACCTCCGGTCCCACTCTGGGCCTCAAACTAAACTGGTTACTCTGGTTCCCCCTCTGGGCCTCACCCTTACCTGGTGACTCTGGTCTCCCCCTGGGCTTCACTTAGACCTGGTGAATCTGGTCCTTACCTGGTCCTCATCTGGACTTGGTGACTCTGGTCACCACCTGGGTCTCACCTGGAGTTGGTGAATCTTGTTGCCACCTGGGCCTCACCTGGACCTTGTGACTGTGGTCCCCACCTGGCCCTCACCTGGATCTGGTGGCCTGGTTCCCATATGGGGCTCTCCTGGACCTGGACCTCCTCCTTCTGGCCTCACCTGGAACAAAACGACTCTGATCCATATTTGGACCTCACGTCGACCTGGTGACTCTGGTCCTTACCTGGGAATCATTGGGACCTGCTTACTCTCTTCTCTACCTGGGCCTCACCTGGACCTGGTGACTCTGGTCACCCTCTGGACCTCACCCTGACCTGGTGACTGTGGTCCCACCTGGGCCTCACCTGGACGAGGTCACTGCTTCCCACAGGGACCTCACCTGGACCTGGTGAATCTGGTCCTCACATGGGCATCATGGGACCTGGTTACTCAGTTCCACATCAGGGCCTCACCTGGTCCTAGTGACTCTCGTCCCCTTCTGGGCCTCACCCTGATGTGGTGACTCTGGTGCCCACCTGGATATCACCTGGACCGGGTCACTCTGGTACCCCTCTGGGCCTCATCCGGAGCTGGGGACTCTGGTCCTCAACTGGGCCTCAACAGGACCTGGTGAATCTACTCCTCACTTAGGCCTCGTCTGGACCTTGTGACTCGTGTTCCACCTGGCATCAATGGGACATGGTTACTCTGTTCCCCACCTGGGACTCACCTGGCCCCGATAATTTGCTCCACACTTTGGCCTCACCTGGCCCTGATGACTCTGGGCCCCACCGAGGCCTCAATCTGGACCTGGTGACTGTGGTCCCCACCTGGGTCTCACCTGGACGTGTTGACTCTCGTTCCCACATGAACCACACCTGGACCTGATGACTGTGGTGTCCTTCTAGCCTCACATTTACCTGGTGACTCCGGTCCCCACCAGGGCTTCACATGGATCTGGTGACTCTGGCCTGCAGGTTGGCCTCACCTGGAGCTGGTGAGTGGGGTTGCCACCTGGGCCTCACCCATACCTGGTGACTCAGGTCCCCACGTGGAACTCACTTGGACCTGGTGAATCTGGTCCTTACCTGGTCCTCACCCGAACCTGGTGACTCTGGTCACTACCTGGGCCTCACCTGGACCTGGTGAATCTGGTGCCCACTTAGGCCTCACCCAGTCCTGGTGACTTTGTTCCCCACCTGGACCTGATTGCTGTGGACTCCTTCTTGGCCTCACCTGGAACTGGTGTCTCTGATTCTATCTGGGCCTCACCCAGATCTGGTGACTCTGGTCCTCACCTCGCATCATTGGGACCTGGTTACTTGTTCCACACCTGAGCCTCACCTCACTCAAATCGATTTGTTTCTTTCCGATTCGACTGTTCAGTTCGATTATTTTGGATTTGAATCTTTTCAATTCGATTCTGTTCTTTTATATTCGATTCGATTCGACTTTTTTCAATTCGATTCTTTTCTATTGGAATCATTCTTTTCGATTTAATTCAATTCTTTTCAATTCGATTCGATACTTTTTGATTCGATTCTTTTCTATTGTATTCGATTTTTTTCAATTCAATTCGATTCTTTTTGATTCAATTCATTTGACTCTATTCGATATGATTCTTTTCGATTCGATTCGATTCGATTTGAATCTATTCGATTTGATTCTTTTCAATTCGATTCTTTTCGATTTGATTCGATTCAATTCTTTTCGATTTGGTGCAATTCAATTATTTTTTTTATTTTTATTTATTTATGATAGTCACACACAGAGAGAGAGAGAGAGAGAGAGAGGCAGAGACACAGGCAGAGGGAGAAGCAGGCTCCATGCACCGGGAGCCCGATGTGGTATTCGATCCCCGGTCTCCAGGATCACGCCCCGGGCCAAAGGCAAGTGCCAAACTTCTGTGCCACTCAGGGATCCTGGTTCAATTTGATTCTTTTTGATTTGATTCTATTCTTTTCAATTCAATTTGATTTTTTTGATTTGATTAGATTCTTTTCGATTTGGTTCGATGAAATACTTTTTGATTTGAATCGATTCGATTCTTTTCGATTCGATTCTTTTCGTTTGGATTCGATTCCATTCGGTTCGATTCATTTCAATTTGATTCGATTCAAATCGATTTTGTTCGATTTGATACGATTCTTTTCGATTCACTTATATTTGATTCTTTTCGATTCGATTCGATTCTTTTCGGTTCGTTTCTTGTCGATTCCATTCGAATCTTTTCAATTCGATTTGATTCGATACCTTTCAATTCGAATCAAATCGATTTGATTCTTTTTGATTCGATTATTTTTGATTCGATTTGATTCTTTTTGATTCTATCGATTCGATTCTTTTAATTCGATTTGATATGATTCAATTCGATTCTTTTGTATTTGTTTCGATTCGATTCAAAACTATTCGATTCAATTCTTTTCGATTCGATTTTTTTCAATTCGATTCTTTTCGATTAGATTCGATTCTTTTCGATTCGATTCTTTTTGATTCGATTTCTTTCGATTCGATTCAATTCTTTTCAATTCAATTCGATTTGATTCGAAACTATTTGATTCAATTCTTTTCGATCGATTATTTTTGATTCGATTAGATTCAATTCTTTTTGTTTCGCTTATTTTCGATTCGATTCGATTATTTTCGATTCGATTGATTTGATTCTTTTCGATTCGATTCGATTCGATTCTTTTAGATTCAATTAGATTCGAAACTACTCGATTCAATTCTTTTCGATTCATTTATATTCGATTCGATTGGTTTCGATTCGATTCTTTTTGATTCGATTCGATTTGATTCGATTCTTTTTGATTAGATTGGATCCTTTTCGATTCGATACGATTCGATTCAATTCTTTTCGATTCGATTCTTTTCGATTCAATTCGATTCTTTTCGATTCGATTTGATTTGATTGATTCTTTTCGATTCGATTCGATTTGAATCTATTTGATTCGATTCTTATCAATTCGATTTTTTTCGATTTGATTCGATTCGAATCTTTCCCATTCGATTCGTTTCTTTCGAGTCAATTCGAATCATTTAGATTCGATTCGATTTTTTCGATTCGATTCGATTCTTTTCGATTTGAGTCGATTCGATTCTTTTCGATTCAAATCAATTCGATTTGATTCTTTTCGATTCGATTCGATTCAATTCTTTTTATTGGATTCGATTCCATTCAGTTCGATTCATTTCAATTCGATTCGATTCGATTTTTTTTATTAGATTCGATTCTTTTTTATTCAATTCCATTCAATTCTTTTCATTTCAATTCCATTCGATTCTTTTCAATTGTCTTCGATTCGATTTTTTTCGATTCCATTACATTCGATTCTTTTCGATAGAACTAGATTCTCTTCGTTTCTATTCTCGTTGATACAATTCGATTCCTTTCATTTGCATTCTTTTCAATTCGATTCTTTCGATTGGATTCAATTGTTTTTGTTTCGATTCCATTCGATTCTTTTCGAATCCTTTCTTTTCGATTCGTCAATTCGGTCCTTTTCGATTCGATTCGATTCTTTTCGATTCGATTAAATTCTTTACGATTCGATTCGATTCTTTTCATTCGATTTGATTTAATTCGAATTTATTTGATTCGATTCGATTCGATTCTTTTCGATTCAATTTCATTCGATTCTTTTTGATTCAATTCGATTCGATTTGAATCTATTCGATGAGATTCTTTTCAATTCGATTCTTTTTTATTTGATTCGATTCGATTCTTTTCGATTGGATTCGATTCGATTCTTTTCGATTAGAATTGATTCGATTCGGTTCTTTTCAATTGGATTCGATTCCTTTTGGTTCGACTCATTTCAATTCGATTCGATTCCAATCGATTGTTTTCGATTCGATTCGATTCTTCTTGATCAATTTATTTGATTCTTTTTTTCGAATCGATTCGATTCTTTTCGATTCGATTACATTCGATTCTTATCGATTCGACTTGATTCTATTCGTTTCAATTCTTTTTGAGTGGATTCTTTTCAATTCGATTCTTTCTATTCGATTCAATTTGTTTCGATGCGATTATTTTTTATTCGATTCGATTTGATTCGAATCTTTTTGATTCGATTCGATTCTTTTCTATTTGATTCGGTTCAACTCTTTGATTCGATTCGATTCTTATTGATTCAATTCTTTTCAATTAAATTCGATTCGATTTTTTCAATTCGATTCGATTCTTTTCAATTCCATTCTACTTGATTCAATTCAATTCTTTTCGATTCAATTTTATTCAATTCTTTTCGATTCGATTTGATTTGATTCTTTTTGATTCGATTCGATTATTTTCAATTCGATTCGATTGTTTTCGATTCTATTCAATTCGATTCGATTTGATTCAAATATTTTCGATTCGATTCGATCCAACTCGATTCGATTCTTTTATATCGAGTGTTTTCGATTCGATTCCTTGTTTTTGATTCGATTCCATTCGATTCTATTCTTTTCGATTCATCGATTCGATCCCTTTCCATTCGATTCTTTTCGATTCAATTCGATTCTTTTCAATTCGATTCTTTTCGATTCGAATCTAATCTTTTCAATTCAATTCTTTCCGATTCGATTCGATTCTTTTTGATTCCATTCTTTTCGATTCGATCGATTCAATTATTTTCGATTCAATTCGAATTGATTCGATTATTTTCGATTCGATTCGATTTGATTATTTTCGATTCGATTCGTTTCGATTCAATTTGATTCGATTATTTTCGATTAGAGTCGCTTCGATTAGATTCGATTCAATTCGAATAATTTCGATTCGATTATTTTCGATTTGATTCATTTCAATTCGATTATTTTCAATTTGATTCGATTCGATTATTTTCCATCCGATTCATTTCGATTCGATTATTTTCAATTCGATTCTATTCGATTCGTTTCGTTTTGATTCAATTCGTTTAATTTCTTTTTTTTTTTTTTTTTTAAATTTTTATTTATTTATGATAGTCACAGAGAGAGAGAGAGGCGCAGAGACACAGGCAGAGGGAGAAGCAGGCTCCATGCACCGGGAGCCCGATGTGGGATTCGATCCCGGGTCTCCAGGATCACGCCCTGGGCCAAAGGCAGGCGCCAAACCTCTGCGCCACCCAGGGATCCCAATTCGTTTAATTTCTATTCGATTCGATTTGATTCGATTCAATTATTTTCGATTCGATTCATTTCGATTCGATTAGTTTCAATTCTTTTCGATTAGTTTCGATTCGATTTGATTCGATTCGATTCATTTTCGATTCGATTAGATTATCTTCGATTCAATTTGTTTCGATTTAATTTTTTGATTTGATTTGATTCATTTCGATTCGATTAATTTCAATTCGATTATATTCGATTCAATTTGGTTCGATTCGATTCGATTCGATTATTTTTGATTCGATTCGATTCTATTCGTATTGATTCGATTATTTTCGACTCGATTCGTTTCGTTTCGATTCGATTCGATTCGATTAATTTCAACTCGATTTGATTATTTTCGATTCGATTCATTTCTATTCGATTTTTTTCGATCCGTTTCATTTCAATTCGATTCGATTCGATTATTTTTTATTCTATTCGATTTAATTCGATTCAATTCTTTTAATTCCATTTGATTCGTTTGTTTTGATTCGGTCGAATTCGATTCGATTTTTTTCGATTCGATTCGGTTTGATTCTTTTCGATTCAAGTCTTTTTGATTCGAATTTCTTTTTTTTGAATCGATTCGATTGTTTTTGTTTTGATTCGTTTCGATTCAATTCGATTCTATTAATTTCTATTTGATTCGATTCGACTCGATTCAATTATTTTCGATTCAATTCCTTTCAATTCGATTATTTTCGGTTCGATTAGTTTTGATTCAATTCGATAATCTTCGATTCAATTCGTTTCGGTTCAATTATTTTTGATTTGATTCGATTCATTTCGATTCGTTTCGTTTCAATTCAATTATTTTCGATTCGATTCATTTCGATTCGATTCGATTGTTTTCGATTTGATTCGATTCGATTATTTTCGATTCTATTCGTTTTGAATCGATTCAAACCGATTAATTTCTATTCAATTCTTTCGATTATTTTCTATTCGATTCATTTCGATTTGATTATTTTTTATTCGATTCGATTCGATTCAAATATTTTTGATTCGATTCGTTTCGATTAGATTCAATTCAATTTGATTAATTTCAATTCGATTCGATTTGATTATTTTCGATTCGATGCATTTCCATTCGATTCGATTCGATTATATTCAAATCGATTCGTTTCGATTTGAATTGAGTATTTTCAATTCGATTCTTTTCATTCGATTCGATTCAATTTGAATCTATTCGATTCAATTCTTTTCGATTCGACTATTTTCGATTCGATTCGATTCGATTCCTTTCGATTCAATTTGATTCGATTCTTTTTGATTCGATTTTTTTCGATTCGATTCTTCTTTATTTGATTTGTTTTGATTCTATTCGATTCGATTTGATTAGATTCTTTTCGAATCTATTCGATTCTTTTCGACTCGATTTAATTTGATTTGATCTTTTTCGATTGATTCTGTCTTTTCAATTCGATTCGATTAGATTCGATTTCTTGGATTCGATTTGATTTGATATTTTTAATTTCAATTCGAAAGTTTTTGATTCGTTACTTTTCGATTCTATTCGATTCGTTTATTTTCGATTCGTTTCGATTCTTTTCAAATCTTTTTTTAATTTTTATTTATTTATGATAGTCACAGAGAGAGAGAGAGAGGCAGAGACACAGGCAGAGGGAGACGCAGGCTCCATGCACCGGGAGCCCGACATGGGATTCGATCCTGGGTCTCCAGCATCGCGCCCTGGGCCAAAGGCAGGCGCCAAACCGCTGCGCCACCCAGGGATCCCTTTTCGAATCTTTTTTATTCAATTTGATTTGATTCTTTTCGATTCGATTTGATTCGATTTGATTAATTTTGATTCGATTCAATACGATTCGATTTTTTTCGATTCAATTGGTTTCGATTCTATTATTTTCGATTCGATTCGTTTCTATTCGATTCGATTCATTTCGATTTTATTATTTTCGATTCGATTCGTTTCGATTCGATTCAATTCGATTATTTTCGATTCGATTCATTTCGATTCGATTATTTTCAATTCAATTCGTTTCGATTCAATTCGATTCGATTATTTTCTATTCAATTCGATTCGATTCGATTCAATTATTTTCGATTTGATTCGTTTTGATTCAATTATTTTTGAGTCGATTCGTTCGATTCGATTATTTACGATTCGATTCTTTTCGATTCGATTCGATTATTTTTGATTCGATTCTATTCGATTCGATTTTTTTCGATTCGTTTCGATTCGATTATTTTCGATTCGATTTGTTTCGATTCAATTCAATTATTTTTGATTCGATTCGTTTAGATTCGATTATTTTCGATTCGATTAGTTTCGTTCGATTTGCTGTTATTGATTAGATTCGTTTCGATTCGATTATTTCGATTCGATTCTTTTCGATTTGATTCCATTCGATTATTTTTTATTCGATTCGATTCGATTCTTTTCGATTCAATTCGATTCGATTTGATTTTTTGCCATACGATTCTTCTTTATTTGATTCGTTTCGATTCTTTTGATTCAATTTGATTCAATTCATTTCAAATCGATTCTTTTTGATTCGATTCGATTCGATTCGATCTTTTTCGATTCGATTTGATTCTTTTCGAATCGATTCGTTTTTTTTCGATTTAATTCGATTCGATTGGATAGTTTTCAATTCGCTTTTTTTTCGATTCTATTCAATTCGATTCTTTTCAATTCTTTTTTATTTAATTTCGATTCGATTCTTTTCGATTCAATTCGATTCGATTCGATTTTTTGCCATACGATTCTTCTTTATTTGATTCGTTTTGATTCTTTTCGATTCAATTTGATTCAATTCATTTCAAATCGATTCTTTTTGATTTGATTCGATTCGATTCGATCTTTTTCGATTCGATTTGATTCTTTTCGAATCGATTCGTTTTTTTCGATTTATTTCGATTCGATTGGATAGTTTTCGATTCGCTTTTTTTCGATTCTATTCAATTCGATTATTTTCAATTCTTTTTTATTTAATTTCGATTCGATTCTTTTCGATTCAATTAATTTCTATCGATTCGATTTGATTTGATTCAATTATTTTCAACTCAATTCGTTTCGATTCAATTATTTTCGATTTGATTCGTTTCGATTCGATTCAATCATTTTCAAGTCATTTCATTTCGATTCGATTATTTGCGATTCGATTCATTTCCATTCAATACGATTCGATTAGTTTTTATTTGATTCAATATGATGCTATTATTTTCGAGTCGATTTGTTTCGATTCGATTATTTTTCATTTAATTCGTTTCGATTCGATTCGATTATTTTTTATTCAATTTGGCTCGATTTGATTATTTTTGATTCGATCCGTTTCGATTCAATTCAATTATTTTTGATTCGATTCGTTTCAATTCGATTATTTTCGATTCGATTCATTTTGATTTGATACGATTCGATTAGTTTTGATTCGATTCAAATATTTTCAATTCAATTCGTTTCGATTAGATTCGTTTCGATTCGGTTAATTTCGATTCGATTCGATTCCTTTCTTTTCTTTTCTTTTCTTTTTTTATAATTTGTGATGTCATACAGAGAGAGAGAGAGGCAGAGACACAGGCAGAAAGAGAAGCAGGCTCCATGCACTGGGAGCCTGACGTTGATTTGGATGCCGGGCCTATCGGATTGCGCCCTGGGCCAAAGGCAGGCGCCAAACAAAGGCACCACCCAGGGATCCCCGATTCCTTTATTTTCGATTCGATTCATTTCTATTCGACTATTTTCGATTCGATTCGCTTCGATTCGATTCGATTATTTTCGATTCGATTCGGTTTGATTCGATTATTTTCGATTGGATTCGTTTCGATTCAATTCATTTAGATTCAATTCGATTAGATTAATTTTGATTCGATTTCATTCGATTATTTTCGGCTGATTTGTTTTGATTCGATTCGATTCGATTATTTTTGATTTGATTCGTTTTGATTAGATTCGATTAGATTATTTTCAATTCGATTCGTTTTGATTCGATTCGCTTCGATTATTTTTTATTCTATTCTATTCTATTCAAATCCTTGCGTCAATTCTTTTCGATTCGATTCTTTTCGATTCATCGATTCGATTCTTTTGTATTCAATTCTTTTAGATTCGATTTGATTCTTTTCGATTCGTTTCGATTCGATTCTTTTCGAATCGATTAGATTCTTTTCGATTTGTTTCGATTTGATTCTTTTCGATTCGATTCGATTCGATTCTTCTCGATTATTTTCGATTCCTTTCGATTCGAATCGATTCTTTTAAATTTGATTCAATTCGATTCGAATCGTTTTTTTTGAATCGATTCAATTCTTTTCGATCGACCCCTTCGATTCGATTCGATTTTTTTTATTTCATTCAATTCGATTCTTTGATTCGATTTGATTCTTTCGATTCGATTCGATTCGATTTTTTTCGATATGATTTTATTTGATTCTTTGCGATTCGACTTGATTCTATTCGTTTCAATTCTTTTCGATTGGATTCTTTTCGATTTGATCTTTTCGATTCGCTTTGATTCGCTTCAATTCGTTTATTTTTGATTCAATTCTATTCGAATGTTTTCGATTCGATTCGATTCTTTTCTATTTGATTCGGTTCGATTCTTTTCGATTCAATTCGATTCTTATTGATTCATTTCTTTTCGACTCAATTCGATTCGATTTTTTCAATTTGATTCGATTCTATTGATTCTATACTATTCTTTTCGATTCGATTCTTTTCAATTTGATTCGATTCAATTCTTTTTGATTCGATTTGATACGATTCTTTTTTATTCGATTCGATTCTTTTCAATTCGATTCTTTTCAATTTGTTTCGATTCGATTATTTTCTATTCGATTCTTTTCAATTCAATTCATTTATTTTCGATTCGATTCAATTCGATTCTTTTCGATTGGATTCAATTCTTTTCGATTTGATTCAATTCGATTCTTTTCGATTCGATTCAATTTGATCATTTTCATTTAGATTCGATTCTTTTCGATTCGATTTTTATCGATTTGAGTCGATTCAATTCGATTATTTTCGTTTAGATTCGATTCGATTTGATTTGATTCTTTTTAATTCGATTCGATTCTATTCGATTTTTTCGATTCGATTCTTATCGGTTCGATTTGATTCAATAATATTCGATTCGATTCAATTCTTTGGTTTCGATTCGATTCTTTTCGATTCGATTCGATTCTTTTCGATTTATTTCGATTCTTTACAATTCTATTTGATTTATTTCTTTTTGATTCGTTTCGAATCGATTCGATTCTTTTCGATTCGGTTCGATTTGATTCTTTTCGTTTAGATTCGATTCTTTTCGATTCGATTCGTTCAATTCGATTCTTTTCGATTCGAATTGATTCAATTTGTTTTCTTTTGAATTTGATTTTTTCGATTCGATGCTTTTCGATTCGTTTTCTTTTGAATTCGATTTTTTATTCGATGCAGTTCGATTCGATTTGACTCGATTCTTTTTGATTCGATTCGATTCTCTTCTATTCTTTTCATTTCGATTCTTTTTTTTTTGATTCGATTTGTTTCTTTTCAATTCAATTCGATTCCTTTCTTTTCTATTTTATTCAATTCTATTCTATTTGATTCAATTCCATACGATCGATTCTTTTCGATTCGATTGCATACGATTCGATTCTTTTAGATTCGATTCAATTCGATTATTTTCGAATCGATTCGATTCTTTTCGATTCGATACAATTCGATTCTTTTCGATTTGATTGTTTTTGATTTGATTCGATTAGAATTTATTCGACTGAATCGATCGATTCTTTTCGTTTTTGTTAGATTCTTTTCTATTTGATACTTTTCGATTCGATTCGATTCTTTTCATTCAATTCAATTTGATTAATTCGATTCTTTTCATTTCAAATCGATTTGATTTGATTCGATTCTTTTCGAATCGATTCGTTTCTTTTCGATTCAAATTGATTCTTATCGCTTCAATACGATACTTTTCGAATAGAATATTTTTTATTCGATTCGATTCAATTCTTTTCATTTCAATTCGAATCTTTTCTATTCGATGCGATTCGATTCTTTTCAATTCGATCTGATTGGATTCGTTTCGATTCTCTTCGATTCGACTCTTTTCTATTCAATTTGATTCGACTCGATTCTTTTCGATTCCATTAAATTTGATTCCATTTTCGATTCGATTATATTCTGTTCGATTCGATTCCATTCAATGCTATTCTTTTCGATTCGATTCAGTTGTTTTCAATTCGATTCAATTCTTTTCGATTCGATTCGATTTGATTCTTTTCATTTCGATTCGATATGATTTTTTCATTTCTATTTGAATCGATTCTCTTCGATTTGATTAGTTTCGATTCTTTTCGATTCTATTCGATTCTATTCGATTTTTTTCGTTTCGATTCGATTCTTTTCGATTCGATTCTTTTCTTTTCTATTCTATTATTTGATTCTTTTCGATTTGATTTCATTCAATTCGATTCTTTTCGATTCGATTCGATTTTATTTGATTCTTTTCAATTCGTTTCACTTCGATTCTTTTCAGTTCGTTTCGAATTGATTCTTTTTGATTTGATTCGATTCAATTCGATTCTTTTGTTTTGATTCGATTCTTTTCGATTCGATTTTTTAGTTACATTCGATTCGATTCTTTTCGTTTCAATTCGATTGTTTTCGATTCGATTCTTTTCGATTCGATTCAATTCGATTCTTTTCGATTCGATTTATTTCGATTCTTTTGGATTCTATTTGATTTGACTATTTTCTATTCAATTCGAATCGATTCGATTCTATCCTTTTCGATTTGATTCTTTTCTATTCGGTTTGATTCAATTGTTTTCGTTTCGATTCGATTCCTTTCAATTCGATTCTTTTCAATTTGATCGATTCTTTTCAAATAATCGATTCTATTCTATTCTATTCGACATTTCGATTCAATTCTTTTTGATTTGATTCGTTACGATTCTTTTCAATTCGATTCAATTCGATTCTTTTCGATTCGAATCTATTCAATTCTTTTTGATTCGATTCGATTCTATTCGATTTTTTCCGATTTGATTCGACCCGTTTCTTTTCGATTCGATTCGATTCTTTTCGATTCAATTCAACGTGTTTCTTTTCGATTCCATTAGATTCAATTCTTTTGGATTCGATTCGATTCGATTCTTTTGATTCGATTCGATTCGATTCTTTTGTTTCAATTCGATTCTTTTCTATTCGAATCGATTCGATTCTTTTCATTTCGATTTGATTCATGTCGATTCGATTCTTTTTGATTTGATTCTTTTTGAATGATTCGATTCTTTCAATTCGATTTGATTCTTTTCGTGTCGATTCGATTCTTTTCTTTTTTTTTAAATTTTGTTGAATTTATTTATGATAGTCACACACAGAGAGAGAGGCAGAGACACAGGCAGAGAGAGAAGAAGGCTCCATGCACCGGGAGCCCGATGTGGGACTCGATCCCAGGTCTCCAGGATCGCGCCCTGGGCCAAAGGCAGGCGCTAAACTGCTGCGCCACCCAGGGATCCCTTCGATTCTTTTCGATTTGATTCTCTTCAATTCGAAATATTCTAATCTTTTCCTTTTGATTCGATTCATTTCGATTCAATTCTTTTCGATTCGATTCAATTCTATTGTTTTCGATTTTATTCGATTCGAATCTTTTCCATTCTATTCGATTGTTTTCCATTCGATTCGATACGATTGGATTCTTTTCGATTCGTTTCGATATGATTCGATTCTTTTCGATTAGATACAATTCTGTTCTTTTCAATTCGATTCCATTCTTTTTGATTCGATTCGACTCAATTTCATTCTTTTTGATTCAATTCGATTAGAATTTAATCGACTGATTCAATTCGATTCTTTTCGTTTCGGTTCAATTCTTTTCTATTTGATTTTTTCAATTCGATTCGATTCTTTTCATTCAATTCGAATTGATTCGGTTCGATTCTTTTCATTTCAAATCGATTCGTTTCAATTCAATTCTTTCGATTCGATTCGATTCTTTTCGATTCGATTCTTTTAATTCGGTTCGAGTCTTTTCTATTCGATCAATTCGATTCTTTTCATTTCAATTCAATTCTTTTCGATTCGATTCTTTTCGATTCGACTCAATTTGATTCTTTTCGAATCGATTCGTTTCGATTCGATCTTTTTGATTTGATACAATTCTTGTCGATTCCATTAAATTTGATTCGATTCCTTTCAATTCAATTAGATTCTTTTCGATTCGATTCCAATCAATTCGATTCTTTTCTATTCGATTCGATTCTTTTCAATTTGATTTGATTCTTTTCGATACGATTCGATTCGATTCTTTTCGATTCGATTCAATTTGATTTTTTTCGATTTGATTCGATACGATTCTTTTCATTTCAATTCAAATCGATTCTTTTCGTTTCTATTCGTTTTGATTCTTTTCGATTCGATTCGATTCTTTTTGTTTAGATTTGATTCTTTGCGATTCGATCCTTTTTGATTCGATTCGATTCTTTTCGATTTGATTCGATTCTTTTCGATTTGAATCAATTCTTTTTGATTCAATTCAATTTAATTCTTTTCCATTCGAATCGATTCTTTTTGATTCTATTCTTTTCGATTCGATATTACTCGATTTGATTGTTTTTGATTTGATTCGAATCTTTTCTATTCTATTCATTTCGATTCTTTTCGATTCGATTCGATACGATTAGATTCTTTTCGATTGGATTCGATTCGGTATGATTCGATTCTTTTCGATTCTATTCAATTAGATTCTTTTCAATTCGGTTTGATTCTTTTTGTTTCGGTTTCTTTTTGGTTCAATTCTTTTTGATTTGATTCAATTCTTTTCATTCAATTTGATTCGATTTGATTCTTTTCGTTTCAAATCGATTCATTTCGATTTGATTCTTTTCTATTTGATTCGATTCTCTTCGATTCAATTCAATTCGATTCGATTCTCTTCGATTTAATTCAATTCGATTTTTTTCGATTCGATTCCATTCGATTCTTTTCGATTCAATTCAATTCGATTCTTTTTGTTTCAATTCGATTCTTTTTGATTCTATTCTTTTCCATTCGATTCGAGTCTTTTCTATTTGATTCGATTCTTGTCGATTCGATTCCTTTCGATTCAATTTGATTCTTTTCGTTTCGATTCTATTCTTTTCTATTCGATTCGATTCACTTGTTTTTTATTCGATTCGATTCTATTCAATTCTTTTCATTCCAATTTGATTCGAATCGACTCTTTTTGATTCAATTCCATTTGGTTTGATTCTATTTGTTTCGATTTGATTCTTTTGGATTTCATTAGATTAGATTCTTTTCGATTCGATTCGAATATTTCATTCAATTCGATTCGATTCTGTTCATTTCAAATCGATTCGTTTCGATTCGATTCTTTGCTATTTGATTTGATTCTTTTCGTTTCAATTTGATTCTTTTCGATTCGATTCTTATCGATTCAATTCGATTCAATTCTTTTCAGATCGATTCGATTCTTTTCAATTTGATACGATTCGATATTTTTCGATTTGATTCGATTCAATGCTTTTCGATTCAATTCGTTTCGATTCTTTTCGATTCGATTCTTTTCAATTCAATTCGCTTCTATTCCGTTCTTTTCGATTCCATTAAATTTGATTTGATTCTTTTCGACTCAATTAGATTCTTTTTGATTCGTTTCCATTCAATTTGATTCTTTTCGATTCGATTCGATTAGATTGTTTTCGATTCGATTCAATTTTCTATCAATTCGATTAGATTCTTTTCATTTCAAATCGATTCTTTTCGATTCGATTCAATTAGATTTTTTTATTCGATTCAATACGATTTGATTCTTTTGTTTCAATTCGATTGTTTTTGATTCGATTCGATTCAATTCTTTTCATTTCGATTCGATTCATTTCTATTCAATTCTTTTCGATTCTATTCAATTCTTTTCGATTCGATTCGATTGTTTTCATTTCAATTCGATTCCTTTCGATTCGATTCTTTTATATTCTATTCAATTCGATTCTTTTCGATTCGATTCGATACAATTGGATTCTTTTCGATTCGATTCCTTACCATTAGATTCTTCTCTATTCAATTCGATTCGATTCTTTTCGATTCAATTAGATTCGATTCTTTATGCTTTGATTCGATTCGATTCTTTAATTTCGATTCGATTTTTTTTCGATTTGATTCTTTTCGATTCGATTCGATTCTTTTCAATTCGGTTCGTTCCTTTTCAATTCGATTCGAATCTTTTCGATTCTATTCGATCCAATTCTTATCGATTTTATTTGATTCGATTCTTTTCTATTCAATTCAACTCGATTCTTTTCAATTCGATTCGATTGTTTTCCATTCGACCTGATTTGATTCGTTTCGATCAATTTCGATTTGATTTTTTTCGACTCGATTCTTTCGATTCCATTAAATTTGATTCGATTCTTTTCGATTCGATTCCATGCAATTCGAATCTTTTCAATTCGATTTGATTCATTTCATTTTGATTCGATTCGATCCTTTTCGATTCGATTCCATTTGATTCTTTTCTCTTCGATTCGATCCGATTCTTTTCCTTTCGATTAGAATCGATTCTTTTCTATTCGTTGGAGTCTTTTCAATTCTATTCGTTTTTTTCTATTCGATTCAATTCGATATTTTTCGGTTCGATTCGATTCTTTTTTTTCTATTCGATTTGATTCTTTTCGATTCGATTCAATTCGATTCTTTTCGTTTAGATTCGATTCTTTTCAATTCGATTCTTTTCGATTCGATTCAATACGATTGTTTTCATTTTGATTCGAATCGATTCTTATCGATTCGATGCGATTCGATTCTTTTCCATTCGATTCGATTCAATTCGATTCGATTCGATTTGTTACGATTCTTTTCGATTCGATTCGATTCTTTTAGATTCGATTCATTCTTTTCATTTCGATTCCACTCTTTTCGATTCGATTCTTTTCGATTCAATTCGATTATTTCGATTGGATTCGTTTCGATTCTTTTTGAATCTATTCTGTTTTTTCAATTCGATTCATTTCGATATTTTTCGATTCGATTCGATTCGATTCTTTTTGATTCTATTTGATTTGATTCTTTTTGATTCGATTCAATTCTTTCGATTCGATTCATTCTTTTCATTTCGATTCCACTCTTTTCAATTCGATTCGTTTCGATTTAATTCGATTCTTTCGATTCGATTCAACTCGAATCTTTTTGATTCGATTCTATTCTTTTCCATTCGACCTGATTCAATTCGTTTCAATTCTTTTCGATATGAATTTTTTCGATTCGATTCGATTCTTTTGATTCCATTAAATTTGATTCGATTCTTTTCGATTCTAATCGATTTTTTCGGTTAGATTCCATGCAATTCGATACTTTTCAATTCGATTCGATTCTTTCGAATCTATTCGATTTGATTCTTGTCGCTTTGATTCGATTCTTTTCTTTTCGATTTGATTCATTTCCATTCGATTTGTTTCTTTTCGATTTGATTCAATATGATTCTTTTCATTTCGATTCGAATCGATTCTTTTTGATTCGATGTGATTCGCTTCTTTTCAATTCTATTCAATTCTATTCGATTTTTTTCGATTCGATTAAATTCCATTCTTTTCGATTCGATTTTATTCAATTCGATTCTTTTCAATTCTATTTGATTTAATTCTTTTCAATACGATTCAATTCTTTTTGATTCGATTTGATTCGATTCTTTTCGTTTCAATTCGATTCTTTTTGATTCGATTCGATTCTCTTAATTTAATTTGATTGGATTCTTTTCAATTCTATTTGATTTGATTCGATTCTTATCGATTTTATTCGATTCGATTCTTTTCTATTCGATTCAATTCGATTCGATTTGATTCATTACAATTCTTTTCGATTCGATTCATTCTTTTCATTTCGATTCCATTCTTTTCGATTCGATTCTTTTCGATTCAATTGGATTCTTTTCGATTCGATTCAACTCGATTCTTTTTGATTTGATTCGATTGTTTTCCATTCGACCTAATTGATTCGTTTCGATTCTTTTCAATTTGATTTTTTTCGACTCGATTCTTTCGATTCCATTAAATTTGATTTGATTCTTTTCAATTCGATTCGATTCTTTTCGATTCGATTCCATGCAATTCGAATCTTTTCGATTCGATTTGATTCATTTCGTTTTGACTCAATTCGATCCTTTCCGATTCGATTCCATTTGATTCTTTTCCATTCGATCCGTTTCTTTTCCTTTCGATTCGAATCGATTCTTTTCGATTCGTTTGGAGTCTTTTCGATTCTATTCGTTTATTTCTATTCGATTCAATTCGATATTTTTCGGTTCGATTCGATTCGATTCTTTTTGTTTCTATTTGATTTGATTCTTTTCAATTCGATTCTTTTCGTTTAGATTCGATTCTTTTCTATTGGAATCGATTCGGTACGATTGTTTTCATTTTGATTCGATGCGATTCGATTCTTTTCCATTCTATTCGATTCCATTTGATTTTTTGATTCGATTCTTATCGATTCGATTAGATTCTTTTCAGTTCGATTCGATTCGATTCTTTTCGATACAATTCATTTCGATTATTTTTGTTTAGATTCGATTCTTTTTGATACAATTCTTTTCGTTCCGATCTGATTCGATTCAATTCTTTTCGATTCGATTCGATACGAATCGATTCTTTTCAATATGATTCAATTCGATTCTTTTCTATTTGATTTGATTTGATTCTTTTCTATTCGATTCGATTCTTTTCGTTTCAATTCTATTCATTTCGACTCGATTCTTTTCAATTCGCTTCGATTCCATTCGATTTGATTCTTTTCGTTTCGATTCGATTCTTTTCGATTCGATTCGATACGATTCTTTTCATTTTGATTCGATTCGATTCTTATCGATTTGATTCGTTTCAATTCTTTTCGATTCTATTCGATTGTTTTCGTTTCGATTCAATTCGATTCTTTTCAATTCGATTCAATTCTTTTCGATTCGATTCGATTCGATACGATTCTTTTCACTTTGTTTTTTTTAATATTTTTTTTAATATTTTTTATTTATTTATGACAGTCAGAGAGAGAGAGAGAGAGAGGCAGAGATGCAGGCAGAGGGAGAAGCAGGCTCCATGCACCGGGAGCCTGATGTGGGATTCGATCCCGGGTCTCCAGGATCGCGCCCTGGGCCAAAAGCAGGTGCCAAACCGCTGCGCCATCCAGGGATCCCCGATTTTCTCACTTTGATTCAGATCGATTCTTATCGATTTGATGCGATTGGATTCTTTTCCATTCAATTCGATTCTATTCAATTTTTTCTGATTCATTTCAATTCGATTCTTATCGATTCGATTCAATTCTTTTCAGTTCGATTCGATTCGATTCTTTTCGATTCGATTCAATTCGATTATTTTTGTTTATATTCAATTCTTTTGATACAATTCTTTTCCATTTGATTTGATTCACTTCAATTCTTTTCGATTCGATTCATTCGATTCTTTTCATTTCGATTAGATTCATTTCTGTTTGATTCTTTTCGATTCGATTCGATTCTTTTCGATTCAATTCGATTCTATTTGATTCGATTCGATTCTTTTCGTTTCAATTCGATTCTGTTCGATTCGATTCAATTCTTTTTGATTCAATTTGATTTCATTCTTTTCTATTCTATTAATTTGATTCTTTCTATTTGATTTGATACGATTAGATTCTTTTTATTTGATTCGCTACATTTTGATTCTTTTCGATTCGATTCGATTCTTTTTTCTTTGATTCGATTCTATTTGATTCTTTTCGATTTGATTCGATTTGATTTGATTCTTTTTGATTCGATACAATTCGGTTCCATTCGATTCGATTCAAATCTATTTGATTCCTTTTTATTCGATTCGATTAGAATTTATTCGACTGATTCAATCGAGTGATTTCGTTTATGTTCGATTCTTTTCTATTTGATTCATTTTGATTCCATTCTTTTCATTCAATTCGATTCGATTAATTCAATTCTTTTCGTTTCAAATCGATTTGTTTCGATTCGGTTCTTTTTGATTTGATTCTATTCTTTTCGATTCGATTCGATTCTTTTCGATTCCATTAAATTTGATTCGATTCTTTTCGAGTCGATTAGATTCTTTTCGATTCGATTCCATTCAATTTGATTCTTTTTGATTCGATTCGATTCGATTGTTTTTGATTTGATTCAATTCTTTCGATTCGATTTGATTCTTTTTGATTCGATTCGATACAATTCTTTTCACTTCGATTCGAATCGATTCTCTTCGATTCGATTCGTTTCGATTCTTTTTTATTCTATTCGAGTCTATTCGATTTTTTTCGATTCGATTCGATTCTTTTCGATTCTATTTGATTTGATTCTTATCGATTCGTTTCGATTTGATTCTTTTGGATTCGTTTCGATTTGATTCTTTTCAATTTGATTCGATTCGATTCGATTCGATTCTTTTGTTTCGATTCGATTCTTTTCGATTCGATTCTTTTCGTTACATTCGATTTGATTCTTTTCGTTTCATTTCGATTTTGTTCGATTCCATTCTTTTCGATTTGATTCAATTCGATTCTTTTCTATTCAATTCATTTCGATTCTTCGATTCTATTCGATTCTATTTTTTTTGGTTCGATTTGATTCGATTCTTTTCGATTCGATTCGATTCAATTTGATTCTTTTAGATTCGATTCGATTTGATTGTTTTCGTTTAGATTCGATTCTTTTCGATTCGACTGTTTTCATTTGATTCGATTCTTTTCAGTTCGATCGATTCGATTCTTTTCAATTCTATACTATTCGAATCGATTCTCTTCTATTCGATTCGATTCGATTCTTTTCGATCCGTTACGATTCTTTCCAATTCGATTCTATTAGCTTCTTTTCGATTCGAATCTATTCAATTCTTTTTGAATCGATTCAATTCTAATCGATTTTTTTCAATTCAATTCCTTTCGATTTTATTTTATTCAATTGGATTCGATTCGATTGGATTCGATTCGATCCATTTCGATTTGATTAGATTCTTTTCGATTTGATACGATTCGATTCTTTTCTATTCAATTCAATTCGATTCTTTTCCATTCGATTCGATTCTTTTCAATTCGATTCGATTCTTTTCGATTCCATTAAATTTGATTCGATTCTTTTCGATTTGATTAGATTCTTTTCGATTCGATTCCATTCAATTCCATTCTTTTTTATTTGATTTGATTCGATTGTTTTCGTTTCGATTCAATTCTTTCGATTCGATTCGATTTGATTCTTCTTGATTCGATTCGATTTTTTTCGATTCGTTTTGATTATTTTCATTTCGATTCAAGTTTTTGTTTCATTTCTTTTCTATTTGATTATTTTCGATTCGAGTTCCTTTCCTTTCGATTCGATTATTTTCGATTCGATTCCTTTCAATTCGATTCGATTCGATTCAATTATTTTCGATTCGACTCGATTCTATTCATTTCGATTCGATTTGATTCGATTTATTCTATTCTTTTTGCTTCCATTCGATTCAATTCTTTTGATTCGATGCAATTCGATTCGAGTTTTTTCGATTCAATTCTTTTCAATTTCTTTCGTTTCGATTCTATTAGATTCTTTTCTATTTGATTCGATTCGTTTCTTTTCGATTCTTTTCAATTCAATTCTTTTCAATTCAATTCGATTCGTTTCGATTCGATTCATTCGATTCTTTTTGCTTCCATTCAATTCGATTCTTTTGATATGATGCTATTAGATTCGATTTTTTTATTCGATTATTTCCGATTCGATTTGATTAGAATCGAATAGATTCTTTTCTATTTGATTCATTTCAATTCGATTCTTTTAGATTAGATTCAATTCTTTTCAATTCGACTATTTTCGATTAGATTCATTTGGATTCGATTCTTTTCGATTTGATTTGTTTCGATTCGATTCAATTCTTTTTGATTTGATTTGTTTCGAATCTTTTCGATTCGATTCGATTCGATTTTTTTCGTTTCGATTCGATTCAATTCGATCCTTTTTGATTTGATTCTTCTCTTCTCGATTCGATTCTTTTCGATTCGATTCTTTCCAATTCGAATAGATTCGATTCTATTCGATTCAATTAGATTGGATTCTTTTTGATTCTTTTCAATTCGATTCGATTCGATTCTTTTCAATTCATATCAATTCGATTCAAGTCGATTCTTTTCAATTTGATTCCATTCGATTCGATTCAATTCTTTTCAATTCTATTCAATACTATTTGATTCGATTCTTTTTGGTTCGATTTGATTCTGTTTTATTCAATTCGATTCGAATTTTTGATTCAATTCGATTAGACTATTTTCGTTTTGATTCGATTCGAAGCTTTTCGAATCTCTTCAATTCGATTCTTTTCGAATCAATTCAATTCGATCTTCACGTGTCCATTCTTTTCATTTCGATTCGATCCTTTTTGATTCGATTCTTTTCGATTTGATTCGATTTGATTTTTTTCGATTCACTTCGATTCGATTTTCGTTTCGATTCGATAGTTTTTTATTTATTTCTTATCGATTCTTTACTTTTCAATTCGAATTCTATTCTTTTCTAATCGATTCGAGTCGATTCGATTCTTTTCGATTTGATTCGATTCAATTCTTTTCGATTCGATTATATTCGATTGATTTCAATTCTTTTCAATTGCATTCGATTTGATTCTTTTGATTTGGTGCTCTTCGATTCGATTTTTTCGATTCGATTCTTTTCACTTCCATTTAATTTGATTCTTTTGATTTCGTGCGATTCGATTCGATTCTTTTCACTTCCATTTAATTAGATTCTGTTGATTTGGTGCGATTCGATTCGATTCTTTTCACTTCCATTTAATTCGATTCTTTTGATTTGGTGCGATTAGATTCAATTCTTTTCACTTCCATTTAATTCGATTCTTTTGATTTGATTCGATTCGATTTTTTTCGAAATGATTCGATTCTTTTCGATTTGATTCGATTCGATTCTTTCGATATGATTGTTTTCGATTCGAATCTATTCGATTCAAATCGATTCTTTCCCATTCGATTCCATTCAATTCGATTCTATTCGATTCGATTCGATTCTTTTCTATTCGATTCGATTCCATTCTTTTCGATTCGATTCCATTCTTTTTGATTCAATTCGATGCGATTCTTTCGATTCAATTCAATTCGATTATTTTCATTTCGATTCGATTTGATTCTTTTCGATATTCTTCGATTTGATTCTTTTCGATTCGATTCGATTCGATTATTTTTGATTCGAATAGATTCGATTCTTTTCGATTCTTTTCAATTCGATTCAATTTGATTCTTTTCCATCCGAATCTATTCGATTCAAATCGATTCTTTTCGATGCGATCGATCGATTCTTTTCGATTCTATTCGAATCGATTCCATTCTTTTCGATTCGATTCAATTCTTTTTTATTCAATTTGATTAGATTCTTTCGATTCGATTTGATTCAATTATTTTCGTTTCAATTTGATTAGACTATTTTCGAATCTCTTCGATTCTATTTGATTTGATTATATTCGATTCAGTTCAATTCGATTTGATTTTTTGATTGGATTCGATTCCTTCGATTCTATTCCTTTCAAGAAGATTCAATTAGATTCGATTCTTTTTTATTCGATTCGATTAGGTTTGATTCATTTTTATTCTTTTCGAATCGATCTGATTTAATTCTATTCGATTTTTTTCGATTCGATTCCATTCCATTCTTTTCATCTATTCGATTGTTTGTGATTCAATTCTATTCGATTCTTTTCAATTCGATTCGATTCGATTCTTTTCGATTTGATTTGATTTGATTCATTCGATTCTTTTCACTTCCATTTGATTCGATTCTTTTGATTCGATGGGATTCGATTCGATTTCTTTAATTCAATTCTTTTCGAATCAATTTGATTAGAATCGATTAGATTCTTTTTTATTTGATTCGATTTGATTTGATTCCTTTCGATTCGATTCAATTCTTTTCGATTTGGTTACATTCGATTCAATTTTTCATTTCGATTCTTTTCAATTCGATTCTATTCAATTTAATTCGATTCTTTTCTATTCTATTCGTTCGATTCTTTTTTTTTAATTTATTTTTTATTGGTGTTCAATTTACTAACATACAGAATAACCCCCAGTGCCCGTCACCAATTGACTCCCACACCCCTCCCTCCTCCCCTTCTACCACCCCTAGTTCATTTCCCAGAGTTAGCAGTCTTTACGTTCTGTTTCCCTTTCTGATATTTCCCACACATTTCTTCCCCCTTCCCTTATATTCCCTTTCACTATTATTTATATTCCCCAAATGAATGAGAACATATAATGTTTGTCCTTCTCCGACTGACTTACTTCACTCAGCATAATACCCTCCAGTTCCATCCACGTTGAAGCAAATGGTGGGTATTTGTCATTTCTAATAGCTGAGTAATATTCCATTGTATACATAAACCACATCTTCTTTATCCATTCATCTTTCATTGGACACCGAGGCTCCTTCCACAGTTTGGCTATCGTGGCCATTGCTGCTATAAACATCGGGGTGCAGGTGTCCCGGCATTTCATTGCATTTGTATCTTTGGGGTAAATCCCCAACAGTGCAATTGCTGGGTCGTGGGGCAGGTATATTTTTAACTGTTTGAGGAACCTCCACACAGTTTTCCAGAGTGGCTGCACCAGTTCACATTCCCAGAAACAGTGTAAGAGGGTTCCCTTTTCTCCGCATCCTCTCCAAAATTTGTTGTTTCCTGCCTTGTTAATTTGCCCCATTCTCACTGGTGTGAGGTGGTATCTCATTGTGGTTTTGATTTGTATTTCCCTGATGGCAAGTGATGCAGAGCATTTTCTCATATGCATGTTGGCCATGTCTATGTCTTCCTCTGTGAGATTTCTGTTCATGTCTTTTGC
Organism: Canis lupus baileyi; assembly: GCF_048164855.1. Lineage (NCBI taxonomy): Eukaryota > Metazoa > Chordata > Mammalia > Carnivora > Canidae > Canis > Canis lupus. The sequence goes on along the minus strand of NC_132874.1, from coordinate 26,585,488 downwards.
CCATTTCATGATTGGATTGTTTGTTTCTTTGGCGTTGAGTTTAATAAGTTCTTTATAGATCTTGGAAACTAGCCCTTTATCTGATATGTCATTTGCAAATATCTTCTCCCATTCTGTAGGTTGTCTTTTAGTTTTGTTGACTGTATCCTTTGCTGTGCAAAAGCTTCTTATCTTGATGAAGTCCCAATAGTTCATTTTTGCTTTTGTTTCATTTGCCTTCGTGGATGTATCTTGCAAGAAGTTACTATGGCCGAGTTCAAAAAGGGTGTTGCCTGTGTTCTTCTCTAGGATTTTGATGGAACCTTGTCTCACATTTAGATCTTTCATCCATTTTGAGTTTGTTTTTGTGTATGGTGAAAGAGAGTGGTCTAGTTTCATTCTTCTGACTGTGGATGTCCAATTTTCCCAGCACCATTTATTGAAGAGACTGTCTTTCTTCCAATGCATAGTATTTCCTCCTTTATCGAATATTAGTTGACCATAAAGTTCAGGGTCCACTTCTGGATTCTCTATTCTGTTCCACTGATCTATGTGTCTGTTTTTGTGCCTGTACCACACTGTCTTGATGACCACAGCTTTGTAGTACAACCTGAAATCTGGCATTGTGATGCCCCCAGATATGGCTTTCTTTTTTAAAATTCCCCTGGCTATTCGGGGTCCTTTCTGATTCCACACAAATCTTAAAATAATTTGTTCTAACTCTCTGAAGAAAGTCCATGGTATTTTGATAGGGATTGCATTAAACGTGTATATTGCCCTGGGAAACATTGACATTTTCACAATATTAATTCTGCCAATCCATGAGCATGGAATATTTTTCCATCTCTTTGTGTCTTCCTCAATTTCTTTCAGAAGTGTTCTATAGTTTTGAGGGTATAGATCCTTTACATCTTTGGTTAGGTTTATTCCTAGGTATCTTATGCTTTTGGGTGCAATTGTAAATGGGATTGACTCCTTAATTTCTCTTTCTTCAGTCTCATTGTTAGTGTATAGAAATGCCACTGATTTCTGGGCATTGATTTTGTATCCTGCCATGCTACCGAATTGCTGTATGAGTTCTAGCAATCTTGGGGTGGAGACTTTTGGGTTTTCTATGTGGAGTATCATGTCATCGACGAAGAGGGAGAGTTTGACTTCTTCTTTGCCAATTTGAATGCCTTTAATGTCTTTTTGTTGTCTGATTGCTGAGGCTAGGACTTCCAGTACTATGTTGAGCAGCAGTGGTGAGAGTGGACATCCCTGTCTTGTTCCTGATCTTAGGGGAAAGGCTCCAAATGCTTCCCCATTGAGAATGATATTTGCTGTGGGCTTTTCATAGATGGCTTTTAAGATGTCGAGGAATGTTCCCTCTATCCCTACACTCTGAAGAGTTTTGATCAGAAATGGATGCTGTATTTTGTCAAATGCTTTCTCTGCATCTAATGAGAGGATCATATGGTTCTTGGCTTTTCTCTTGCTGACATGATGAATCACATTGATTGTTTTACGGGAGTTGAACCAGGCTTGTGTCCCAGGGATAGATCCTACTTGGTCATGGTGAATAATTTTCTTAATGTATTGTTGGATCCTATTGGCCAGTATCTTGTTGAGAATGTTTGCACCCATGTTCATCAGGGATATTGGTCTGTAATTCTCCTTTTTGGTGGGGTCTTTGTCTGGTTTTGGAATTAAGGTGATGTTGGCCTCATAGAACGAATTTGGAAGTACTCCATCTCTTTCTATCTTTCCAAACAGCTTTAGGAGTATAGGTATGGTTTCTTCTTTAAACGTTTGATAAAACTCCCCTGGGAAGCCATCTGGCCCTGGACTCTTGTGTCTTGGGAGGTTTTTGATGACTGCTTCAATTTCCTCCCTGGTTATTGGCCTGTTAAGGTTTTCTATTTCTTTCTGTTCCAGTTTTGGTAGTTTGTGGCTTTCCAGGAATGCATCCATTTCTTCTAGATTGCCTAATTTATTGGCGTATAGCTGTTCATAATATGTTTTTAAAATCGTTTGTATTTCCTTGGTGTTGGTAGTGATCTCTCCTTTCTCATTCATGATTTTATTAATTTGAGTCTTCTCTTTCTTCTTTTTAATAAGGCTGGCTAATGGTTTATCTATCTTGTTAATTCTTTCAAAGAACCAACACCTGGTTCTGTTGATCTGTTCCACAGGTCTTCTGGTATCGAATTCGTTGAGTTCTGCTCGAATCTTTATTAACTCCCTTCTTCTCTTGGGTGTAGGATATATTTGCTCTTTTTTCTCTAGCTCCTTTATGTGTAAGGTTAGCTTTCTTTGAGTTCTTTCCAGTTTTTGAATGGATGCTTGTATTGTGATGTATTTCCCCCTTAGGACTGCTTTTGCTGCATCCCAAAGATTTTGGATGGTTGTATCTTCATTCTCATTAGTTTCCATGAATCTTTTTAATTCTTCCTTATTTTCCTGTTGACCCTTTCATCTTTTAGCAGGATGGTCCTTAACCTCCACGTGTTTGAGGTCCTTCCAAACTTCTTGTTGTGATTTAGTACTAATTTCAAGGCATTATCATCTGAGAATATGCAGGGGATGATCCCAATCTTTTGGTATCGGTTCAGACCCGATTTGTGACCCAATATGTGGTCTATTCTGGAGAAAGTTCCATGTGCACTTGAGAAGAATGTGTATTCAGTTGAGTTTGGATGTAAAGTTCTGTAGATATCTGTGAAATCCATCTGGTCCAGCGTATCATTTAAAGCTCTCGTTTCTTTGGAGATGTTGTGCTTAGAAGACCTATCGAGTATAGAAAGAGCTAGATTGAAGTCACCAAGTATAAGTGTATTATTATCTAAGTATTTCTTCACTTTGGTTAATAATTGATTTATATATTTGGAAGCTCCCACATTCGGGGCATATATATTGAGGATTGTTAAGTCCTCTTGTTGAATAGATCCTTTAAGTATGATATAGTGTCCCTCTTCCTCTCTCACTACAGTCTTTGGGGTAAATTTTAGTTTATCTGATATGAGGATGGCTACCCCTGCTTTCTTTTGAGGACCATTCGAATGGTAAATGGTTCTCCAACCTTTTATTTTAAGGCTGTAGGTGTCCTTCTGTCTAAAATGAGTCTCTTGTAGACAGCAAATAGATGGGTCCTGCTTTTTTATCCAGTCTGAAACCGTGGGCCGTTTGATGCGGTCATTAAGCCCGTTCATGTTCAGAGTTACTATCGATAGATATGAGTTTAGTGTCATCATGATATCTATTCAGTTCTTGTTTTTGTGGATTGTTCCACTGAACTTCTTCTTAAAGGGGAATTTTAAGAGTCCCCCTTAAAATTTCTTGCAGAGCTGGTTTGGAGGTCACATATTCTTTTAGTTGCTGCCTGTCTTGGAAGCTCTTTATCTCTCCTTCCATTTTGAATGAGAGCCTTGCTGGATAAAGTATTCTTGGTTGCATGTTCTTCTCATTTAGGACCCTGAATATATCCTGCCAGCCCTTTCTCGCCTGCCAGGTCTCTGTGGAGAGGTCTGCTGTTACCCTAATACTCCTCCCCATAAAATTCAGGGATTTCTTGTCTCTTGCTGCTTTAAGGATCTTCTCTTTATCTTTTGAATTTGCAAGCTTCACTATTAAATGTCGAGGTGTTGAACGGTTTTTATTGCTTTTTTGGGGGGGATCTCTCTATTTCCTGGATCTGAATGCCTGTTTCCCTTCCCAGATTAGGAAAGTTTTCAGCTAGAATTTGTTCAAATACATATTCTGGCCCTCTGTCCCTTTCGGCACCCTGGTGAACACCAATTAAACGTAGGTTTTTCTTCCTCAGGCTGTTGTTTATTTCCCTTAATCTATCTTCATGGTCTTTTAATTGTTTGTTTCTTTTTTCCTCAGTTTCCCTCTTTGCTATCAACTTGTCTTCTGTGTCACTCACTCGTTCTTCCACCTCGTTAACCCTCGTCATTAGGACTTCTAGTTTGGATTGCATTTCATTCAATTGATTTTTAATTTCTGCCTAATTAGCTCTAAATTCTGCAGTCATGAAGTCTCTTGAGTCCTTTATACTTTTTTCTAGAGCCACCAGTAGCTGTATAATAGTGCTTCTGAATTGACTTTCTGACATTGAATTGTAATCCAGATTTTGTAACTCTGTGGGAGAGAGGCCTGTTTCTGATTCTTTCTTTTGAGGTGAGGTTTTCCTTCTAGTCATTTTGCTCAGTGCAGAGTGGCCAAAAGCAAATTGTATTGGGAAAAGGAGAAAAAGAGAGGAGAGAAAGAAGGAAAGAAAAGAGAAAGAGAAAAAAAAGGGAACAAAAAAAACGAAAAAAAGAAGAAAAAGAGAAAGAAAAAGAAAGAAAGGAGAAAAAAGGGGGGTGAGGGAAGGAAACAAATCAAAAAGCAAAAAAAAAAAAAAAAGAACCACGGGGGAGTATCTTCTGATTCTGTGTACTTTAAGTCCCTTGGCTTCCCCTGGAAGTTGTCAGTCAGTCTAGCTGGTCTTCTGGGGGAGGGGCCTGCTGTGCTGATTTTCAGGTGTTAGCAGTTGGAGGAGCTGCTGTGCCCCTGCCTGGTGCAGGGCTCAGTGGGGGTTGTTTACCCCGTGAGGCCCCAGGAGCAACAGCCCTAGTGGCGGAGCCAGCTCTGGAAACCTGGATTCAGCTCTGGCAGGAACTCCAGAGCTCTCCGTCTGCAGGGCCTGGAGGCTCCGGGACGGGCTGCTGATCTGCTCAGCTGGGGCAGGAGCGTCCTTGCTGTCCTGGGGCCTCCCAGCCTCTGCCTGTCCCGGGGGGAGGCCGGATCCTGGGCTGTGTCCCGGCGCCCTGTGCTCTGGGCCTGCGCTGTTGGATTCACGCTCCCGGGCCGCGCAACCCCCTCCGCGGAGCCGCCGCCCGAGCCTCCCCGAGCTGCTCCTGGAACTGCGCAGCCCCCTCCGCACGGAGCCTCTTCCTCTGCCCGAGCCCCCCCGAGCTGCTCCCGGGGCCGCGCAGCCCCCTTTGCGGAGCCGCCGCCCAAGCCCCTCTGAGCTGCTCCGGGTTCCGCCAGGTCCCGCCGTGCGCGCTGCAGCCCTTAGGGAGCTCGGCGCACTCTCCTGGGCGCGCAGTTGCTCTGTTACTGTCCCGGGGAGCCCGAGGGCATCCCCGCCCTCCTGGGTCCTGCTCCAACTCCCTGGGGGCCCCTTTCTGCCCGGGAAGGTTGGTGCAGCTCCTGCGTCTCCAGGACGGGGCTCTCCTGTCCTGGGGACACTCGCCCCGGCCTCAGCCCAGCACCTCGCGGGGCCCCTCCCCCTTGGAAGCCTTTGTTTCTTTATTTCTTTTTTCCCCATTTTCCTACCGTGATAGAAGCGCAAACTCTTCTCACTGTAGCATTCCAGGTGTTCTCTCTTTAATTCTCAGGCCGAATTCATAGATTTTCAGGATAATTTGAAGGTTTTCTAGGTAATTTGGTGGAAACAGGTGATTTGGAGACCCTACTCTTCCGCCATCTTGCCCCTTCCCTCCGTTCGATTCTTTTTGATTCGATTCGATTCCTTTCAATTCGATTCGATTCTTTTTGATTCAATTCGATTCAATTCTTTCGATTCGATTCGATTCGATTTGATTATTTTCATTTCGATTCTATTCTATTCTTTTCAATTTAATTAGGTTCGATTCTTTTCAATTTGATTAGATTCGATTCTTTTCGATTCAATTCTTTACAATTAGATTCGATTCGATTCTTTTCGATTCGAATCTCTTCGATTCAATTCGATACTTTTTGATTAGATTTGATTCTTTTCACTTCCATTCGAATCGATTTTTTTGATTCGGTGCGATTCGATTCGATTCTTTTCAATTCTATTCCATTCGATTCCTTTCTTTTCTAATCGAATCAATTCGATTCGTTTCGATTCGATTCACTTCTTTGAGATTCGATTTGATTGGATTCTTTTTGATTTGATTCGATTGTTTTTGATTCAATTCTTTGCGATTCGATTCGATTCGATTTTTTGGATTCGAATCTTTTCGATTCCAATCTACTCCATTCAAATCGATTCTTTTCGATGCGATTCCATTCAATTCGATTTGATTCGATTCTTTAACATTCGATTCTGTTTTATCCAATTCGATTCGATTCTTTAGATTTGATTCGATTATTTTCGTTTCTATTCAATTCGTTTCTTTTTGATTCTCTTCGATTCGATTATTTTCGATTCGATTAGATTCGATTCTATTCGATTCGATTCAATTCGATTCTTTTCGGTTCGATTCGATTTTTTTCTATTGGATTCGATTTTTTTCGATTCTATTGTTTTCTATTTGATTCGAATACATGATTTTCAATTCGAATCGATTCGATTCGATTTTTTTCTATTTGATTCGATACTTTTCGATTCGATTCTTTTTGTTTCGATTCAATTGGATTCGATTCTTTTCGATTCGATTCAATTCAATTTTGTTCGATTTGATTCGATTTGATTTTATTCGTTTGATTCGAATCTTTTCTATTTGAATTTTTCAATTCAATTCGATTCTTTTTGATTCGATTCGATTCGATTCTTTTCGATTCTAATCGGTTCGATTCGAATCTATTCGATTCAATTCTTTTCGATTCGATTTGATTCGATTCTTTTTGATTTGATTCTTTTCGTTTCGATTCGATTCTTTTCGATTCGATTCTTTTCGATTCTATTCCTTTCTTTGCGATTCTATTCGATTCGATTCTTTTTGATTTGATTCAATTTGATTCTATTCTTTTCATTTGATTCGATTCGATTCATTTGATTCTTTTTGCTTCCATTCGATTCGATTCTTTTTAATCGTTGCGATTCGATTCTTTTGATTCAATGTGATTCGATTCGATTCTTTTCGATTCGATTCAATTAGAATAGATTAGCCTCTTTCCTTTTTTATTCGATTTGATTCGATTCTTTTGGATTCTTTTGGATTCTTTTCGATTCAATTCATTCTATTCTATTCGATTCGATATATTTCGATTCGATTCGATTCTTTTTGATTAGATACAATTCGATTCTTTTCGATTCGATTCGATTCGATTCGACTCGATTTCATTCTTTTTGATTCGATTCGATTAGAATTTAATCGACTGATTCAATTTGATTCTTTTCTTTTCGGTTCGCTTCTTTTCTGTTCGATTTTTTTCTATTCAATTCGATTCTTTCAATTCAATTCGATTCGATTCGATTCGATTCGATTCCTTTCGTTTCAAATTGATTCGTTTCAATTCGAGTCTTTTCAATTCGATTCTTTTCGATTCGATTCGATGTTTTTAATTCGATTCGAGTCTTTTCTATTCGATTTGTTTCTTTTTGATTCAATTCGATTCTATTAGATTCGATTCTTTTCGATTCTTATAGATTCGATTCTTTTCGATTCAATTCAATTCTTTTCGATTTGATTTGATTCGAATTGAACCTTTCAATTCGATATGATTCTTTTCCATTCGATCTGATTCGGTTCGTTTTGATTCTTTTTGATTCGATTCTTTTGGATCATTTCTTTTGATTCGATTCCATTGTTTTCTATTCGATTCGATTTGATTCTTTTCTATTCAATTTGTTTCGATTCGATTGCTTTCAATTCGATTCTTTTCGATTCGATTTGATTCGATTGTTTTGTTTCGATTCTATTCCTTTCGATTCGATTCGTTTCGATACGATTCTTTTCATTTCAACTCAAATCGATTCTCTTCAATTCGATTCGATTCGATTCTTTTCGATGCGATTCAATTCTTTTCCATTCGATCTGATTTGATTCATTTCAATTCTTTTCATTTCGATTCGATTCTTTTCGATTTAAATCGATTCGATTCTTTTCGATTCCATTCGATTCTTTTCGATTTGATTCAATTCTTTTCATTTCGATTCGATTCTTTTCAATTCGATTCTTCTCAATTTGATTCGACTCGATTCAATTGTTTTCGATTCAATTCGATTCATTACTATTCTATTCAATTAGATTCTTTTCGATTCGATTTAATACGATTAGACCCGTTTCGATTCGATTCGATATGATTCCATTTTTTTCGATTCGATTCAATTCGATTCTTTTTGATGTGATTCGATTCTTTTTGTTTCGGTTCGATTCTTATCGATTAAGTTCTTTTTTAATCGATTCGATTCTTTTCCTTCAATTCGATTCGATTCGATTCTTTTCATTTCAAATCGATTCATTTTAATTCGATTTTTTTCGATTCGATTAGATTCGATTGTCTTCGATTCAATTCGATTCTTTTCGATTCACTTCCAATCGATTCTTTTCAATTTGATTTGATTCGATTCTTTTTGTTTCGATTCGATTCTTTTCAATTCGATTGGATTTGAGTCTTTTGGATTTGATTCGATTGTATTCTTTTCGATCAATTCGATTTGCTGTTTTTCATTTCGATTTGATTCTTTTCGATTTGACTCTTTTGGATTCGATTTGATTCTTTTCGATTCTATTCTATCCTATTCTATTCTATTCTATTCTTTTCGAATCGATTCGTTTTGATTCAATTCGATTCTTTTCGATTCGATTCAATTCGATTCTTTTCGATTGGATTCAATTTTTTTCGATTCGAATCAATTTGATTCTTTTCGATTGGATTCCATTCGATTCTTTTCGAATTGATTCAATTTGATTGTTTTCGATTCTATTCATTTCGATTATTTTCGTTTAGATTAGATTCTTTTCGATTTGATTTTTTTCGATTCGAGTCGATTCAATTCGATTATTTTGGTTAGGATCAATTCGATTCGATTCTTTTTGATTTGATTTGATTCTATTCGATTTCTTTCAATTCGATTCTATTCTATTCGATTCCATTCAATTCGATTCTTTTCGATTCGATTCGATTGTTTTTTTTATTTTTATTTATTTATGATAGTCACAGAGAGAGAGAGAGAGGCAGAGACACAGGCAGAGGGAGAAGCAGGCTCCATGCACTGGGAGCCCGATGTGGGATTCGATCCCGAGTCTCCAGGATCGTGCCCTGGGCCAAAGGCAGGCGCCAAACCGCTGCGCCACCCAGGGATCCCTGATTCGATTTACATTTGATTCAATTCTTTCGATTCTATTTGATTTGATTCTTTTTGATTCGATTTGATATGATTCTTTTTATTTTGATTCGAATCGATTCCCTTCGGTTCGATTCGTTTTGATTCTTTTCGATTCTATTCAATTCTATTCGATTTTTTCGATTTGATTTGATTCGATTCTTTTAGATTCTATTTGATTTGTTTCTTTTCGATTCGTTTTGATTCGATTCTTTTTGATTCATGTCGATTCGATTCGATTCTTTTGTTTTGATTCGATTCTTTTCAATTCGAATCTTTTCGTTACATGGAATTTGATTCTTTTTGTTTCAATTCGATTCTCTTCGATTTGATTCTTTATGATTTTTTTCAATTCGATTCAATTCAATTCTTTTTTTATGATACTCACAGAGAGAGAGAGAGAGAGAGGCAGAGACACAGGCAGAGGGAGAAGCAGGCTCCATGCACCGGGAGCCCGATGTGGGATTCGATCCCGGGTCTCCAGGATCGCGCCCTGGGTCAAAGGCAGGCGCTGAACCGCTACACCACCCAGGGATCCCTCAATTCGATTCTTTTTTATTCGAATCTACTCGATTCTTTTTGATTCGATTTGATTCTATTCTATTTTTTTCGATTTGATTCGATTAGTTCCTTTACGATTCAATTCGATTCGATTCTTTTTGATTCAATTCAATTCATTTCTTTTTGATTCGATTCGATTCTTTTGGATTCGATTCTTTTGGATTCGATTCTTTTGGATTCGATTCGATTCTTTTTGATTCGAATCGAGTAGATTCTTTTCATTTCAATTCTTTTCATTTCGATTCGATTCTTTTCGATTCAAATGTTTTCGACTCAATTCGATTCTTTTTGATTCGATTCGATTCTTTTCGTGTCGATTTGATTCTTTTCGATTCGATTCTTTTCTATTTGAATCGATTCGATTCTTTTCATTTCGATTCGATTTGATTCAATTCGATTCTTTTCGATCAATTCAATTTGATTATTTTCGATTTGACTCGATTTGATTCTTTTCTAATCTATTCAATTCGATCATTTTCCATTCGATGATACAATTGGATTCTTTTCAATTCGAATCGATACGATTCTATTCTTTTTGATTAGATACAATTAGATTCTTTTCGTTTAGATTCGATTCTTTTCGATTCGATTCGACTCGATTTCATTCTTTTTGATTCGATTCGATTAGAATTTAATCGACTGATTCAATTTGATTCTTTTCTTTTCGGTTCGATTCTTTTCTGTTCGATTTTTTCTATTCATTTCGATTCTTTCAATTCGATTCGATTCGAGTCGATTCTTTTCGTTTCAAACCGATTCGTTTCAATTCCAGTCTTTTCAATTCGATACTTTTCGATTCGATTCGATTCGATGTTTTTAATTCGATTCAAGTCTTCTATTCGATTACATTCTTTTCATTTCAATTCGATTCTTTTTGATTCGATTCATTTCGATTCCATTTGATTCCTTTCAATTCGATTTGATTCTTTTCCATTTGATCTGATTTGTTTCATTTCGATTCTTTTCGATTCAATTCGATTCTTTTCGATTCCATTAAATTTGATTCGATTCTTTTCGACTCAATTAGATTCTTTTTGATTTGATTCCATTCAGTTTGATTCTTTTTGATTCGATTGGATTCTTTTTGATTTGATTCAATTCTTTCGATTCGATTTGATTTGATTCTTTTCGATTCGATTTGATACTTTCGATATGATACGATTTGATTCGATTCTTTTCGATTCGATTCGATTAGAATAGATTAGCCTCTTTTCTTTTTGATTCGATTTGATTCGATTTTTTGGATTCTTTTCGATTCTTTTCGATTCAATTCATTCTATTCTATTCGATTCGATATATTTCGATTCGATTCGATTCGATTTTTTCGATTTGATTCGATTCTTTTCGATTTGATTCTATTCGATTCTTTTCGATTTGATCCTTTTGATACCTTTGGATTCTATTTGATTTGATTCTTTTCGATTCAATTCTTTTTTTTTTTTTCGATTCAATTCTTTTAAACTCAATTCAATTCGTTTCTTTTCGATTCTCTTCGATTCGATTCTTTTCGATTCCATTAGATACTATTCTTTTCGATTCGATAAGATTCGATTCTTTTCAATTCGTTTCGATTTTTTTCGATTCGATTCAGTTCGATTGGAGTCTTTTCGATTCTTTTTGATTCAATTCCATTCGATTCTTTTTGGTTCGATTCGATTCGATTCTTTTCAATTCAATTCGATTCGCATCGATTCTTTTGATTCGATTCGATTCTTTTTTTTATGATAGTCACAGAGAGAGAGAGAGGCAGAGACACAGGCAGAGGGAGAAGCAGGCTCCATGCACCGGGAGCCCGATATGGGATTCGATCCCGGGTCTCCAGGATCGCGCCCTGGGCCAAAGGCAGGCGCTAAACCGCTGCGCCACCCAGGGATCCCTCAATTCGATTGTTTTTTATTCGAATCTATTCGATTCTGTTTTTTTTTATTTATTTATGATAGTCACAGAGAGAGAGAGGCAGAGACAGAGGCAGAGGGAGAAGCAGGCTCCATGCACCAGGAGCCCGATGTGGAATTCGATCCCGGGTCTCCAGGATCGCGCCCTGGGCCAAAGGCAGGAGCCAAACCACTGCGCCACCAGGGATCCCCTATTCGATTCTTTTTGATTCGATTTGATTCTATTCGATTTTTTTCAATTTGATTCGATTAGTTCCTTTTCGATTCAATTCGATTCGATTCTTTTTGATTCAATTCAATTCGATTCTTTTGAATTTTTTTTAATTTTATTTATTTATTTATGATAGTCACATAGAGAGAGAGAGAGGCAGAGACACAGGCAGAGGGAGAAGCAGGCTCCATGAACCGGAAGCCCGATGTGGGACTCGATCCCGGGTCTCCAGGATCGTGCCCTGGGCCAAAGGCAGGCGCCAAACCGCTGCGCCACCCAGGGATCCCCAATTCGATTCTTTTGGATTAGATTCCATTCTTTCGGATTCGATTCTTTTGGATTCGATTCGATTCTTTTCGATTCGATTCTTTTTGATTCGAATCGAGTAGATTCTTTTCATTTCGATTCGATTCATTTCGATTCGATTCTTTTCGATTCGAATGTTTTCTTTTTTTTTTTTTTTTTTTTAATTTTTTTTTTAATTTTTATTTATTTATGATAGTCACAGAGAGAGAGAGAGGCAGAGACATAGGCAGAGGGAGAAGCAGGCTCCATGCACCGGGAGCCTGATGTGGGATTCGATCCCGGGTCTCCAGGATCGCGCCCCGGGCCAAAGGCAGGCGCCAAACCGCTGTGCCACCCAGGGATCCCCGATTCGAATGTTTTCGAATCAATTCGATTCTTTTTGATTCGATTCGATTCTTTTCGTGTCAATTTGATTCTTTCGATTCGAGTCTTTTCTATTTGAATCGATTCGATTCTTTTCATTTCGATTCGATTTGATTCAATTCGATTCTTTTCGATCAATTCAATTTGATTGTTTTCGACTTGATACGATTCGATTCTTTTCTTTTCTATTCAATTCGATTATTTTCCATTCGATGATACAATTGGATTCTTTTCGATTCGATTGGATACGATTCGATTCTTTTTGATTAGAGACAATTCGATTCTTTTCAATTCGATTCGATTCTTTTCGATTCGATTCGACTCGATTTCATTCTTTTTGATTCGATTCGATTAGAATTTAATCGATTGATTCAATTTGATTCTTTTTGGTTCGCTTCTTTTCTGTTCGATTTTTTCTATTCAATTCGATTCTTTCAATTCAATTCGATTTGATTCGATTCGATTCTTTCCGTTTCAAATCAATTCGTTTCAATTCGAGTCTTTTCAATTTGATTCTTTTCGATTCGATTCTTTTTTTTTCTTTTTTTTTTAAATTTTTATTTATTCATGATAGGCACACAGTGAGAGAGAGAGAGGCAGAGACACAGGCAGAGAGAGAAGCAGGCTCCATGCACCGGGAGCCTGACGTGGGATTCGATCCCGGATCTCCAGGATCGCGCCCTGGGCCAAAGGCAGGCGCCAAACCGCTGCGCCACCCAGGGATCCCTGATTCGATTCTAATCGATTTTTTTCAATTCGATTCTTTTCGATTCGATTCACTTCTTTTTGATTCAGTGCGATTCATTTCTTTTCGATTCAATTCGATTCTATTAGATTCGATTCTTTTCGATTCGAATAGATTCGATTCTTTTCGATTCCATTCGATTCTTTTCGATTCGATTAAATTGTTTTCATTTCGATTCTTTTCTTTTCAATTCGATTCTTCTCAATTTGATTCGACTGGATTCAATTGTTTTCAATTCGATTTGATTCTTTACTATTCTATTCAATTAGATTCTTTTCGATTCGAATGAATACGATTAGACCCTTTTCGATTCGATTCGATATGATTCCATTTTATTCGATTTGATTCAATTCGATTCTTTTTGATTTGATTCGATTCTTTTTGTTTCGGTTCAATTCTTATCGATTAAATTCTTTTTTAATCGATTCGATTCTTTTCCTTCAATTCAATTCGATTTGATAATTTTCATTTCAAATCGATTCGTTTTAATTCGATTCTTTTCGATTCGATTAGATTCGATTGTCTTCGATTCAATTCAATTCTTTTCGATTCAATGCCAATCGATTCTTTTCAATTCGATTTGATTCAATTCTTTTTGTTTCGATTCGATTCTTTTCGATTCGATTGGATTTGAGTCTTTTCGATTTGATTCGATTGTATTCTTTTCGATCAATTCGATTCGCTGTTTTTCATTTCGATTCGATTCTTTTCGATTCGATTTGATTCTTTTCTATTCTATTCTATTCTATTCTTTTCTTTTCCATTCGAATCGATTCGTTTTGATTCAATTCGATTCATTTCGATTCGATTCAATTCGATTCTTTTCGATTGGATTCAATTTTTTTCGATTCGAATCAATTTGATTCTTTTCGATTGGATTCCATTCGATTCTTTTCGATTTGATTCAATTCGATTCTTTTCGATTCTATTCATTTCGATTATTTTCGTTTAGATTAGATTCTTTCGATTTGATTTTTTTCGATTCGAGTCAATTCAATTGGATTATTTTGGTTAGGATCAATTCGATTCGATTCTTTTTGATTTGATTTGATTCTATTCGATTTTTTTCGATTCTATTGTATTCTTTTCGATTCTATTCCATTCAATTCGATTCTTTTCCATTCGATTCGATTGTTTTAGATTTGATTCAATTCTTTCGATTCTATTTGATTTGATTCCTTTCAATTCATTTTGATACGATTCTTTTTATTTTGATTCGAATCGATTCTCTTCAGTTCGATTCGTTTTGATTCTTTTCGATTCTATTCAATTCTATTCGATTTTTTTCGATTTGATTCGATTAGATTCTTTTAGATTCTATTTGATTTGTTTCTTTTCGATTCATTTTGATTCGATTCTTTTTGATTCATGTCGATTCGATTCGATTCTTTTGTTTCGATTCGATTCTTTTCAATTCGAAACTTTTCGTTACATGGAATTCGATTCTTTTTGTTTCAATTCGATTCTTTTCGATTTGATTCTTTATGATTTTTTTTTCAATTCGATTCAATTCGATTCTTTTTTTTATGATAGTCACAGAGAGAGAGAGAGGCAGAGACACAGGCAGAGGGAGAAGCAGGCTCCATGCACCGGGAGCCCAATGTGGGATTCGATCCCGGGTCTCCAGGATCGTGCCCTGGGCCAAAGGCAGGCGCTGAACTGCTGCACCACCCAGGGATCCCTCGATTCGATTCTTTTTTATTCGAATCTACTCGATTCTTTTTGATTCGATTTGATTCTATTCGATTTTTTTCGATTTGATTCGATTAGTTCCTTTACGATTCAATTCGATTCGATTCTTTTTGATTCAATTCAATTCATTTCTTTTTGATTCGATTTGATTCTTCTGGATTCTTTTCGAATTGATTCTTTTTGATTCGAATCAAGTAGATTCTTTTCATTTCAATTCTTTTCATTTCGATTCGATTCTTTTCGATTCGAATGTTTTCGACTCAATTAGATTCTTTTTGATTCGATTCGATTCTTTTCGTGTCGATTTGATTCTTTTCGATTCGATTCTTTTCTATTTGAATCGATTCGATTCTTTTCATTTCAATTCGATTTGATTCAATTCGATTCTTTTCGATCAATTCAATTTGATTGTTTTCGATTTGATTCGATTCGATTCTTTTCTATTCTATTCAATTTGATTATTTTCCATTCGATGATACAATTGGATTCTTTTCGATTGGATTCTATACGATTCGATTCTTTTTGATTAGATACAATTCGATTCTTTTCGATTCAATTCGATTCGACTCGATTTCATTCTTTTTTATTCGATTCGATTAGAATTTAATCGACTGATTCAATTTGATTCTTTTCTTTTCGGTTCGATTCTTTTCTGTTCGATTTTTTTCTACTCAGTTCGATTCTTTCAATTCAATTCGATTCGATTCGATTCGATTATTTTCGTTTCAAATCGATTCGTTTCAATTCGAGTCTTTTCAATTCGATTCTTTTCGATTCGATTCGATTCGATGTTTTTAATTCGATTCGAGTCTTTTCTATTCGATTCGATTCTTTTCATTTCAATTCGATTCTTTTCGATTCGATTCTTTTTGATTCGATTCATTTTGATTCGACTCGATTCTTTTCAATTCGATTTGATTCTTTTCCATTTGATCTGATTTGTTTCATTTCGATTCTTTTCGATTCAATTCGATTTCTTTCGATTCCATTAAATTTGATTCGATTCTTTTCGATTTGATTAGATTCTTTTCAATTTGATTCCATTCAGTTCGATTCTTTTCGATTCGATTGGATTCTTTTCGATTTGATTCAATTCTTTCAATTCGATTTGATTTTATTCTTTTCGATTCGATTCAATACGATTCTTTTCATTTCGATTCTAATTGATTCTCTTCGATTCAATTCGTTTCGATTCTTTTCGATTCTATTTGATTCTATTCGATTTTTTTGAATTCTATTCTATTCGATTCATTTTGAATCATTTCGATTTGATTCTGTTCGAGTGGTTTCTATTAGATTATTTTCGATTTGATTCAATTTGATTCGAGTCTTTTCTATTCGAGTCTTTTCGACTCGATTCAATTCAATCCGATTCTTTTAGATTCGATTCGATTCGATTGTTTTCTTTTCAATTCGACTTTTTTTGATTCGATTCTTTTCGATTCGATTCAATTCGATTGATTCTATTCTTTTCAATTCTATGCTATTCAAAGTGATTCTTTTGTATTTGATTCGATTCGATTGTTTTCATTTCGATTCGGTTCGATTCGATTCGATTCTTTTCGATTCAATTCAATTCTATTAGATTCGATTCTTTTCGATTTGATTCCAATCGATTCTTTTCGATTTGATTCGATTCGACTTTTTTTGTTTTAATCTGATTCTTTTCGATTCGATTATTTTTTATTCGATTTGATTTGAGTCTTTTCGATTTGATTCGATTCTATTCTTTTTGATTGATTCGATTCTTTTTTCTCATTTTGATTCGATTCTTTTCGATTCGATTCTTTTTTATTCAATTCTATTCTTTTCTTTTCTATTCTTTTCGAAACGATTCGTTTTGATTCGATTCGATTCTTATCGATTTGATTCAATTCGACTCTTTTCGATTGAATTCGATTTTATTCGATTCGATTTTATTCCATTCTTTTCTATTGGTTTCGATTCAATTCTTTTCAATTTGATTCAATTCGATTCTTTCTGATTCGATTCAATTCTATTATTTTCATTTAGATTTTATTCTAATCGTTTTGATTCGTTTCGATTCTCTTGGATTCGTTTCGAATCTTTTCATTTCATTTCGATTCTTTTTGATTCGATTCGATTCTTTTCGATTCAATTCGATTCCTTTCTTTTCTATTCTATTCGATTCTTTTCGATTCGATTCCATACGATTTGATTCTTTCCAATTCAATTCCATAAGATTCGAATCTTTTTGATTCGATACGATTCGATTCTTTTAGATTCGATTCGATTGTTTTCACGTTGAATGTTTTTGATTTGATTCGATTAGAATTTGTTCGACTGATTCGATCGATTCTTTTCATTTCTGTTAGATTCTTTTCTATTCCATACTTTTCAATTTGATTAGATTTTCATTCAATTCTATTCGATTCATTCTATTCTTTTCGTTTCAGTTCGACTCGAATTGATTCGATTCGATTTTTTTCGATTCGATTCGATTCTTTTCGATTCGATTCGATTCCTTTCATTTCGATTAGAATCTTTTCGAATTGATACGATTCGATTCTTTCGTTTCGATTCGATTCGATTCTTTTCGATTCGATTCTTTTCCATTCGATCTGATTGGATTTGTTTCTATTCTCTTCGATTTGACTCTTTTTTATTCAATTCTATTCGATTCGATTCTTTTCGATTCCATTAAATTTGATTCGATTCTTTTCAATTCGATTCGATTCAATTCCATTCAAGTCGAATCTTTTCTACTCGATTCAATTTGATTGTTTTCGATTCGATTTGATTCAATTCTTTTCGATTTGATTCGATTTGATGCTTTTCGTTTTGTTTCGATACTACTTTTTCATTTCGATTAGAATCGATTCTATTTGATTCGATTCATTTCGATTCTTTTTGATTCTATTCGATTCTATTCGATTTTTTCGATTCAATTCAATTCGATTCTTTTCGATTCGATTTGATTCGATTGTTTTCGTTTCGATTCGATTCTTTTCAATTCTATTCTATTCGATTCGATTCTTTTCGATTTGATACTTTTCTATTTGATTCGTTACAATTCTTTACAATTCGATTCTTTTTGATTCGAATCATTTGATTCTTTTTGATTCGATTTGATTCTATTCGATTTTTTTCGATTAGATTTGATTTGTTTCTTTTCCATTCGATTCGATTCTTTTGGATTTGATTCTTTTCGATTCGGTTCGATTCGATTCGATTCTTTGTTTCGATTCGATTCTTTCGATTCGATTCTTTTCGATTCGAATCGATTAGATTCTTTTCATTTCAATTCGATTCATTTCGATTCGATTCTTATCGATTTTTTCAGTTCGATTCGATTCTTTTCGTGTCGATTCCATTCTTTTCGATGATTCTTTTCGATTCGAATCGATTCGAATCTTTTTGTTTCGATTCGATTAATTTCAATTCGATTCTTTTTGATTGGATTCAATTCGATTCTTTTCGAGTCGATTCAATTCGATTGTTTTCGATTTGATTCAATTCGATTCTTTTCTATTCTATTCAATTTGATTCTTTTGCATTCGATTCAATATGATTGGATTCTTTTCGATTCGATTCTAATCTTTTCTATTTGATTCGATTCTTTTCCATTGGATCTGATTTGATTTGTTTCGATTCTTTTCGATTCGATTCTTTTGGATTCAATATGGTTCGATTCGATTCTTTTTGATTCCATTAAATTTGATTCGGTTCTTTGCATTTCTATTAGATTCTTTTCTATTCGAAACCATTCAATTCGATTCTTTTCGATTCGATTTAATTGTTTTCAATTCGATTCAATTCTTTCGATTCGATTCGATTTGATTATTTTTGATTCGATTCGATACGATTCTTTTCATTTCGACTCGAATCGATTCTCTTCATGTGATTCGTTTAGATTCTTTTCGATTCTATTCGATTCTATTCGATTTTTGTCGATTCGATTCTATTCGATTTTTTCGATCAATTTGATTCGATTCTTTTCGATTCTTTCAATTCTATTCTTTCCGATTCGTTTCTCTTCGATTCGATTCTTTTCGATTCGATTCGATTCAATACAATTCTTTTAGATTCGATTTGATTCGATTGTTTTTGTTTCAATTTGATTTTTTTCAATTCGATTCTTTTCGATTCGATTCGATTCTTTTCAATTCGAACGATTCGATTCTTTTCAATTCTATGCTATTCGAATCGATTCTTTTCTATTCGATTCGATTCTTTTCGATTCGATTCGTTACGATTCTCTTCAATTCGATTTGATTCTTTTCGATTCAAATCTATTCGATTCTTTTTGATTCGAATCGATTCGAATTGGATCTTTCAATTCGATATGATTCTTTTCCATTCGATCTGATTCAATTCGTTTGATTCTTTTTGATTCGATTCTTTTCGATTCGATTCTTTATTATTCTTTTCAATTGGATTCGATTCGATTCTTTTTTATTCGAATCTATTTGATTCTTTTTGATTCATATCTGTTCAATTCTTTTGATTCGATTGTTTTCTATTCGATTTGATTAGATTCTTTTCGATTCAATTCTATTCGATTCGATTGCTTTCTAGTCGATTAGATTCGATTCTTTTCGATTTGATTCCTTTCAATTCGATTCTTTTCGATTCGATTCAATTCGATTGTTTTGTTTTGATTCGATTCCGTTCGATTCGATTTGATTCGATACGATTCTTTTCATTTCGACTCAAATCGATGATCTTCAATTCGATTCGATTCGATTATTTTCAATTCGATTCACTTCTTTTCCATTCGATCTGATTCGATTCATTTCAATTCTTTTCAGTTCGATTCGATTCTTTTCGATTCAATTCGATTCGATTCTTTTCGATTCCATTCGATTCTTTTCGATTCGATTCAATTGTTTTCATTTCGATTCGATTCTTTTCACTTCTATTCTTCTCAATTTGATTCGACTCGATTCAATTGTTTTCGATTCAATTCGATTCTTTACTATTCTATTCAATTAGATTCTTTTCGATTCGATTTAATACGATTAGACCCTTTTCGATTCAATTCGATATGATTCCATTTTTTTCGATTCGATTCAATTCGATTCTTTTTGATGTGATTCGATTCTTTTTGTTTCGGTTCGATTCTTATCGATTAAATTCTTTTTTAATCGATTCGATTCTTTTCCTTCAATTCGATTCGATTTGATTATTTTCATTTCAAATCGATTCGTTTTAATTCGATTCTTTTCGATTCGATTAGATTCGATTGTCTTCGATTCAATTCGATTCTTTTCGATTCAATTCCAATCGATTCTTTTCAATTTGATTTGATTCGATTCTTTTTTTTCGATTCGATTCTTTTCGATTCGATTGGATTTGAGTCTTTTCGATTTGATTCGATTGTATTCTTTTCGATCAATTCGATTCTCTGTTTTTCATTTCGATTCGATTCTTTTAGATTCGATTCTTTTAGATTCGATTTGATTCTTTTCGATTCTATTCTATTCTATTCCATTCGAATCGATTCGTTTTGATTCAATTCGATTCTTTTCGATTCGATTCAATTAGATTCTTTTCGATTGGATTCCATTTTTTTCGATTCGAATCAATTTGATTCTTTTCGATTGGATTCCATTCGATTCTTTTCGAATTGATTCAATTTGATTCTTTTCGATTCTATTCATTTCGATTATTTTCGTTTAGATTAGTTTCTTTTCAATTTGATTTTTTTCGATTCGAGTCGATTCAATTCGATTATTTTGGTTAGGATCAATTCGATTCGATTCTTTTTGATTTGATTTGATTCTATTCGATTTCTTTCGATTCTATTCTATTCTATTCTTTTCGATTCGATTCCATTCAATTCGATTCTTTTCATTCGATTCGATTGTTTTATTTTTTTTTATTTATGATAGTCACAGAGAGAGAGAGAGAGGCAAAGACACAGTCAGAGGGAGAAGCAGGCTCCATGCACCGGGAGCCCGATGTGGGATTCGATCCCGTGTCTCCAGGATCACGCCCAGGGCCAAAGGCAGGCGCCAAACCGCTGCGCCACCCAGGGATCCCTGATTCTATTGTTTTAGATTTGATTCAATTCTTTCGATTCTATTTGATTTGATTCTTTTCGATTCGATGTGATACGATTCTTTTTATTTTGATTCGAATCGATTCTCTTCGGTTCGATTCGTTTTGATTCTTTTCGATTCTATTCGTTTTTTTTCGATTTGGTTTGATTCGATTCTTTTAGATTTTATTTGATTTTTTCTTTTCGATTCGTTTTGATTCAATTCTTTTTGATTCGTCGATTCGATTCGATTCTTTTGTTTCGATTCGATTCTTTTCAATTCGAATCTTTTCGTTACATGGAATTCGATTCTTTTTGTTTCAATTTGATTCTTTTCGATTTGATTCTTTATGATTTTTTTCAATTTGATTCAATTCGATTTTTTTATGATAGTCACAGAGAGAGAGAGAGAGAGAGAGAGAGGCAGAGACACAGGCAGAGGGAGAAGCAGGCTCCATGCACCGGGAGCCCGATGTGGGATTCGATCCTGGGTCTCCAGGATCACGCCTTGGGCCCAAGGCAGGCACTAAACTGGATTTGATTCTTTTCGATTCGATTTGATACTTTTCGATTCGATTCGATTCTTTTCGATTCATTTTGATTCTTTTCGATGTATTCGATTCGATTCTTCGATTCGATTCGATACGATTCAATTCTTTTTGATTCGATTCTATTCTTTTCGGTTCTATTCTATTTGATTCTTTTCAATTCAATTCAATATGATTCGATTTTTTTCGATTCAATGATACCATTCGATTCCTTTCGATTCTATTCTATTTTATTCGATTCAGTTCGATTATTTTCAATTTGATTCTATTCGATTTTTTTCGTTCGATTCGATTCTTTTCGATTTGATTCAATTCGATCATTTGGATTCGATTTTTTACATTTCGACTCGATTCTTTTCGATTCAGTTCGATTCGATCCTTTTTGATTCGATTCAATTCTTTTCCATTCGATATGATTCTTTTTGATTTGATTCTTTTCGTTTCAATTCGATTAGATTCTTTTCAATTCTATTTGATTCGATTCGTTTCGATTTTTTTCGATTTGTTTCGATTCGAATCTATTCGATTCTTTTCGATTCAATTCGATTCGATTCAATACTTTAAAATTCGATTCGATTGTTTTTGATTCGTTTTAACTCAACTCGATTATTTTTGATTCGATTTTTTCGATTCGATTCTTTTCAATTCAATTCGATTCTTTTTGATTTGATTCTTTTCGTTTCAATTCGATTCGATTCTTTTCAATTCAATTTGATTCGATTCTTTTCGTTTCAATTTGATTCTTTCGATTTTATTTGATTCGATTCTTTTCAATTCGATTCGGTACTCTTCGATTCGATTCTTTTCAATTCAATTCGATTGGAATCGATTCTTTTCAATTGTATTTGATTCGATTCTTTTCGGTATATTCGATTCGATTCATTTCGATTCAATTCGATATGATTTTATTCTTTTCGATTCCATTCGATACGATTCGATTCTTTTCAATTCATTTTGATTCGATTCGTTTCGATGCTATTCAATTCGATTCTTTTCGATTCGATTTGATTCATTTCGATGCTATTCAATTTGATTCTTTCTGATTCGATTCGATTCTTTCCGATTCAATTCGATACTTTTCGATTCGATTTGATTTGATTCATTTTGTTCTTTTCGATGTATTTGATTCGATTCTTTTCGATTCGATTTGATACTATTTGATTCTTTTCATTCGATTCGATTTGATTCTTTATGGTTCTAGTCTATTTGATTCTTTTCAATTCAATTCGATATTGTCGATTCTTTTTGATTCAATGATACCATTCGATTCTTTTCGATTCGATTCGATTCCTTTCTTTTCGCTTCGATTTGATTCTTTTCGATTCGGTTATTTTCAACTCGATTAGAATATGTTCGATTGGGTTCTTTTCAATTCAATTCGATTCGATATGATTCTTTTTTATTCCATTCGATTCGTTTTGATTCAATTAGATTTTCGATTCAATTCGATTCGATTCTTTTCGATTCAATTAAATACGATTCTGTTCTTTTCGATCGATTCGATTCTTTTCAATTCGATTCGATTCTACTCAATTCATTTCAAATCGATTCGATTCTTTTTGATTTGATCTATTTGATTCTTTTCGATTCAGTTCGATGCGATTTGATTCTTTTCGATTTGATTCTATTCTTTTCCACTCGCTGTGATTCGATTCGTTTTGATTTTTTTCGATTTGTTTCAATTCGAATCTATTCGATTCTTTTCGATTCAATTCGATTCGATTCGATTCTTTTTGGTTCTATTCTATTTGATTGTTTTCATTTCAATTTGTTTCGATTCGATTCTTTTCGATTCAATGATACCATTCAATTCTTTTTGATTCGATTTGATTCCTTTCTTTTCATTTCGATTTGATCTTTTCGATTCGAGACTTTTCAATTCGATTCGATTATGTTCGATTGGATTCTTTTCGATTCAATTCGATTCGATACGAAACTTCTATTAGATTCGATTCATTTCGATTCTTTTTGATATTTTTGATTCGATCTTTTCAATCGATTTGATTCGATTCGATTCTTTTCGATTCAATTCTATTCGATTCTTTACGATTCAATTAAGTACGATTCTTTTCTTTTTGATTCGATTCGATTCTTTTTGATTCGATACTATTCGATTCGATTCAATTCGATTTTTTCAATTTGATCTTTTCGATCGATTTGATTCGATTCTTTTTGTTTCGATTAGATTCTTCTTGATTCGATTCGATTCTTTTCAATTCGATTCGATTCAATTCTTTTCACTTCGATTCGATTCTACACGATTCATTTCGAATCGATTCGATTCTTTTTGATCTCTTCGATTCTTTCTGATTCAGTTCGATTCGATTCGATTCTTTTCGATTTGATTCGATTCTTTTCCACTCGATGTGATTCGATTCGTTTTGATTTTTTTCGATTTGTTTCAATTCGAATCTATTCGATTCTTTTCGATTCAATTCGATTCGATTCTTTTTGATTCAATTCCATTTGATTCGATTCTTTTAGATTCGATATGATACGATTCGATTCTTTTCGATGCGAATCAATTCGATTCGATTCTCTTTTATTTGATTCGATTCGATTCTTTTAGATTTGATTCGATACGATTCTTTTCTATTTGATTCGATTCGATTCGTTTTGATTCGTTTCGATTCTCTTTGATTTTTTTGATTCGATCTTTTCAATCGATTTGATTCCATTCGATTCTTTTCGATTCAATTCTATTCGATTCGATTCCTTTCAATTCGATTTGATTCTTTCCGATTCCATTCTATTCGTTTAGATTTGATTATTTTCAATTCAATTCGTTTCGATTTGAATCTTTTTATTTCGATTTGATTTTCTACAATTCGATTCTTTGGATTCGATTCTTTTTGATTTGATTTGATTTTTTTCGATTCAAATCAATTCAATACGATTCGATTCGATTACTTTTGATTCGATGCAATCTGATTCGATTTTTTTCAAATCTATTTGATTCGATTAGATTATTTTCGATTCGACTCGATTTGATTCGATTCGATGATCGATTCAATTCAATTCCAATTATTCTCGATTCGATTCGATTTGATTCGATTATTTTTTATTCAATTCGATTAAATTATTTTCAATTCGATGCGATTCGATTCGATTCGATTCTTTTCGATTCAATCAATTCGATTTGATTCTTTTCTATTCGATTCGATTCTTTTCGATTTGATTGCAATTGATTAAATTCTTTTCGATTTGATTTGATTCGATTCTTTATGATTCGATTCGATTCGATTCTTTTAGATTTGATTCGATACGAAGTTTTCAATTTGATTCGAGTCGTTTTGATTCGTTTAGATTCTCTTATATTTTTTATTCAATCTTTTCAATTGATTTGATTTGATTCGATTCTTTTCGATTCGATTTGATTCTTTCGATTCGATTCTTTTCGTTTAGATTTGATACTTTTCAATTCGATTTGATTTGAATCTTCGTTTCGTTTAGATTCTCTACATTCGATTCTCTGGATTCGATTGTTTTTGATTTGATTCGATTTGATTGTTTTCGATTCAATTCGATTCGAATTGATTCTTTTCGATTCAAATCAATTCAATACGATTCGATTCGATTACTTTTGATTCGATGCAATCTGATTTGATTTTTTTCGAATCAAATGATTCGATTAGATTATTTTCGATTCTACTCGATTTGATTCGATTCGATTATTGATTCAATTCAATTCCAATTCTCGATTCGATTCGATTTATTTTTTATTCAATTCAATTACTTTCGATTTGATTCGATTCTTTTCGATTCAATCAATTCGATTTGACTCTTTTCAATTCGATTCGGTTATTTTCGATTTGATTGCATTTGATTCAATTCTTTTCAATTCGATTCTATTAGATTCTTTCGATTCGATTCGATTCATTTCATTACGATTCAATTCGATTCGATTCTTTTCGATTTGATTCAATTCTTTTCCACTCGATGTGATTCGATTCGTTTTGATTATTTTCGATTTGATTCAAATCGAATCTATTTGATTCTTTTCGATTCAATTCGATTCCATTCTTTTTGATTCAATTCCATTTGATTTGATTCGATTCTTTTCGATTCAATTCGATTCGATTCGATTCTTTTCGATGCGAATCAATTTTATTCGATTCTTTTTGATTCGATTCGATTCGATTCTTTTAGATTTGACTCGATATGATTTTCAATTTGATTCGATTCATTTCGATTCTCTTTGATTTTTGATTCGATCTTTTAAATCAATTTGATTTGATTCGATTCTTTTCGATTCGATTCTTTTCTATTCGATTCGATTAGATTAGATTCTTTTCGTTTAGATTCGATTTGTTTCGATTTGAATCTTTTCGTTTCGATTAGATTTTCTACAATTCAATTCTTTGGATTCGATTCTTTTTTATTTGATTCGATTTGATTCTTTTGATTCAATTCGATTAGAATTGATTCTTTTTGATTCAAATCAATACGATTCGATTCGATTACTTTTGATTCGATGCAATCTGATTCGATTGTTTTCGAATCGATTTGATTCAATTCGTTTATTTTCGATTCGACTTGATTTGATTCGATTCGATGATCGATTCAATTCAATTCCAATTATTCTTGATTCGATTCGATTTGATTTGATTATTTTTTATTCAATTCGATCGAATTATTTTCGATTCGATGCAATTCAATTCGATTCTTTTCGATTCAATCAATTCGATTTGATTCTTTTCTATTCGATTCAATTATTTTCGATATGATTGCATTCAATTGAAGTCTTTTCTATTCGATTCGATTCGATTCTTTTCAATACAATTCTATTCTTTTCAATACAATTCTATTCTTTTTGATTCGATTCGATTTAATTCTTTTCGATTCGATACGATTCAATTTTTTTGATTGGATAAGATTCAATTCCATTCTTTTCAATTTCATCTTTTCGATTCAACTCGATTCTTTCCATTTCGATTCGGTTGTTTTCGATTCATTGCTTTTCGATTCGATTCAATTCGATTCTTTTCAATTCAATTCAATTCGATTCTTTTCGTTTCGATTTGATTCTTTTCTATTTTATTTGATTTGATTCATTTCAATTAGATTCGATACTGTTCGATTCGATTCTTTTCGACTCAAGTCGATTGGAATCAATTCGATTATTTTTTATTCAATTCGATTCTATTCGATACGATTCCTTTCGATTCGAGTCTTTTCGGTTCTGTCCGATTCGATTCTTTTCGATTCAGTTCAATTCGATTCTTTTCGATTCGATATGATTCGATTCGTTTCGATTTTTTTCGATTCGTTTCGATTCGAATCTATTCGATTCTTTTTCTATTCAATTTGATTCAATTGATTCTTTTTGATTCAATTCGATTCAATTCGATTCGATTCTTTTAGATTTGATTCGATACGATTCTTTTCAATTCGATTCGATTCGATTCGTTTTGATTCGTTTCGATTCTCTTTGATTTTTTTGATTCGATCTTTTCAATCGATTTGATTCGATTCGATTCTTTTCAATTCAATTCTATTCGATTCGATTCCTTTCAATTCGATTTAATTCTTTCCGATTCCATTCTATTCTTTTAGATTCGATTCTTTTCAATTCAATTCGTTTCGATTTGAATCTTTTCGTTTCTATTTGATTTTCTACAATTCCATTCTTTGGATTCGATTCTTTTTTATTTGATTTGATTTTTTTCGATTCAAATCAATTCAATACGATTCGATTCGATTACTTTTGATTCGATGCAATCTGATTCGATTTTTTTCGAATCGATTTGATTCGATTAGATTATTTTCGATTCGACTCGATTTGATTCGATTCGATGATCGATTCAATTCAATTCCAATTATTCTCGATTCGATTCGATTTGATTCGATTTTTTTATTCAATTCGAATGAATTATTTTCGATTCGATGCGATTCGATTCGATTCGATTCTTTTCGATTCAATCAATTCGATTTGATTCTTTTCTATTCGATTCGATTCTTTTCGATTTGATTGCATTTGATTAAATTCTTTTCGATTCGATTTGATTCGATTCTTTTTGATTCGATTCGATTCCAATCTTTTAGATTTGATTCGATATGAACTTTTCAATTTGATTTGAGTCGTTTTGATTCGTTTCGATTCTCTTGTTATTTTGATTCAATTTTTTCAATCGATTTGATTTGATTCGATTCTTTTCGATTCGATTTGATTCTTTCAATTCGATTCTTTTCGTTTAGATTTGATTCTTTTCGATTCGATTTGATTTGAATCTTTTCGTTTCGTTTAGATTCTCTACTATTCTATATTTTGGATTCGATTCTTTTTGATTTGATTCGATTTGATTCTTTTCGATTCAATTCGATTCGATTCGATTCTTTTTGATTCAAATCAATTCAATACGATTCAATTCGATTACTTTTGATTCAATGCAATCTGATTCGATTCTTTTCGAATCGATTTGATTCTATTAGATTATTTTCGTTTCGACTCGATTTGATTCGATTTGATTATCAATTTAATTCAATTCCAATTATTCTCGATTCGATTCGATTTGATTATTTTTTATTCAATTCGATGGAATTATTTTCAATTCGATGTGATTCGATTCGATTCGATTCTTTTCGATTCAATCAATTCGATTTGATTCTTTTCCATTCGATTCGATTCTTTTCGATTTGATTGCATTTGATTCAATTCTTTTCGATTCGATTCGATTCGTTTCGATTCAATTCATTTCATTACAATTCAATTCGATTCGATTCTTTTCGATTTGATTCGATTCTTTTCCACTCGATGTGATTCGATTCCTTTTGATTTTTTTCGATTTGTTACATATCGAATCTATTCGATTCTTTTCGATTCAATTCGATTAGATTCTTTTTGATTCAATTCCATTCGATTCGATTCGATTATTTTCGATTCGATACAATTCGATTCAATTCTTTTCGATGCGAATCATTTCGATTCTTTTTGATTCATTCGATTCAATTCTTTTAGATTTGATTCAATACGATTCTTTTCAATTCGATTCGATTCGATTCGTTTTGATTCATTTCGATTCTCTTTGATTTTTTGATTCGATCTTTTCAATCGATTTCATTCGATTCGATTCTTTTCGATTCGATTCTTTTTGATTCGATTCTTTTCTTTTTTTTTTTAATTTTTATTTATTTATGATAGCCACACAGAGAGAGAAAGAGAGAGAGGGAGAGACACAGGCAGAGGGAGAGGCAGACTCCATGCACCGGGAGCCCGATGTGGGATTCGATCCCGGGCCTCCAGGATCGCGCCCTGGGCCAAAGGCGGGCGCCTAAACCGCTGCGCCACCCAGGGATCCCTGATTCGATTCTTTTCGATTCGATTCGATTCCTTTCTTTTAGATCGATTCGATTCGTTTCGATTTGAATCTTCGTTTCGATTAGATTCTCTACAATTCGATTCTTTGGATTCGATTCTTTTTGATTTGATTCGATTTGATTCTTTTCAATTCAGTTCGATTCGATTCAATTCAAATCAATTCAAATCAATTCAATATGATTCGATTCGATTACTTTTGATTCGATGCAATCTGATTCGATTTTTTTCGAATTGATTTGATTCAATTCGTTTGTTTTCGATTCGACTTGATTTGATTCGATTCGATTATCAATTCAATTCAATTCCAATTATTCTTGATTCGATTCGATTTCATTTGATTATATTTTATTCAATTCGATGGAATTATTTTCAATTCGATGCGATTCGATTCGATTCTTTTCGATTCAATCAATTCGATTTGATTCTTTTCTATTCGATTCAATTCTTTTCGATATGATTGCATTCAATTGAATTCTTTTCTATTCGATTCGATTCGATTCTTTTCAATACAATTCTATTCTTTTCAATACAATTCTATTCTTTTTTATTCGATTCGATTTGATTCTTTTCGATTTGATACGATTCAATTTTTTTTGTTTGGATAAGATTCAATTCCATTCTTTTCAATTTCATCTTTTCGATTCAACTCGATTCTTTCCGTTTCGATTTGGTTCTTTTCGATTCATTGCTTTTCGATTCGATTCAATTCGATTCTTTTCAATTCAATTCGATCCAATTCTTTTCGTTTCGATTTGATTCTTTTCTATTTTATTTGATTTGATTCATTTCAGTTAGATTCGATACTGTTCGATTCGATTCTTTTTGACTCAAGTCCATTGGAATCGATTCGATTATTTTTGACTCAATTCGATTCTATTCGATACGATTCCTTTCGATTCGATTCTTATTGGTTCTGTCCGATTCGATTCTTTTCGATTCAGTCAATTCGATTCTTTTCGATTCGATATGATTCGATTTGTTTCGATTTTTATCGAATCTTTTCGATTCGAATCTATTCGATCCTTTTCTATTCAATTTGATTCAATTGATTCTTTTTGATTCAATTCGATTCGATTCGATTCGATTCCATTCGGTTCTTTTCGATTAGATTCGATTCGTTTCTTTTAGATTTGATTCGATACGATTCTTTTCAATTCGATTCGATTCGTTTTGATTCGTTTCGATTCTCTTTGATTTTTTGATTCGATCTTTTCAATCGATTTGACTCGATTCGATTCTTTTCAATTCAATTCTTTTCGATTCGATCTGATTCTTTTCTATTCGATTCTTTTCGATTCGATTTGATTCATTTCTATTCGATTCAATTCTTTTCGATTGTATTCGATATGATACAATTCTTTTTGATTCCATTCGATATGATTCAATTCGATTCTTTTCATTTTGATTCGATTCGTTTCGATGCTGCTCAATTCGATTCTTTTCGATTCAATTTGATTCGTTTCGATGCTATTCAATTTGATTCTTTTTGATTCGATTTGATTCTTTTCTATTCGATTTGATACTTTTCGATTCGATTCGATTCGATTCTTTTCGATTCATTTTGATTCCTTTCGATGTATTCGATTTGATTCTTTTCGATTCGATTCAATACGATTCGATTCTTTTCAATTTGATTCGATTCTTTTCGGTTCGATTCTATTTGATTCTTTTCAATTCAATTCGATATGATTTGATTCTTTTCGATTCAATAATACCATTCGATTCTTTTCGATTCGATTCAATTCCTTTCTTTTTGTTTTGATTTCTTTTCGATTCGATTCTTTTCAATTCGATTCGATTATGTTCGATTGGATTCTTTTCGATTCAATTCGATTCGATATGATTCTTTTAGATTCGAGTCAATTCATTTTGATTCGATTTGATTCTTTTCGAATCAATTCGATTCAATTCTTTTCGATTCAATTAAATACGATTCTATTCTTTTGGATTCGATTCGATTTGATTCTTTTTGATTCGAAACGATTCAATTCGATTCTTTTCGATTTGATTCGATTTAATTCGATTCTTTTCAATTCGATCTTTTTGATCGATTCGATTCGATTCTTTTCGATTCGATTCTTTTGGATTCGTTTCGATTCTTTCCATTTCGATTCGATTCGATTCTTTTCACTTCGATTCGATTCTACTCGATTCATTTAGAATCTATTCGATTCTTTTTGATTCGATCTATTCGATTCAGTTCGATTCAATTCGATTCTTTTCGATTTGATTCGATTCTTTTCTACTCCATCTGATTCGATTCGTTTTGATTTTTTTCGATTTGTTTCAATTAGAATCTATTCGATTCTTTTCGATTCAATTCGATTCGATTCGTTTCTTTTTTATTCAATTCCATTCGATTCGATTCGATTATTTTCGATTCGATACGATTCAATTCGATTCTTTTCGATTTGATACGATTTGATTCGATTCTATTCGATGCGAATCAATTCAATTCGATTCTTTTTTTTTCGATTCGATTCGATTCTTTTAGATTTGATTTGATACGATTCTTTTCAATTCGATTCGATTCGTTTTGATTCGTTTTGATTCTCTTTGATTTTTTGATTTGATCTTTTCAATCGATTTGATTCGATTCAATTCTTTTCTATTCGATTCTTTTCTATTCGATTCTTTTCAATTCGATTTGATTCGATTCGATTCTTTTCTATTCATTTTGATTATTTTCAATGCTATTTGATTCGATTCTTTTTATTCGATTAGATTCTTTTCGGTTCTATTCGATTTGATTCTTTTCAATTCAATTACATATGATTCGTTTCTTTTCGATTCAGTTCGATATCTTTCAATTCGATTCGATTCAATTCGATTTTTTTCAATTAGATTTGATTTGATTTTTTACGATTTGATTCAATACAATTGGATTCTTTTCGTTTCGATTCCATTCTTTTCGATTTGATTCTTTTAGATTTGATTCAATTCGATTCTTTGGATTTGATTCGATACTGTTCGATTCGATTTAATTCTTTTGGATTCAATTAGATTCGTTTCGATTCTTTTAAATTCGATTCAAATCTTTTCGCTTTGCTTTGTTTAGTTTCTAATCCTTTCATTTCAAATCGATCGATTCTTTTTGATTCGATCTATTTGATAATTTTCGATTCTGTTCGATTCGATTCTATTCTTTTCGATTCGATTCTATTCTTTTCCATTCGATCTGATTAGATTCATTTCGAAGTTTTTCAATTCGATTCGATTCGAATCTATTCGATTCTTTTCGATTCAATTTGATTTATTTCAATTCTTTTCGATTCAATTCAATTCGATTCAATTCCATTCGATTCGATGCTTTTCGGTTCGATTCGATTCTTTTCGATTTGATTCAATTCGTTTCAATACTTTTCGATTCGATTCGATTCGATTCTTTTCTATTCATTTCGATTCTTTTCGATGCTATTCGATTCAATTCTTTTTGATTCAATTCGATACGACTCGATTCTTTTCCATTCGATTCGATTCTTTTCGGTTCTATTCAATTTGATTCTTTTCAATTCAATTAGATATGATTCGATTCTTTTTGATTCAATTCGATACCATTCTATTCTTTTTGATTCGATTCAATTTGATTCTTTTCGATTCGATTCGATTTGATTGTTTGATTTGATTCGATACAATTGGATTCTTTTTGTTTCGATACTTTTTTTTGTTTCGATTCTTTTTGATTCGATTCTTTTCAATTTGATTCGATTCGATTCTTTGGATTCGATTTGATAATGTTTGATTCGATTCAATTCTTTTGGATTCAATTCGATTCGTTTTGATTCGAATCTTTTCGCTTCGCTTTGATTCGATTCTACTCTATTCATTTCAAATCGATTGGATTCTCTTTGATTCGATCTATTCTATTATTTTCGATTCAGTTCGATTCATTTCAATTCTTTTTGATTCGATTCGATTCTTTTCCATTCGATCTGATTCGATTCGTTTCGAATTTTTTCGATTCGATTCGATTCAAATCTATTCGATTCAATTCAAATCAATTCTTTTCGATTCAATTCAATTCGATTCTATTCCATTCGATTCGACTCTTTTCGGTTCAATTCGATTCGATCCAATTCAATTCAATACTATTCTATTCGATTCAATTCTTTTTGATTCGATTCGATTCTTCTCGGTTTTATTCGATTTGATTCTTTTATCAATTAGATATAATTCGATTCTTTTCGATTCAATTCAATACCATTCGATTCTTTTGATTCGATTCAATTTGATTCTTTTCGATTCATTTCGATTTGATTGTTTACGATTTGATTCGATACAATTGGATTCTTTTCATTTTGATTCGATTCGTTTCGATTCTATTCTTTTTGATTTGATTCGATTCTTTGGATTCGCTTCGATACTGTTCAATTCGATTCAATTCTTTTGGATTCAATTCGATTCATTTCAATTCTTTTCGATTCGATTCGAATTTTTTCACCTCTCTTCAATTCGATTCTACTCAATTCATTTCAAATCGATTTGATTCTTTTTGATTGAATCTATTCGGTTATTTTCGATTCGGTTCGATTCGATTCAATTCTTTTCGATTCGATTCGTTTCTTTTCCATTCTATCTGATGAGATTCGTTTCGAATTTTTCGATTCGATTCGAATCTATTCGATTTTTTTTGATTCATTTCGATTCGAATTCCTTTCTTTTCGAATCAATTTGATTCAATTCGATTCTTTTTGATTCCATTCAAATCGATTTTTTCGATTCAATTCTTTTAGATTCGAATCAGTTCAATTTTTTTATTTGATTCAATTCGATTCGATTCGATTCTTTTCGATTCGATTCGATTAAATTCGATTTGAATATATTTGATTAGATTCTTTTCAATTCGATTCTTTTCGATTTGATTTGATTCGGTTCTTTTTGATTCGATTTGATTCTTTTCGATTTGATTCTATTCCTTAAGGTTCAATTCGATTTTTTTATTCAATTCTATTCTTTTCTATTCGTTTCGAGTCGATTCTTTTCGATTCTAATCGATAGTTTTCTATTCTTTTCTATTCTTTTCGATTCTTTCTTTTCGATTCAATTCGATTCTTTCGATTCTTTTCCACTCAATTCTTCTCGATTCGATTCAATTCTTTTCCATTCAATTCGATATTTTCGATTCGATTCGATTCTTTTTTATTAGATTTTTTCGATTCGATTTGATTGTATTCATTTTGATTTGATTCAATTCGATTGGATTATTTTCGATTCGATTCGATGAGAATCGATTATTTTCGATTCAATTCGATTTGATGCGATTATTTTCGATTCAATTCAAATCAATTTGATTATTTATGATTTATTTTGATTGGATTCGATTCGATTATTTTTGATTCGATTCAATTATTTTTGATTAGATTCGATTCTTTTCATTTCGATTCGATTGTTTTCGATTCAATTCGATTTGATCCGGTTCGATTATTTTTGATTCGATTCCAATCGATTCGATTATTATCGATTCAATTCGATTCGATTCGATTTGATTATTTTCGATTCGATTAGATTCGATTTTTTTCGAATCAATTCGATTCGATTCAATTCGATTATTTTTGAGTAAATTCAGTTTGATTCGATTTGATTATTTTAGATTCAATTTGGTTTGATTCGGTTCGATTATTTTCGATTTGATTTGATTAGAATCGATTATTTTCAATTTGATTCAATTGGATGAGTTTAGATTATTTTCGATTCGATTCGATACTTTTCAATTCAATTCGATTATTTCCGATTTGATTTGATGCGAATTGATTATTTTCGATTCAATTATATTTGATTCGATTCGATTATTTTCGATTCGATTCGGTTCAATTCGATTCTTTTCAATTCAATTCTATTCTTTTCAATTCGATTCGATTCTTTTTGATTCGATTCAATATTTATGATTCGAATTGAATCGATTATTTTCGATTCAATTATTTTTGATTCGATTAGATTATTTTCAATTCTATTCGTATCCATTATTTTCAATTCGATGTGAGTCGATTATTTTCTAATCAATTCTTTTTAATTCGATTTGATTCGATTCAATTCGATTTGATTATATTCGATTCGATACCATTATTTTTTATTCGATTCTATTTTTTTCTATTCGATTTGATTATTTTCGATTCGATTTGATTCTTTTCGATTTTTTCGATTTTCCATTTGAATCGATTCGATTATTTTCGATTCGATTATTTTCTATTCGAATCGGTTATTTTCAATTCAATTTGATTATTTTCGATTCAATTCAATTCGATTATTTTCGATTCGATTCGATTCGATATGAATCGATATTTCGATTCGATTCCATTCGATATTTTCGATTCGATTTGTTTCGATTATTTTTTACTCAATTCGATTTGATTCGATTATTTTCGATTTGATTCGATTCTTTTCGTTTCGATTCTATTGTTTTCATTTCCATTCTATTTGATTGTTTTCGATTCGATTGATTTAATTCGATTACTTTCGATTCGATTCGATTCTCTGCATTTACATTCTTTTTGATTCTATTTGATTCGATACTTTTAGATTCAATTATTTTAGATTTGATTCGATTCTTTTGGATTCGATTCGATTTTCGATTAGAATCCATTCGATTCTTTTCGATTTGATTATTTTAGATTCATTTTATTTTCGATTCAATTTGATTAGATTATTTTCGATTCGATTCGATTCGATGCGAATCGATAATTTTCGATTCGATTCAATTCGAGGATTCAATGCGATTATTATCGATTCGATTTGATTCGATTCTATTTGATTCGATTCTTTTCGATTCGATTATTTTCGATTCGATCCATTATTTTCTATTCGTTTCAATGATTTTCATTTCAATTTGATTAGATTATCTTCGATTCGATTTGATTCGATACGAATCAATAATTTTCTATTCGATTCAATTCGATGATACAATTCGATTATCGATTCAATTTGATTCGATTTTTTTCAATTCGATTCGATTATTTTCGATTCGATTCGATTGCATTCGATTCGATTATTCCTGATTCAATTCGATTCGATTATTTTTGATTTGATTCGATTATTTTCGATTCGATTCGATTATTTTCGATTTGATTATATTCGGTTCTTTTAGATTCGATTATTTTCAATTCGATTCGATTATTTTCGATTCAATTCTATTCGATTATTTTCGATTCGATTCAATTAGATGCGAATCGAATATTTTCGATTAGATTCGATTCAGTTATTTTCAATTCTAATCGATTCAAATCTTTTTGATTGGATTATTATCGATTCAATTGAATTACTTTCGATTCGATTCGATTATTTTCGATTCAATTCGATTGGATTATTTTCGATTTGATTTGATGCGAATCGATTATTTTCGATTCAATTCGATTTGATGCGATTATTTCTTATTCGATTTGCTTATTTTCGATTCGATTCGATTTGATTTGATTCGATTCATTTTGATTCGATTTGATTATTTTCGATTCAATTCAATTCAATTTGATTATTTTCGCTTCGATTTGATTGGATTTGATTCGATTATTTTTTATTCGATTCGATTATTTTTTATTCGATCGATTCTTTTCGATTCGATTCAATTATATTCGATTCGATTCGATTGGATTAATTTCGATTCAATTCGGTTCGATTCGATTCGATTATTTTCAATTCAATTCGATCGATTCGTTTCAATTATTTTCGATTTTATTCGATTCGATTTGATTATTTTCGATTCGATAAGATTACTTTCGATTCAATTATTTTCGATTTGATTTCATTATTTTTAATTCAATTCAATTCGATTATTTTCGATTTGATTCAATGTGATTCGATTCTTTTTGATTTGAGTATATAAATTCGATTCGATTAATTTCGATTCGGTTCTTTTTGATTCGATTCGATTCTTTCGATGAGTTTCAATTATTTTCTATTGGGTTCGATATTTTTCAATTCGATTTGATTCGATTATTTTTTATTCGATTCGATTCAATTAAATTCGATTCGATTGATTATTTTCAATTGAATTTGATTAAATTTGATTATATTCGATTCGATTCGATTGTATTCGATTCGATTATTTTTGATTCGATTCGATTTTTTTAATCAATTCGATATATTCGATTAGATTATTTTCGATTTCATTCGATTAGATTCTTTTGATTCGATTACTTTCGATTCGATTCGATTCTTTTCGATGTGATTCAATTCGATTCGATTATTTTCAATTCAATTTGATTATTTTCGATTTGTTTGTTTTCGATTCGATTCAATTCTTTTCTATTCGATTCGGTTCTTTTCGATTCGATTCATTTCTATTATTTTCTATTCGTTTCAATTCTTTTCGATTCGATTCAATTATTTTCGATTCTACTCGTTTCCATTATTTTCGATTTGATTCGATGTGAATCGATTATTTTCTTTTTTTAATCGATTATTTTTTAATCGATTCATTTCAATTCGAAAACAATAGAATCAAAAAGAATCAAATCGAAACAAAAGAATCGAAACAAAAAAAGAATCGAATCAAATGAAATAGAAAAGAATCAATTTGAAAGGAATTGAAAAGAATCGAATCGAAACAAATCAAAAAGAATCGAATTGAATCACATCGAAAAGAATGAATTCGAAACGAATTGAAAAGAATCAAATCGAAAAGAATCGAATTGAATCAAATCGAATTGAAAAGAATCAAATCAAATAGAATAGAAAAGAATCGAATTGATTTGAAAAGAATCGAAATGAATCAAATAAAAAAAACGAATAGAATCGAATGAAATCGAAAAGAATCAAAAAGAATCGAATCGGATCCCTGGGTGGCGCAGCGGTTTGGCGCCTGCCTTTGGCCCAGGGCACGATCCTGGAGACCCGGGATCGAATCCCACATCAGGCTCCCGGTGCATGGAGCCTGCTTCTCCCTCTGCCTGTGTCTCTGCCTCTCTCTCTCTCTCTCTGTGACTATTGTAAATAAATAAAAAAAATTTAAAACTGAAAAAAAAAACGAATCGAATCGAATAGAATCCATTCGAATTGAAATGAAATAATCATATCGAATCTAGACGAAAAGAATCAAATAGAATCGAATCGAATGGAAAAGAATCGAATCGAATCGAACCAAAAAGAATCAAATTGAATCGAATCAGAATCAAAAAGACTCGAATCCAACCGAATCGAATTGAAAAGAATCGAAACGAATTGAAAACAATTGAATCGAAACGAAAAAAATCGAATCAAAAGAATCAAATCGAATCGATAGAAAAGAATCGAATCGAGTCGAATCGAATTGAATCGAAAAGAATCGAATCGAAAAGGATCGATCTGAAACGAAAAGAAGCGAATCGAATCAAATCGAAAACATTCTAATCAGAAAAGAGTCGAATCGAAACGAATCAAGAAGAATCGAATCGAATGAAATCGAATCGAAAATAATCAATTTGAATCGAATCGAAAAGAATCGAATCGTATCGAATCGAATCGAAAAGAATCGAATCGAAAAAATAGAAAAGAATCGAATCGAATTGAATCGAAAAGAACGAATCGAATAGAATAGAAAAGAATTGGAACGAATCGAATCGAAAAGAATCAAATAGAAAAGAATTGAATCGATACCACAGAATCGAATCAAATCAATTCGAAAAGAATCGAATGAATCGAATTGAAAAGAATCGAAAAGAAACGAATCGAATCAAAAAGAGTCGAATAGAAAAGAATCGACTTGAAACGAAAAGA
Source organism: Canis lupus baileyi (assembly GCF_048164855.1). Taxonomy (NCBI): domain Eukaryota; kingdom Metazoa; phylum Chordata; class Mammalia; order Carnivora; family Canidae; genus Canis; species Canis lupus. Next base: position 26,547,175 of record NC_132874.1, on the reverse strand, counting down.
ATCAATTTGAATCGAATGGAAAAGAATCGAATCGAATCAAATTGAATTGAAAATAATTGAATCAAAAAGAATCGAATCGAATCGAAAAGAATCGAATTGAATCGAATCGAAAAGAATCTAATCGAATCGAAAAGAATCGAATCGAATTGAAAGAATCGATACGAATCTAATCGAATGGAAAAGAATTGATTCGAATCGAACCAAAAAGAATCGAATTGAATCAAATTAAAAAGAATCGAAAAGACTCGAATCAAACCGAATCGAATCGAAAGAATCGAAACGAATTGAAAATCGAATCGAAAAGAATTGAATCGAAACGAAAAGAATCGAATCGACTTGAAAAGAATCGAATCAAATCGAATGGAATTGAAAAGAATCGAATCGAATCGATAGAAAAGAAACGAATCGAAATGAATCGAATTGAAACGAAAAGAATCGAATCGAGTCGAATCGAATTGAATCGAAAAGAATCGAATCGAAAAGAATCGAATCAAAAAGAATCGATCTGAAATGAAAAGAAGCGAATCGAATCAAATCGAAAATATTCTAATCAAAAAGAATCGAATCGAAACGAATCTCGAAGAATCGAATCGAATGAAATCGAATCGAAAATAATCGATTTGAATCAAATAAAAAAAATCGAATAGGAAAGAAGCGACTCGAAAAGAAAAGAATCGATTCTAATCGAATGGAACAGAATCGAATCGAATTGAATGGAATCGAAAAGAATCGAATGGAATCGAAAAGAATCAAATTGAATCAAATCGAAAATAATCGAATTGAATCGAATCGAAAATAATCGAATTGTATCAAATTGAATTGAAAAGAATCTAAACATATCGAATCCAATCAAGAAGAATCGAATTGAATAGGATATAAAAGAATCGAATCGATTCGAATTGAAAAGAATCGAATCGAAACTAAAAGAATCGAATCGAATCGAAAAGAATCAAATCGAAACGAAAGAATTGATGCGAATTGAATCGAATGGAAAAGAATCGAATCTAATCGAATCAAAAAGAATCGAATTGAATTGAATCAAAAAGAATCGAAAAGACTTGAATCGAACTGAATCGAACTGAAAAGAATCGAAACGAATTGAAAAGAATCGAATCTTATCGAATTGAAAAGAATAGAATTTCATGGAATCGAAAAGAATCGAATCGAAGAGAATCGAAAAGAAACCAATTGAATTGAATTGAAAAGATTCAAATCGAAAAGAATCGAATCGAGTAGAATCCAAAGGAATCAAAAGGATCAAATAGAAAAGAATCGAATTGAATCGAATAGAATCGAAACGAAAAGAATCGAATAGAATCCAAAGGAATCAAAAGGATCAAATCGAAAAGAATTGGATTGAATCGAATAGAAACAAATCGAAAAGAATCGAATCAGATCGAAAAAAATCGAATCGAATCGAATCCAAATATATCGAATCGAATTGAATAGAAAGAATTGAATCGAAAAGAATCGAAAAGAATTCGAAAGAATCGAATCAAATCGAATCAAAAAGAAAAGAGGCTAATCTATTCAAATCGAATCGAATCAAAAAGAATTGAATCAAATCTAATCGAATCGCATCGAATCAAAAGAATCGAATAGCAACGAATAAAAAGAATTGAATCAAATGGAAGCGAAAAGAATCGAATGAATCGAATCGAATCAAACGAAAAGAATAGAATCAAATTGAATCAAATCAAAAATAACCGAATCGAATAGAATCGAAAAGAAAGGAATCGAATCGAAAAGAATCGAATAGAAAAGAATCAAATCAAATCGAAATGAAAAGAATCAAATCCTGCACAGGGGTTTGCAGCTTATGGCCACACAGGGCAGACAGCTGGCCCGAGTCCCACTGCTCTCAGCCGCGTTTCCGCTCCTGTGCCTGGGAACAGTTGGTGCCACCATCCTTGGGTCCCGTGGGATCCTGAGCCCACCCTGTCGCTCCAGGGACTGTACCTGACTTCTCCACCTGAACACCTTAAGGCTGGTGTGTCCCCCACTCTAGGAGACTTCTGAAAGTTCACATTTTGTGCTCTGCTGCATATAATACTGTGCGTAGAACCATCAGCTGGCTCCCTGCCCTTGTGGGATCCAGGGCTATGTCTCCCCAAGATAAACTGATTGATTTTTTTTAAGATTTTATTTTTCTGGGATCCCTGGGTGGCGCAGCGGTTTGGCGCCTGCCTTTGGCCCAGGGCGCGATCCTGGAGACCCGGGATCGAATCCCACGTCGGGCTCCCGGTGCATGGAGCCTGCTTCTCCCTCTGCCTGTGTCTCTGCCTCTCTCTCTCTCTCTCTCTGTGACTATCATAAATAAATAATTTAAAAAAATTTTTAAAAAAAGATTTTATTTTTCTGTAATCTCTACAGCCAACATTGGGGTTGAACATGCTACCCCAAGAACAAAGTCCCATGTTCTTATGAAGCACACCGAGCCAGTTAGGCTCCCTTTGATTGATACATGTTAATTGAAGCAGGGATGTTGCATGTGTCAGGGCAGTAATTGAGCCCACGCTTTGAGGTGTGGTGGAGTCATTTGGACCTTGATCAATGTTAAAGAAACCATAGCTTCCCTGGGAGCCCAGGGAGCAGGGACCACATACGTGAAAATTTGATAATTTCCTTTTCTGTAGTAGTTACCTTACTGACTATTTATTTAAAGTCTATTCAATGGTAAATGTCAATCTAGGATTGGGATACAGTGAGATCGTTCTAGGATTCGGAGGTTACTAAAGCTCCCCGTCAAGGATTCAATGTTCCAGTTCGATGCAGAGATAGGCAAGGAAGCAAAGAGTTATGAAACATGGCACTGGGGTGCCTGGCTGGCCTGGTTGGGGTATCTTGAACTCAGGGTTATGAGTTTGAACACCGTATTGGGTATAGACGGACATAAAATTAAAATATTTAACAAATAATAAATGGATGAACAAATAAAGCATGACATCAAAGGTAAGTGTTTGCTTATGTCTCACCTGCGAACTATTCTTGATGGCCCCGCTTACACTACTTGGCCCAGATGACGTCCTCCACAAGGGATAGTCCCGCCCGAGTGGAAGTGGGCGTCTTTCATTGTAAGACCTGTGGTTCCCCTCATTCTGCAGGGAGAGAAGGGCCACGAAGGCACGAGTTCGGGGGATCAGCATACACCTAGAAAATGATCATTTCTGAACCCGGTAGCCAGAGCTCAGCCTCCTTTTAGGACCGGATATCATAAAGAAGCCTCTTTGGTCATTGGTTTGGATGCAGGGTGGAGGCTAAACTAGAATTAGGAAGAACAAAGGAGGAGGAAATCCAGAAGCTGAAAGAGAGGAGGAAAGATTTCACCATCCGTAGCCTTCACAGGGACCTGGTGTCCTTTCCTAAGAGGGGCCCCCCCATTGAAGTATGCTTCCTGTCCCTCTGCTCTCCTTGTAGGAACCCAGCAGGCACATCTCCTTGCCTCCAGCACCTCTGCAGTAGTGATTTATAGCGTCTTCCATGTATCCTATTGGGGACCACAGCGTCATGTATGTAAACATTCGCCTGCTGTTTGACAACATTGGGGGATTCCGACTTTTGTTGGTTTCAGTGTGAGTGTGTGTCTATCACATGCAGCTATCACGTGCAGCTATTGGATCCTCTGGCTGGGTCACCCAAACACCAAAATGGTTGGCACAACATCATTTCTGGTGCTGGCGCTGGGCAGCTAGCTGGACTCTCCTGGCCGACCCGGGGCTGGCTCGTGCAGTGACTTTCAGCTGGAGGGTCAGCTGAGCTGGAAGTTCTGGCTCGGCCACATTCCCATGTCCGGCAGTGGGTCCCGCTGAGCACCAGCTGCTTCTCTTCTCCCCGATGCCTCTCCAGCAGGAAGCCAGACCTTGGGGCTGCCCTGGGGAGATCTCCAGAGGCGCCGGGTGCCCATTACGGAGAGCCATGGGGCAGCCTGTGTGTGGGAGTAGGGGTGGTGATGAGGCTAGGGTTCCTCGATCCCCTGTGCTGCCTGGCCTTCATGCTGAGCCCCATGCTCACCCAGCCCCGACTCACTCGGGCAAGGAGGGTGCCATCTACACGCTGGTGTGAGAGATCCAGCACCACAAGGTGTGCACACTGAGTCCACCTGGTGAGGGTGGCCCAGGTGCGTGAGCTGCAAGTGTGGGACCCAGGAAATTTAACAAAAATCCCTTACCCCTGGACAAACAGAGCAGGACTGATTCCATTTTGTGCTACACCGCCACCTCCCCTATGACCCCCACATAACCTGCTTATGTCTTAAGGCACTGCCCCAACCCAGTCAAGCCGCTGGGCACACCCTAATCGGAAATCGGCTCATAACAATGTAACCCTGCTCTGTGCCCGCCAAAACTGTGGGCCGATTCTGACCAAAGTAATAGTGCAGGTCAAGTGGATCCTATAGGTTAAGGTGTCATTCAATCGGCCACCTGCGTGTTGACCGACACGACTGTGCAACTTTCTGTGTATCCCATGGGCCACTGGCCCCTTTAAAGCTGCTATGCCTATTAGTCTCAAATGCCTATTATCCCAAATCCCTGCTCTGCTGTGTCGGGTGCACTTGGACTCAAGCTCCAGCTTGTAAAGAAATCCTCGGAGTTTGCATCGGTGACGGCTCATCAGTGGTTTCTTGGATTTGCAATCTTGGGCACAACACAAGGGCTTGCTGTCCTGACATCCCTTCCAGGGTCATGCTGACGGCCCCACAGGCCCTCTGTTCCCCAGGCACACAGGCACAGAGATGTGGGGAGGGGAGGAAGTACCTCAGAAACCAGCGAGCCCCGGCCCCCTTGACAGAGGGAGCAGAGACCTCCCAGGTCGCTTTACATAGACCCTGGTGATCTGAGGCTCCCTGGCTGTCACTCTGTCCCAGACCCTCCTGGCCCATGGGGCACAGGCTGAGTCACAGTATAGTTTGTTGGGTCCTGACTCTGGCGTCTGGCCGCCCCTAGAAGGCACGTGGGGACATCAGCTGTGTGTGCCTTGCAGTGCCCATGCAGGAGCTGTTTGGGGACTGGGTGGTGCCCCTTCCTCCTCTCTGTGGGTCTATCCACGCCCAGTGCACAGAGTTCTGGGAGACACAGAAACAGGCCGGCTGTGCATTTTCGCACCACAACACATGTCAATAGACATTCTACCGCAAACGGGCTCAGAGTCGAGGGTGCGCGCCTTCCCCTGTGGAGGGAATGTCTGTCCTTTAGGGGAGGGCAAGAATCACATGGGTGGGGTGTGAGTGCTGGAGTCCCCCAACTGGAAGCATGTGTGGACCTCGGGTGGGGGCGTGTGTCCTGAGGTTTCAGCCTGAGAGACGGTTCTGAGGACAGCAGAGCTGACCTAGACCTGCAGCTCATGGGTTCCTAGCTGGGTCCCCGCAGGGCAGCTGGACCCCAGCCACGGGGCCCCTGCGGCCCCAGCACCTGGAGGAGTCTGCCTCCTGGTGTGGGTGCGGGTGGGGCCCACCGGCCCACCTCTGCTCTCCCCAACCTTGGGTGTCCCGGGATCCCCAGGGTTGCCCTAAGTCAGCGACCTGGATCTGTGGGGAATCCCCAGGGCCCAGGACGCCACATCCAGCTGTGAGAGGGCTCGCTCAGTGTGGGGCCAGAATCCATCGCTGGACAGGGCCATGGGGGCCTGATCCCATTAGTCTTTTTCTTGGGCCTGGGGCGGGGGCTCAAATCACACCCACCCTCACAGAGCCCGGGGCCAGGGCAGTCCAGATCTCCCTGGGTTAGGGGCTGGTGTCCTGTGCAGGGTGTGCCACCCTCCAGGACGAACAGTGGGCAGAGGCAGGGCACAGTGCTTCCTCTGCACCACTCAACTGCACACACCCTGTTGGGGGCTTCCTGTCTTCCCTCCTCCCTGCAACCCCTGAGTACTCTATGGGACACCTGGGCTTCTGATGGGAGCAGGGTTTCCAGAGAACCCCGGGGAGGCTGAGCATGTCCCACAGGGGGCAACCACACCGGGTCCTTGCTGGGGGCCGATGGTGTCTGGGTGGATGGTGTGGGGGCAGGGGTATGATAGTGGTGGAGTGTGGGGGATGGTGTAGGTGGGATCCCATTGAGGTAGAGGATGTAGGTGGATGGAGTGGCAGTGGGGAATGAGGGAGATGTCGTGGGGGGCCTTCGGACACAGGGCATCCCCTTCCTCTAAGATGCACAAGGAGACGTCTACACTTAAAGGAGACTCCAGTCTGGGGTTTGCTGCAACACATGCCCCTGGGGCCGGGTGTGGTCAGTGAATGGCCCTGGCTGGACTGGGGGCATTATACAGGGTTCATCATATTATGTGTGTTTTCAAATTGCAAATTGTCTCAAATTAAATGCATAGAACTTAGAAACATGTAAAGAACTGAGAGTGGGTGTCACTCTGATCCGTCCAACCCACATGGGATCGAAGTGTGTCCTGCTCCTGCCGCGGCCATTCCACCTGGCACCCAGGTCCGGTTCCTGCCCCCCATGTCCCCCACCCCATCCCCTGCTTCTCAGGGGGTCGTCCCTCTTCCCTTTGGGGTTCAGCTCCCATGGCAAGCCCTGGAGGCCCCATCCTAGTGGCCTCCTCATCCCCGAGTCCCTGGGGGTGGGGCACAGAGGTCATCCCCAACACCCTACCATGGAGCGGTTTGTTGTTGGCTGCTGTTCTGCCCCCCCGACTCGGAAGTCCCGTTTTCCCTACCCGGAATGCCCTGGTCCTTCCCTGGGTCCTGATCCCCCCTAGCCCCTCAACCTCACCCTACCCCGTAGTAGTCCCAAAATATGATGTGACTGCAGAACGTCCTGTTGACGTCCAGGTCCACCTGTGTGATGTCCCTGGAGGAGACCAGGTCCTCCTCTCTCATTTCCTGTGGGAAAACCAGGGAGGAGGAGCTGGCATCAGGGACACAGACCCCGACCTTTCACCAGGTGCTCTCCTGGGCAGGGAGCCCTGGGGCCACCATGGTAGTGTGTCCTGCCGAAACCTCCTTCCTTCCCCTGGGAGCCTGGGGATGGCGGGAGTGCCCACCGTTCCCGTGGGACCTGTGTGAGGGCCAGTGCCCAGCTGTTGTGGGCGGGGAGGTGACTGAGGGTCAGCATGGGTGGGAGAGGACAGGAGGTCAGTCCAGGTGGGGAGGGGTCATGGGGGTGTTGTGCCCAAGATGGCGAATCCGAGAATCCACTAAAGAGCTGACACTGATGCAAACACACGTGGGTTGTTTTACAAACTCGAGCATGGGTTCAAGTATACGCCACAGAGTGGAACAGGGACTTGGACCCGAGGAGTGTTTTAGCTTACTTTTAAGGGCTGGTCTCGGGGACCTCCAGAAGGGCTGGAGCAATTCCTCCAGTTCTGTTTACATTTTGATATGGGGCCTTCAGGGGCATTGAGCTCTCTTCTCATTCTAATTGGGTTTCCAGCCCTTTGCTTAGGCTCAGTTTTTATTCTATTGTGGGGCTTTCTAAGAAATTAAGCTGTAAACTTTGTTTTTTTACAGTAGCTGAAGTAATGCAAATTTCAGCTCTTCTTCACAGGGGCCTGGGATTGCTGGACGTGTGCTAATACTGAACGTAAAGTAGAATGGCCGTAATGTTCTCAGCCTCCACGCATCCCGTCCCATCCTATCTAGCTCATGCCCCCCTCCCTGGAGCTCCTAAGAGAGAAATTGCAAATGACCTCAGCGTGGCTACCTGTGTTGTGGGACAGGCCCAGGGATTTGAGATTAGGAAGAACTGGGGCACGGGCTTCCCAGCTGTGCAGAAGGATTCGATGCTGCAGACTCTTATTCCCTAAGGCTATCTTGACAACTGACTTTGTACATAGAAAAGTTCTCCTTTGTCTTTAAAAGTGCAGGAGAGAGTTAAGCATTTTTTCTCTGCCCATCTGATTGCTAAGATTCCACTCTGAGACATATTTCCTGTTAATAAGGATAATTTACTATCCATAATACTATGGTTAAAATATTCTGACACAAGTAATTCAAAGGGATGAGGGTTTCTCATCTCTTTCTTCACAGCTCAGTCACTCATCAGGAAATGCATCTTTATTGATTTGGAAATGATTGAGAGACATTAGTACCAATGGTCCTATTATTACGTGAAGGATTCTTCCCTGAGATTCTTCCCGTTTCAACTGACACTGAAACACTAGGAACTCTTTGGAAGTCAAATGTCAAAGAAATAAATGTTATACATTGCTAATTTTAAATGCACTTGCAATATGGTGTCTATTATAATAGAAGTATTTTTATCTGATTTTTGCTATTTATTATCCTTTCCTGCTTCAAGTTGAGGAGGCATTATACGTGTTCATAAGTGTTTTTCTTTCCTTCTGATATAAAATTCTTACTTTGTTCCCATCGAAGGAACTTTTTAAGAATAAGGCAAAAGATAATTCAAGGATTCTTAAAATGTCTTCACAATGGAGCCTGATTCATTTAAGTCAATTTTCAAATTAAATCTTATTTCTTAGAAAGAAAACAAAGATTTATAGGGAAATTGAGAAGATAGTACAGAGAATTCTCATGCACTTGCACTCAATTTCTCCAATTATTGATATCTTATATCAGTACGGTACAAATATTAGCTAATGAATCAATATTAAAATTTTCGCAATAACCAAAGACCATACTTTATTCAGATTTCCTTAGTTTTTGCTAAATCACCATCCCTCATACCACACTCCATTTGTCCTCATGTTTTCTTAGGCTCCTCTGGATTGTGACAGTCTTTCAGCCTTTCCTTGTTGTTGTTGAACTGGAACACTTTGAGAAGTAGAGTATTTTGTAAAATTTCCCTCAGTTGGGACATGTCTGTTGTTTATCTCATAATTGAACTGTTTTTGTGAATTATATACAGAGATATACTGCCATTTTTATTATATCATGTAAAGGATAGATACTATCAACACGATTTATCAGTCTTGGTATTGATCTGATCATCTTGCTGAGGTAGTGTTTGTCAGGTTTCTCTGTAGTAAAGTGATTATTATTATTATTATTATATTATCATTATTATTTTAAGTTTTTCATAATATATTTTGTAGAAGGAAGTTACTATGTGTATTCCACACATAAGATTGGGAAGCTACGCTCAGGAACTTGAGGGTGGAATGTCTGCACAAATTATTTGAAAATCTTCTACATGGGAGATTTATTTTCCCTCTGGGTTTGTTTCTTTTTTAAAGATGCTATTTATTTATTTGAGAGAGAGAAGACTGATAAACATGTGCTAGAGGGACAGAGGGCGAGGGAGAAGCAGGTTCCCTGCTGAACAGGGAGCCTTCCTTGGGACCTGGATCATGATCTGACCCTAAGGCAGAAGCTTAACTAACTGAGCCACTCAGGTGCCACTCTTTCTTTCTTTCTTTCTTTCTTTCTTTCTTTCTTTCTTTCTTTCTTTCTTTCTTTCTTCTTTCTTTCTTTTCTTTCTTTTCTTTTCTTTCTATCTTTCTTTCTTTCTTTTACTTAATAATAAATTTACTTTTTATTGGTATTCAATTTGCCTACATACAGAATAACAACCAGTGCTCATCGCGTCAAGTGCCCCCCTCAGTGCCCGTCACACATTCACCCCATCCCCGCCCTCCCCCCCTTACATCACCCCTAGTTCGTTTCCCAGAGTTAGGAGTCGTTATGTTCTGTCTCCCTTTCTGATATTTCCCACACATTTCTTCTCCCTTCCCTTATATTCCCTTTCACTATTATCTATATTCCCCAAGTGAATGAGAACATACAATATTTGTCTTTTTCTGATTGACTTCACTCAGCATGATACCTTCCAGGTCCATCCACGTTGAAGGAAATGGTGGTTATTTGTCGTTTCTAATGGCTGAGCAAGCCCACCTTTCCTCTGTCTTCATCTTGGGAGTCTCCCATGATATGAATGTTATTGTTTTAATAAGTGGCTGAGTTCCGAAGTCTGCCTTTGTGGTCCATAACCTTCCTTGTTTTTAAAGCTTCCACTTGGGACTGCATCTCAGTTATAGCATTTTTAACGTTGGCCGGACTAGATTTTAATTCTTTCATTTCTACAGTAAGGGATTCTCTAGTTCTTCTGTGCTCTTTCTCCAGCCCAGATTCTATCTTTATAATCATTGTTTTAAACTGTAGTTAGACATCATATATTTGTATTGATGGACTTCCTGGCTGTGAGTACTACCTCATATTATTTTATGGAGGTGAATTTCTCCATCTCATTATTTTTTCCAGAAACGAAAGAAGAGGGATCCCTGGGTGGCGCAGCGGTTTGGCGCCTGCCTTTGGCACAGGGCGCGATCCTGGAGACCCGGGATCGAATCCCACGTCGGGCTCCCAGTGCATGGAGCCTGCTTCTCCCTCTGCCTGTGTCTCTGCCTCTCTCTCTCTCTCTCTCTCTCTGTGACTATCATAAATAAATAAAAATTTAAAAAAAAAATTAAAAAAAAACAGAAACGAAAGAAGAAAAAGAAAAACCAAGAAAAACAATAACAACTGCCGTCCCAAAAAAAACTACCAGATTATTTTTGCCTGGTTGTTAAAAGATTCTAAATCCCAAAATAAGAAACACAATTAAAGTACCATGAAACCTAAAATGAGAAATATATAAGGTACATACATAAAAGTTAAAATAAGGCAATTTATAAAATAGAATCAAAGAAAATAAATGAAAATAAATCACAAAGTACAAAGGAAGCTAGACCCTTCTTTCCAAGGAGAGCTGAAGCTCTGCAGCCTCTGTGGTCTGACAACTTGGTGGCAGCGAATGGTCTGTGCGGGGTCTGGGGATTGGCCATGGCGCTGATTGTCAGGTGCACATCTGCCTGGGAGATGCATCTGCGGGGTCAGAGACGGAGTGGGCATCAGCGCATCTGGACTCCAGCGGGTGGCGCTGTGCTGCTCACTCGGACCCGGCCCAGGTGGGCGGGATACGGGTGGGGTCTCTGGGTCCTCTGGCTCTGGGGCTGAGCATCCTGCCCCCCGTCTGCAGGGGCCTCCACAGGAGAGCCCCCAAGCCCCCGGGTCTCCGCCACTTCTCTCAGAATCCTGCGTTCACTCTACCTTCGTCCGAGCTTCTTTTGGTTTTCTTTTTTTATCTCAGACTGTTGTGCCCAAGATTGCGAATCTGAGAAATCTCTGAGAAGCCGACACTGATGCAAACACACGAGGGTTTATTTACCACCTCGAGCTTGTGTCCAAGTATACCCGACAGAGCGGAGCAGGGACTTGGACCCTGAGGTGGCTTTTAGCTTAGTTTTAAGGGCTGGTCTCGGGGACCTCCAGAAGGGCTGGAGCAATTCCTCAAGTTCTGTTTACATTTTGATATGGGACCTTCAAGGGCATTGAGCTCTGTTCTCATTCTAATAGGGGCTTCCTGCCCTTGGCTTGGGATCAGTTTTGATTCAATAGTGGGGCTTTCTAGGACATAAAGCTGTAAAAATCAAAGGATCCACACCTGGAAGGGGGACGTCACACTGTCCCTATATGCTGAAGACGCGGAACTAGAAACAGGCAACCCCAGAGCCTCCACCAAACCTGTTAGAACTAAGGAATGGGTTCAGTAAAGTCACGGGACACAAACTGAAACTACAGAGCAGAGTAGCCTTGCTGTGTCCTGACAATGAGCACTCAGGAAGGAAAGGAAGGATGTGAAGGCCTTCTCAGGAGCATCAAGGAGAATAAATGAGACTGAACCAAAGGAGCACAAGACTTGTGCACTGAGCCATACCAGGCTCTGGGAGGCCGTCCTGGGCTTGTGGGGTGGGAGCCTCATCTTGTGAAAATGTCCACAGTTCCTGAAGCCACCCTCATTTTCAAAGTCATTCCTATCAAAATCATGGTGACAGAACTTAGAAATAGGAAAAAAAAACATAACATCCATCCTCCTCAACAAATAACCCCGGACAGCAAATCAGTATTGGAGAAGCAGGACAGAGTGAGATGCAGCACTTTCCTATTTTCCCTGTTATGCCCCACCCCTCCAGCGACCCTCAGTTCATTTCCTATCGTTAAGAGTCTGTATTTCTTGCATCTGTTTTGATCTTATTTGTCTTTCCTTCCCTTCACAGTAGTTCATCTGCTTTGCTTCTTGAATTCCACCTATGAATGACACCACACGTTCATTCTCTTTCCCAAGTGACTTACTTCACTTAACATGATCCCTTTAGTTCTATCCACATCATTGCAAATGGCAAGATTTCCTTCTCTTTGATAGCTGAGTACCATTCCTCTCTCTATGACCATCATCTATCTCCCGTCCTCTTTATCCATCATCTGCCTGAGGGCACCAAGGCTCCTCCCACAGTGTGGCTACTGTGGACCCGGCTGCTGTGGACATTGGGTGCAGTTGTCCGATGTCTCACTGCATCTGTATGTTCGGAGTGAGCTCCAGGCCATACAACTGCTGGTCGCAGGGCGGCTCTATTTGTAACTTCCTGAGGAGCCTCCACACTGTCCAGGGCAGCTGCACTAGCCCGCAGTCCCACCCACAGTGGAAGAGGGTTGAGTGAGTTTTGCAGGATGTGGTAAAAGTCTGGTCCACATTTCATTTCATGTCCTGTGGGCTCCAATTCCTTGTCCTTAAGTATTTCTGGGGAAACCAGGTGTTGGGCTCCGTTTCAGTGAGATGTTTCTGAAGCTAACAGGCCACAGCTGGAGCCTGGATGAGGCAGGTGCGGCCTATGGAGCACCCGACTCTTCCTGCATGGCCTCCTGCAGCGCCTGAGTGTCCCACAGGGGGCACCCGAGCCCAGGCCCCACCCAGGGGTGCGCATGCGCAGTAGTCCTACTCTGCCTTCATTAACAGGAGCCAGCCTGTGCTGGGGAGGCCTGAGGAGGACATGGGGACACGTCCACGCTGATGAATCCCAGCCTCCTCAGGACCCGCGGGAAGTCTCGGGGGAAATTGGGCCGTGTTCACGCTGACAGGAGCCCTGGTCTCCTCAGGACCAGCGCTGAAGTTCAGGAAGATATGGGCCCGCATCCACATTGCCAGGAGCCCTGGGCCGCCTCAGGTCCCGCGGGCAGGCTTCAGGAAATTGTGGGCCCGCATCTACGCTGACAGGAGCCCCTGAGCCGCCTCAGGACCCACGGGGACACTTCAGGAAGATGTGGCACCGCTTCCACTCTGGCAGGAGCTCCCGGCCCCCTCAGGATATAAGTTGAGGTTTCTGGAAGCTAGGTGCCGCATTCACGGTGACAGGACCCCCATCCTCCTCAGCACCTGCACTTTGGCTTCGGGACGTATGGGGATGCGTCTATGCTGACAGGAGCCTACAGCCTCCTCAGGATTCGCGGTGAGTTTTTTGGGGGACGTGGGGCCATGCCCAGACTGACAGGAGCTCCGGCCTCCTGAGGACCTGCTGTGAGGGTTCCAGTGGATGTGAGGCATAGTCCACAGTGATAGGAGACCCGGCGTCCTCAGGACTTGCTGACTATGACTCAGGAACATGTGGGGCCACGTCCGCACTCACATGAGCCTGGATTATTCAGGACCCCGTGGAGGACTCTGGAGGCGCCATTGGGGGCCACGTCCACAACAGAAGGGACTACTCACAACCATAGGGTAAGTGAATGGGTAGAATAAATGGTAGGGTCAGGGGAGGGGAGGCAGTTGGTGGTTAGGCTTAGGTTAGATGTTAGGAGTTATGATTATGCTTATGGTTACGGATTAGAGGTTAGGTGAGGCATAAGTGTAAGGGTCAGTAGTTAAGAGTTAGGATGGGGGTTAGGGTTAGGGACAGGATTTAGAGTTAGGGTTAGGGTTTAGGCTCTAGGGATTAGGGCAGGAGGTTTGGAGTTGGGGTTAGGGTTATGGTTAGAGTTAGGGTTGGGCTTAGGTTTGCATTTAAGGTTAGGGGTTAGGGTGTGAGTTAGGGTTAGGGTTAAGGGTTAGGGGTTAGAGTTAAAGAAGGGCTAGGTTTAGGGTTAGGGCGAGGGTTAGGGTTAGGATAGGGATTAGGGCTAGGGTTAGGGTTAGTGTTTGGTTAGGGGTTAGGTTTAGGGTCAGGTCAGGGTCAGGGTACGGATTTGGAAAAGGGTAAGAGATACGGTTAGGGAGTGGGTTAGGGGTTAGTTTTAGGGTACAGGTTAGGGTACAGTTTGGGATATGAGATAGGATTAGTATTAGAGTGTTAGGGTTAGCGTACTGGTTAAGGTTAGGAATAGGATTTGAGTACATTAAGTTAAGGTTAGGGTTAGAGGGTAGGCTTAGGGTTAGATTTAAGGTAGGGGTCAGGCTTAAGGGTTTAGGATAGGTTTAGGAGTTAGGGTGAGGGTTGGCAGGAACATTCAGTGAATGTGTTTCTGTCTTGCAGTTTGTGTTTGGTTTTCAATTAGTGATAGTTCTTGTTTAAGGGTTAGGTTAATGTTAGGATTAAGTGTAGGGTTAGGGTTATGTCTGTGTATGGTTAGAGTTTGGGTCTTGGCATGTGCCTGCACTGGGACTCCTAGTATCTTGGGCAGTTTAGTTTTATGCACTCTATTTAGGTTTTGGGTTCAAAGATAGCCTGACTCCACCAAGTCAGTGGCCTCCCCAGAGAATCAAAATCCAGGCTTCTGCTGGGGTCAGAATAGACATGGCAGGCTTCTCCCGAGCTGAGCTAAGGAGGGGATTTGTGCCTCTAAATATTCTATTTGGATTTTCAGTTGCCTTTCTGATTTTATCTCTTGTGCGCACATGTTTCATCAATCCTACCAATTTTCATTTTAAAGTTTTACTTGAATTCCGGTTTGTAAACACAGTATGATATAGTTTCAGGTTTACCACATAGTGATTCAATCCTTGGATACAACTCCTGGTACTGGTCACAGGTGCCCTCCAATATCCCCATCCCCTGATTCCCCATTCCCCCTTTGGTTTTGTTTTTTTTTTTGTTGTTGTTTTTTTTTTGTTTTGTTTTTTGTTTTAAAGATTTTATTTATTTATTCATGATAGTTACACAGAGAGAGACAGAGAGGCAGATACACAGGCAGAGGGAGAAGCAGGCTCCATGCAGGGAGCCCGGCGTGGGATTCGATCCCAGGCCTCCAGGATCGTGCCCCGAGCCAAAGGCAGGCGCCAAACCGCTGCGCCACCCAGGGATCCCCCCCCTTTGGTTTTGATTAGTTTATTTTCTGTGGTTAAGAGTGTGTATCTTGGTTTGCTTCTCTCATCCCCCCTCTGCCCAGTTTGTTTGGCTTTTTAAAATTCACATGTGAATGCCATTGTATGGTATTTGGTATCTGTCTTTCTCTGACTGACTGAGTTCATTTAGCATAAGTCCTTTCCACTTCTCCCACGTCATTTTAAATGGCTTCATTTCATCCCTTCTGATGACCCAGTGATGTCACAGTGTGTATATTTAGCACATCGTCTCTGCCCATTCTTCTGTCGATGGACATCTGGGCTGTATCCACAGATTGGCTTTTGTTGATAACGCTCCTACAAACACTAGGCTGCGTGTCCCTCTTTCAATCTACTAAACTACTTTTGTATCCTCTTGATAAATACCTAGCTGTGCAATTTTGGAATCGTAGGGTAGCTCTATTTTTAACTTCTTTTTATTTTATTTTTATTTATGATAGTCACAGAGAGAGAGGCAGAGATGCAGGCAGAGGGAGAAGCTGGCTCCATGCACCAGGAGTCCGACGTGTGATTCGAACCCGGGTGTCCAGGATTGGGCCATGGGCCAAAGGCAGGTGCCAAACAACTGCGCCACCCAGGGATCCCCAATTTTTAACTTGTCGAGGACCCTCCAAACTGTTTTCCACAGTGGCTGCACCTGTTTGCATGCACAGCAGGAGTGTAACAGGGCTCCCTCTTCTGCATAGCCTCACCAACACCTGTTGTTTCTTATGTTGTTAATTTTAGCCGTTCTGACGGCTGTCAGGTGACATCTCATTGTGGTTTGCATTTCCCTGATGATGGGTGACGCTGAGTGTCTCTCTGTGTGTCTGGTGGCCATCTGGATGTCTTGTCAGAGACAAAGTCCATTCATCTCTTCTGCCCATCTGTAGTTGGATAATTTGTATTTAGGATGCTGATATTTATATTTGCTTTATGTATTTTGCATACTAACTGTTTATTGGATGTGTTGTTTACAAATATCTCCTTTCATTTTGTATGTTGCCTTTTAGCTTTGGTTGTTTCCTTCACTTTGCAGAAGCTTTTCAATTTGATGAAGTCCCAATAGTATTTTTGCTTTTGTTTCCCTCACCTCAGAGGCATATCTAGAAAGAAGACCCAATGGCCAATATGAAAGACGTTGCTGCCTATCTTTTCTTCTTTGTATATGGTTTCAGGTCTCACATTTAGGTCTTTCATCCATTTTGAATTTATTTTTTATATATATGGTGTAAGAAAGTGGTCCAGTTTGATTCTTCTGCATGGGGCTGCCTGGTTTTCTGACAACCATTTGTTCTTATCCTGGGGTCAGGGTTAGGGTTTGTTGAAGAGACTGTCTTTGTGCCATTGGATATTCCTTCCTGCCTTGTTGTCGATTAATGCATCATAGAGTTACAGGTTTGTATCTTGTTTCGGCTTTCCATTCTGTTCTATTGATCTAAGCTTCTCCTGTTGGGAGATTCTTGATTGATGATTCAATTTCTTTGCTGGTTATCTGCCTGTTCAAGTTTTTTATTTCTTCCTTTTTCATTTTTGCTATGTTATATATTTCCAGGAATTGATCTATTTCTTCCAGGTTCCAGGTTGCTGGCATATAATTTTTCATAATGTTCTCTTATAATCGTTTGTATTTCTCTTGTGTTGGTTGTTATTTCTCTTTTCCCATTTGTGATTTTATTTGGGTCCTTTCTCGTTTTTTATCTTTTTTTCCTTTTTAAATATTTTATTTATGTATTCATGTGAGACACAGAAAGGCAGAGGTAAAGGCAGAGGGAAAATGAGGCTCCAGCTGGCCCTGATGTAGGACATGATTTCCCAGGACCCCGGGATCATGATCTGAGCCAAAGCAGATGCTCAACCCCTGATACACCAAGGTACCTTGATGATTCAATTCTTTTGCAAATTATGGGTCTGCTCACATTTTCTATTTCTTCCCATTACAGTTTTGCTCATTGGCACATTTCTAGGGATTTGTCCATTTCTTCCAGGTCCCCCAGTTGTTAGCGTATAATCATTCATAGTATTCCCTTATAATTGTCTAATTTTTCTGGTGTTGATTGTGATCTCTCTTCTCTCATTTGTGATTTTATTTATTAAGTCTTTTCTCTTTTCTTGTTGATAAGGCTAGCTAGGGCTTGATCCATTTTCTTAATTATTTTGAAGAACCAGCTCTTTGTTTCATTATTCCATTCTACTGCTTTGTTGTTCTGTATTGTTTATTTCTGCTCTCACCTTTTTTTCCCCTTCTTCTGTAGTCTTTAGGCTTTTTTTGCTATTCCTTTTCCAGCCTCTTTAGGTGTAGCATTAGGTAGTGTATTGGAGACTTCCTGTTTCTTGAGGTAGGCCTGTATTGCTATTCTACTTCCCCCTTAGGACTGCCTTTTCTACATCCTAGAAGTTTGGAGAAACATGTTTTCATTTTCATTTGTTTTAAATTCCTCTTTAATTTCCTGGTTGCTCCATTCATTCTCTAGTAGGATGTTCATAATCTTCATGTATTTTTGGTCTGTCCAAATTTTTTCTAACTGTTGACTTCGAGTTTCATAGCGTCGTGCTCCAAAAATGTACAGTGTGTGATATCAACCTTCTTGTACCTGTTGTACCTGTTGAGGGCTGATTTGTGGCCCATGATATGATCTGTTCTGGACAATGTCCCATGTGCACTTGAAAGGAATGTGTATTCTGCTTTAGGTTGAAATGTTCAGACTATATCTGTTGAATCCCTGTGGTCCAGTGTGTCAAGGCTATTGTTCCCCTGTTGATTTAATGCATAGATGATCGGTCCATTGACGTAAGTGGGTGTTAAAATCCCCTGTTATTGTATTATTATCAGTGAGTTCCTGTATGTTTGTTGTTAATTGGTTTGTATATTTAGGTACTCCCATGTTGGCAGCATAAATATTTATTTGTTGGAAATTTTTTTTAAATAAATTTATTTTTTATTGGTGTTCAATTGAACAACATACAGAATAATACCCAGTGCTCATCCCGTCAAGTGTCCCACTCAGTGCCCGTCACCCATTCACCCTCTCTTCCCACCCTCCTCCCCTTCCAGCACCCCTAGTTCGTTTCCCAGAGTTAGGAGTCTTTATGTTCTGTCTCCCTTTCTGATATTTCCCACACGTTTCTTCTCCATTCCCTTATATTCCCTTTCACTATTATTTATATTCCCCAAATGAATGAGAACATACACTGTTTGTCCTCCGATTGACTTACTGCACTCAGCATAATACCCTCCAGTTCTATTCACGTTGAAGCAAATGGTGGGTATTTGTCATTTCTAATGGCTGAGTAATATTCCATTGTATATATAAACCACATCTTCTTTATCCATTCATGTTTAATGGACACCAGGCTCCTTCCACAGTTTGGCCATTGTGGACATTCCTGCTATAAACATCGGGGTGCAGGTGACCCGGCGTTTCATTGCATCTGAATCTTTGGGTAAATCCCCAACAGCGCAATTGCTGGATTGTAGGGAACGTGTGTTTTTTCTCTTTTTTTTCCTTTTTTAATTTATTTATGATAGCCACACTGAGAGAGAGAGAGAGAGAGAGAGAGAGGCAGAGGCATAGGCAGAGGGGAAGGAGACTCCATGCACTGGGAGCCTGACGTGGGATTTGATCCCGGGTCTCCAGGATCGCGCCCTGGGCCAAAGACAGGCGGCAAACTGCTGCACCACCCAGGGATACCTTAGTTCTAATTTCAAGGCATTATGGTCTGAGAATATGCAGGGGACAATCCCAATCATTTGGTATCGGTTCAGACCCGATTTGTGACCCAGTATGTGGTCTATTCTGGAGAAAGTTCCATGTGCTCTTGAGAAGAATGTGTATTCAGTTGAGTTTGGATGTAAAGTTCTGTAGATTTCTGTGAAATCCATCTGGTCCAGTGTATGATTTAAAGGTATCGTTTCTTTGGAGATGTTTTGCTTAGAAGACCTATCGAGGGTAGAAAGAGCTAGATTGAAGTAACCAAGTGTAAGTGTATTATTATCTAAGTATTTCTTCGCTTTGGTTATTAATTGGTTTAAATATTTGGCAGCTCCCACATTCGGGGCATATATATTGAGGATTGTTAAGTCCTCTTATTGGATAGATCGTTTAAGTATGATTTAGTGTCCCTCTTCATCTCTCACTACAGTCTTCGGGGTAAATTTTAGATTATCTGGTATAAGAATGGCTACCCCTGCTCTCTTTTGAGGACCATTCGAATGGTAAATTTTTCTCCAACATTTCATTTTCAGATTGTAGGTGTCCTTCTGTCTAATATGAGTCTCTTGTAGACAGCAAATAGATGGGTCCTGCTTTTTTATCCAGTCTGAAACCCTGCGCCTTTTGATGGGGTCATTAAGCCTGTTCACGTTCAGAGTTACTATCAACAGATATGAGTTTAGTGTCATCATGATATCTTTTCAGCTCTTGTTTTGTGGATTGTTCCACTGAACTTCTTCTTAAAGGGGAATTTTAAGAGTCCCCCGTAAAATTTCTTGCAGAGCTGGTTTGGAGGTCACATATTCTTTCAGTTCCAGCCTGTCTTGGAACTCTTTATCTCTCCTTCCATTTTGAATGAGAGCCTTGCTGGATAAAGTATTCTTGGTTGCATGTTCTTCTCATGGAGGACCCTGAATATATCCTGCCAGCCCTTTCTGGGCTGCCAGGTCACTGTGGAGAGGTCTGCTGTTACCCTAATGCTCCTCCCCATAAAGGTCAGGATTTTCCTCTCTCTTGCTGCTTTAAGGATTTTCTCTTTATCTTTGGAATTTGCAAGCTTCACTATTAAATGTCGAGGTGTTGGACGGTTTTTATTGATTTTAGGGGGGGATCTCTCTATTTCCTGGATGTGAATGCCTGTTTCCCTTCCCAGATTAGGAATGTTTTCAGCTAGGATTTGTTCAAATACATATTCTGGCCCTCTGTCCATTTTGGTACCCTCGGGAACCCCAATTACACGTAGGTTTTTCTTCCTCTGGCTGTCGTTTATTTCCCTTAATCTGTCTTCCTTGTCTTTTAATTGTCTGTCTCTTTTTTCCTCAGTTTCTCTCTTTGCCATCAACTTGTCTTCTATGTCACTCACTCATTCTTCCACCTCGTTAACCCTCGTCATTAGGACTTCCAGTTTGGATTGCATCTCATTCAATTGATTTTTACTTTCTGCCTGATTGGATCTAAATTCTGCAGTCATGAAGTCTCTTGAGTCCTTTATGCTTTTTTCTAGAGCCACCAGTAGCTGTATAATAGTGCTTCTGAATTGGCTTTCTGACATTGAATTGTAATCCAGATTTTGTACTCTGTGGGAGAGACGACTGTTTCTGATTCTTTCTTTTGAGGTGAGGTTTTCCTTCTAGTCATTTTGCTGAGTGCAGAGTGGCCAAAACAAATTGTATTGGGAAAAGGAGAAAAAGAGAGGAGAGAAGGAAGGAAAGAAAAGAGAAAAACGAAAAAGAATAAAGGAAGAAAGAAGGAAAAAAGAGAATAAAAAGAGAAAGAAAAAGAAAGAAAGGGGGGAAAGTGGAGAGTGAAGCAATCAGAAATAAAAAAACATGGGGGGTATCTTCTGATTCTGTATACTTTAAGTTCCTTGACTTCCCCTGGAACTTGTCCGTCTAGCCGGTCTTCTGGGGGAGGGGTCTGTTGTGCTGATTTTCAGGTGTTAGCACTTGGGGGAGCTGCTCTGTCCCCTGCCTGGTGCAGGGCTCAGTGGGGGTAGTTTACCCTGTGAGGCCCCAGGAGGAACAACCCCAGTGTCAGCGACCAGCTCTGGAAAACTGTATTCAGCCTCCGCAGTAACATGGGAGCAGCCCATCTGCAGGTCCTGGAGGCTCTGGGGCTGGGCCGCTGATCTGCTCAGCTCTGGACAGGAGTGTCCTTGCTGTCCTAGGCCCTCTGGGCC
Source organism: Canis lupus baileyi (assembly GCF_048164855.1). NCBI lineage: Eukaryota > Metazoa > Chordata > Mammalia > Carnivora > Canidae > Canis > Canis lupus. Next base: position 26,526,239 of record NC_132874.1, on the reverse strand, counting down.
TCTGCCTGTCCCGGGGGAGGCAGAATCCTGGGCTGTGTCCCGGCGCCCTGTGCTCCAGGGCCTGTGCTGTTGGATTCTCACTCCCAGCCGTACAGCCACCTCACTGCGGAGCCACTGCCCGAGCCCCTCAAGTTGCTCCCAGAGCTCCGCATCCCCCTCTGAATGGAGCCTCTTCCTTTGCAGGAGGCGCCGCTGCCAAGCTGCTCCTGGGCCGTGCAACGCCTCTGTGCAGAGCCGCCACCTGAGCCCCTCAGAGCTGCTCCCTGGTCAATGCATGTGCCCTGCAGCCCTTAGGGAGCTCGCTGCACTCTCCTGGGAGTGCATGTTTCTATTAGTGTCCCAGGGTGCCCTAGGGCATCCCTGCCCTCCTGGGGTCCTGCTCTGACTCCTTGAAGGGGCCATTCTGCCCTGGAAGATTGGTGAAGCTCCTCCTTCTCCCAGGACAGAGCTCTTCTGTCCTGTGAGCACTGGCCCCGGCTGTAGCCAGGCTCCTCACAGGGCCACTCACCCTTGGATGACTTCTGTTTCTTTAATTCTTTTTCCCGTCTTCCTACCTTGATAGAATCACGAACTTTTCCACTATAGCATTCGAACTGGTCTCTGTTTAAATCTCAGGCTGAATTCGTAGATTTTCAGGATGATTTGAAGGTTATCTAGGTAATTTCGTGGGGACAGGTGATTTGGGGACCCTACAATTCCGCCATCTTGCCCCTCCTCCTGTATGTTGCCTTTTAGCTTTGGTTGTTTCCTTCACTGTGCGGAAGCTTTTCAATTTGATGAAGTCCCAATAGTATTTTTGCTTTTGTTTCCCTCACCTCAGAGGCATATCTAGAAAAAACATCCAATGGCCAATGTCAAAGACGTTGCTGCCTATCTTTTCTTCTTTGTATGGATTCAGGTCTCACATTTAGGTCTTTCATCCATTTTGAATTTATTTTTTATATATATGGTGTAAGAAAGTGGTCCAGTTTGATTCTTCTGCATGTGGCTGCCTGGTTTTCCCAACACCATTTGTTCTTATCCTGGGGTCAGGGTTAGGGTTTGTTGAAGAGACTGTCTGTTCCTTTGGATATTCCTTCCTGCCTTGTTGTCGATTAATGGATCATAGAGTTACAGGTTTGTATCTTGTTTCAGATTTCCATTCTGTTCTATTGATCTAAGCATCTCCTGTTGGGAGATTCTTTTTTTTATTATTATAGTCACAGAGAGAGAGAGAGAGAGAGAGAGAGAGAGAGGGAGAGGGAGAGGCAGAGACACAGGCAGAGGGAGAAGCAGGCTCCATGTACCGGGAGCCCGACGTGGGATTCGATCCCGGGTCTCCAGGATCACGCCCTAGGCCAAAGGCAGGCGCCAAACTGCTGCGCCACCGAGGGATCCCCCTGTTGGGAGATTCTTGATTGCTGATTCAATTTCTTTGCTGGTATTCTGTCTGCTCAAGTTTCTTATTTCTTCCTTTATCATTTTTGCTGTTATATATTTCCAGGAATTCATCTATTTCTTCCAGGTTCTAGGTTGCTGGCATATAATTTTTCTTTTTTTTTGGCATATAATTCTTCATAATGTTCTCTTATAATCGTTTGTATTTCTGTAGTGTTGGTTGTTATTTCTCTTTTCTCATTTGTGATTTTATTTGGGTCCTTTCTCATCTTTTTATCTTTTTCTTTTTTAAAGATTTTATTTATGGATTCATGAGAGAAACAGAGAGGCAGAGGGATAGGCAGAGGGAAAATGAGGCTCCATGCGGGGATCCTGATGTGCGACTTGATCTCCCAGGTCCCCGGGATCATGACCTGAGCCAAAGCAGATGCTCAACCACTGAGGCACCCAGGTGCCTTGCTGATTCAATTCCTTTGCTAGTTATGGGTCTATTCACATTTTCTGTTTCTTCCTATTTCAGTTTTGCTCATTTGTATCTTGCTGGGGATTTGTCCATTTCTTCCAGGTCTCCCAGTTTGTTAGCGTATAATTTCTTAGTATTCCCTTATAATTGTCTAATTTTTCTGGTGTTGATTGTGATCTCTCTTCTCTCATTTGTGATTTTATTTATTTAGGTCATTTCTCTTTTCTCATTGATAAGGCTGGCTAGGGCTTGATCCATTTTATTAATTATTTTGAAGAACCAGCTCTTAGTTTCATTATTCCATTCTACAGTTTTGTGGTTTCTGTATTGTTTATTTCTGCTCTCATCTTTATTTTTTCCCTTCTTCTGTAGGCTTTAGGCTTTGTTTGCTATTCCTTTTCCAGCTCCTTCAGGTGTAGGGTTAGGTTGTGTATTGGAGACTTCCTGTTTCTTGAGGTAGGCCTGTATTGCTATGTATTTCCCTCTTAGGACTGCCTTTGCTACATCCCAGAAGTTTGGAGAAACATGTTTTCATTTTCATTTGTTTTAAATTTCCTCGTTAATTTCCTGGTTGCTCCATTCATTCTCTAGTAGGATGTTCATAATCTCCAAGTATTTTTGGTCTGTCCAATTTTTTTTCTTACTGTCAACTTCAAGTTTCATAGCGTCGTGTTCTGAAAATGTACATGGTGTGATATCAACCTTCTTGTACCTGTTGAGGGCTGATTTGTGGCCCATGATATGATGTGTTCTGGAGAATGTCCCATGTGCACTGAAAGGAGTGTGTATTCTGCTTTAGGATGAAATGTTCAGACTATATCTGTTGAGTCCCTGTGGTCCAGTTTGTCAAGGCTATTGTTCCCCTGTTGATTTTCTGTGTAGACAATTGGTCCATTGACATAAGTGGGTGTAAAAATCCCCTGTCATTGTATTATTATCAGTGAGTTCCTGTACGTTTGTTGTTAATTGGTTTCTATATTTAGGTACTGCCATGTTGGCAGCATAAATATTTAGTTGTTTGATCATAATAGAGAGTCTTTTTAATTATGAAATAATGCCCTTCTTCATCTCTTCTTACAGTATTTGTTCTTTCTTTTTTCAAATTTAAATATTTTATTTATTTATTCATGAGAGATACACAGAGGAGCAAAAGAAGAAACATAGCAGAGTGAGAGGCAGGCTCCCCTAAGGGAGGCCGATGTGGGACTGGATCCTGGGTTCCCAGGTTCACCCCCTGAGCCAGAGGCAGATGCTCAAACACTGAGCCAACACGTGTCCCCCAGGGTTTGGTTTCAAATCTCGTTTGTCTGATATAAGTATGGGTCCTCCACCTTTCTTTTGATATCCATTCACGTGATAGACGATTTTCCATCCCCTGACTTTCAATCTGTTGGTGTCTATAGGTCTAAGGTGAGCATCTTATTGGCAGTGTACAGATGGATGTTGTTTTTTTAATAATAATTTTATTTATCAGAGAGAGAGAGAGGCAGAAAATTATGCAGAGAGAGAAGCAGGCTCCCCACCAGGAGCCCAATATGGGACTCAATCCCAGACTCCAGGATCACACCCTGAGTTAAAGGCAGAGGCTCAACCCCTGAGCCACCCAGGCATCCCGGATCCTGTTTTTTAACTACTCCATACTCTATATCTTTTTTTTTAAAGATTTATTTAGTTATTTATTCATGATAGTCACACAGAGAGAGACAGAGAGGCAGAGACACAGGCAGAAGGAGAAGCAGGCTCCATGCACCGGGAGCCCGATGTGGGACTCAATCCAGGGTCTCCAGGATCGCGCCCTGGGCCAAAGGCAGGCGCCAAACCGCTGTGCCACCCAGGGATCCCACCCTATATCTTTTTATTGGAGCATTTAGTCTATCATCATTCAGAGTGACTATTCAAAGATATGAACTTTGTGCCTCTGTGTTACCGGAAGAGTTGGTATTTCTGGTGATGTTCTCTGGTCCTTTCTAGTCTTTGTTGCTTTTGGTCTCTTTTTTTCCCCCACTAGGAGAGTCCCTCTTAAAATTCCTTACTGGACTGGTTAAGTGGTCATGAACTCCTTTATATGTTGCCTGTCTGGGAAAATCTTTATCTCTCCTGAATGACACCCTTGCTGAAGAAAGAATTCATACAAATTGGACTGCAATAAAAAGAAATTTAAAAACATAAAGTAAATTCTTGCTAATATAATTGAGGAAAATGCATTTAGGATGAAAACCAGAAGCAGAAAGAGAGGAGGACGGATTTCACCCTCCGTAGCCTTCACAGGGACCTGGTTTCCTTTCCTAGGAGTGGCCCCCCCTCAGGAGGATGCTTCCTGCCCCTCTGCCCTCCTTGTTGGAACACAGCAGGCATAGCTCCAGCACTTCTACACTCGTGGTTTATAGCGTTTTCCATGTATCCTATTGGGGACCACAGCGTTGTGTATGTAACCATCTGGCTGCTGTCTGACAACATTGGGGGGATTCCGACTTTTGTTGTTTTTGAGGTGTGTGTGTCTCTATCACATGCAGCTATCCCGTGCAGCAATCTGATCCTCTGGCTGGGTCACCAAAAAACCCCGAAATGGTTGGCACAAAATCATTTCTGGTCCTGTCTCTGGGCAGTTAGCTGGGCTCTCCTGGCAGTGCCGGGGCTCTCTCATGCAGTGACTTTCAGCTGGAGGGTCAGCTGAGCTTGAAGTTCCAGCTCGGCCACATTCCCATGTCCGGCAGTGGGTCTGGCCGCTCCTGGAAGGCACGTGGGGAGGTCAGCTGTGTGTGCCTGGTGGTGCCACTGCAGGGGCTTGTTGGGGCCTAGGTGGTGCCCCCTCCTCTCTCTGGGGGTCTCTACACGCCCCATGCACAGAGTTCTGGGAGACACAGAAACAGGCTGGCTGTGCATTTTCACACCACAACACTTTACTGACTTTCTACAGCAAATGGGCTCGGAGTCGTGGGTGCGTGTCTTCCCCTGGGGAGGGAGACCTTTCTGTCCTTTAAGGGGAGGGCAAGAATCACACGGGGTGGGGGGGCAGGTGCTGGAATCCCCCACCTGGGAGCATGTGTGGACTCTGGGTGGGGGCGTGTGTCCTGAGGTTTCAGCCTGAGTGATGGTACTGAGGACAGCAGAGCTGACCTGGACCTGCAGCTCATGGGCTCCTGTGCTGGGTCCCTGAAGGACAGCTGGATCCCGGCCTCGGACCCTCTTTGGGCCCCAGCACCTGGGGGAGCCTGCCTCCTGGTGTGGCTGTGGGTGGGACCCACCAGCTTACCCCTCCTCTCCCCACACTGGGGTGTCCCAGGATCCCCAGGGCTTCCCTAGATCAGCGACCTGGATCTGTGGGGCACGCCTAGGGCCCTGCAGGCCACATCCAGCTGTGAGAGGGCTTGCTCAGCCTGGGGCCAGAATCCAGGGCTGGCCAGGGCCATGGGGGCCTGATTCCATTAGTCTTTGTGTTGAGACTGGTGGGGGCTCAAGTCAACCCAGCCCCCATAGAGCCTGGGCCCAATCAGCCCAGGTACCTCTGGTTTAGGGCCTGGTGTCCTGTGCAGGGTGTCCTGCCCTCTAGGAGTGACAGTGGGCGGAGGCATTGCACAGTGGTTCCTCTGATTCACTCACCTGCTCACACACTGTTGGGGGCTCCCTGCCATCCCTCCTCCCTGCAACCCCTGGGTACTCTATGGGACACCCGGGCTTCTGATGGGAGCAGGGTATCCAGAGAACCCTGGGGAGGCTGATCATGTCCCACAGGGGGCAGCTAGACTGGGTCCTTGCTCGGGGCCGATGGTGTGTTGGTAGATGGTGTGGGAGCATGGGTATGATGGTGGTGGAATGTGGGGGATGGTGTAGGGGGGATGGTGTTGGGGTATACTGTGGTTGGGGATTGTGTGAGGCTGTGTGTGTTTGAGGGGGATGGGGTAGGGGCGATGCCATGGGGGATGATGATGTAGGGGGATGGTGTGGGTCTGGGGAATGGGGGGATGGCGTGGGGGGCCGGCAGACAAAGGGCATCCCCTTTCTCTAAGGTGCACACAGAGACGTCTACAAATAAAGGCGACCCCATTCTGGGGTTTGTTGTAACACCTGCCCCTGTGGCCCCATGTGGTGAGTGCAGGGCCCTGGCTGTACCAGGGGCATTATCTGGGGGTCATCATACTATGTATGTTTTCAAATTGCAAATTGTCTCAAATGCACAGAATTTAGAAATATATAAAACACTGAGAGTGGGTGTCACTCTGAACCGTCCGACCCTCATGGGATCGATGTGTGTCCTGCTCCAGCTGCGGACATGCCGCTCGGCCCCCAGGTCCGGTTCCTACCCGCCATGTCTCCCACCCCATCCCCTGCTTCTCAGGGGGCCGTCCCTCTCCCCTTTGGTGTTCAGCTCCCATGGGAACCCCTGCAGGCCCCATCCTTGTGGCCTCCTCATCCCTGAGGCCCCGGGGTGTGGTCATCCCCATCACCCTACCATGGATCCATGTGTTGTTGGCTGCTAGTGCTCCCCCTGGCCTCAGAGGCCCCATTTACCTTACCCAGAAGCCTCCGAGGCCCGGAAGCCCCCTGGCCCAGCAGTCTCACCCATTCTTAAAATGTCTTCACACTTGGAGCCTGATTCATTTAAGTCGATTTTCAAAATAAATCTTATTTATTAGGAAAAAAACAAAGATTTATAGGGAAATTGAGAAGATATTACAGTGCATTCACATGCACTTGCTCTCAATTTCTCCAATTATTGATATCTTATATTACTACGGTACAAATATTAGCTAAGGAATCAAATTTAAAATAGTCACATTAACCAAAGACCATAGTTTATTCAGATTTCCTTAGTTTTTGCTAAGTTACCATCCCTCATATCACATTCCATTTGTCCTCCTGTTTTCTTAGGCTCCTCTAGATTGTGACAGTCTTTCAGCCTTTCCTTGTTGTTGTTGCACTGGAACACTTTGAAAAGTAGAGTATTTTGTAAACTTTCCCTCAGTTGGGACATGTCTGTCATTTATCTCATAATTGAACTGTTTTGTGGATTATATACAGAGATATACTGCCATTTTCATTATATAAAGGATAGATACTATCAACATGATTTATCAGTCTTGGTATCGATCTGATCACCTTGCTGAGGTAGTGTTTGTCAGCTTTCTCCGTAGTAAACTGATTCTTTATTATAATTATTAATTATTATTTTTATTATTATATTATCAATATTATTTTAACTTTTTCATATTATATTTTGTAGAAGGAAGTTACTATGTGTATTCCACACTTAAGAGTGGGAAGCTATGCTCATGAACTTGACGGTGCAATGTCTGCACAAATTGTTTAAAATTCTTCTACATGGGAGATTTCTCTTCCTTGTGGGTTTGTTTCTTCTTCAAAGATGTTTTTTATTTATTTGAGAGAGAGAGGAGAGAAAAAGCATGAGCAAAAGGGGCAGAGGGAGAGGGAAAAGCATGTTCCCTGCTGAACAGGGAGCCTGCCTTGGGACCCGGATCATGATCTGAGTCTAATGCAGAAGCTTAACTAACTGAGCCACCCAGGTGCCACTTTTTCTTTCTTTCTTTTCTTTCTTTCTTTCTTTCTTTCTTTCTTTCTTTCTTCTTTCTTTCTTGTTTTTTATAATAATTTTATTTTTGAATTGGTGTTCAATTTGCCAACCTACAGAAAAACACCCAGAGCTCATCCCGTCAAGTGCCCCTCTCAGTGCCCATCACACATTCACCCCCACCGCCCACCCTCCTCCCCTTCCATCACCCTTAGTTCATTTCCCTAAGTTAGGAGTCTTTGTGTTCTGTCTCCCTTTCTGATATTTCCCACACATTTCTTCTCTGTTCCCTTATATTCCCTTTCACTATTATCTATATTCCCCAAATGAATGAGAACATACACTGTTTGTCCTTCTCCGATTGACTTACTTCACTCAGCATAATACCTTCCAGTTCCATCCACGTTGAAGCAAATGGTGGGTATTTGTCGTTTCTAATGTCTGAGCAAGGCCCACCTTTTCTCTCTCTTCATCTTCGGAGTCTCCTATGGTATGAATGTTACTGTTTTAATAAGTGACTGACTTCCCTACTTCTGTGTCTGTGGTCCAGAACCTTTCTTGTTTTTAAGGCTTCCACTTGGAACTGCATCTCAGTTATAGCATTTTTAACATTGGCCTGACTAGATTTTTGTTGTTTTATTTCTACAGGAAGGGATTCTCTAGTTTTGTTCTGTGCTCTTTTCCAGCCCAGCTGCTATCTTTATAATCATTGTTTTAAACTGTAGTTAGACATCATATATGTGTATTGATGAACTTCCTGGCTGTGAGTAGAACCTCATGTTATTTTATGGAGGTGAATTTCTCCATCTCATTATTTCTTCCAGAAAAGAAAGAAGGAAGAAAAAGAAAAAACAATAACAACTGCCCTCCCCCCCCACAAAAAAACCAATAGATTATTTTGGCCTGCTTGTTAAAAGATTCTAAATCCCAAAATAGAAACAATTAAGGTGGTCCGTGGGTGGCGCAGCAGTTTAGCGCCTGCCTTGGCCCAGGGCATGATCCTGTAGACTCTGGATCGATTCCCACGTCGGGCTCCCAGTGCATGGAGCCTTCTTCTCCCTCTGCCTGTGTCTCTGCCTCTCTCTCTCTCTCTCTTTCTCTCTGTTTGTGACTATCATAAATAAATTGAAAAAAAAAAAAAAACACAATGAAGTACCATGAAAGTAAAAATTAGAAATATCTAAGGTACATACATAAAAATTAAAATAAGGCAATTAATAAAAAAGAATCAAAGAAAATGATTGAAAATAGAGCACAAAGTACAAAGGAATCTAGACCCTACTTTCCAGGCAGAGCTGAAGCTCTGCAGCCTCTGTGGTCCGACAACTTGGTGGCAGCGAATGGTCTGTGTGGGGTGTGCGGATGCGCCGTGGCGTTGATTGTCAGGTGCACATCTCCCTGGGAGTTGCACCTGCGGGGGCAGAGGCGTGGTGGGCATCAGCGTCTCTGGGCTCCAGCGGGCAGTGCTGTGCTGCTCCCTGAGACCCGGCCCTGATGGGCGGGATGCGGGTGGGGACGCTGGGTCCTCTGGCTCTGGGGCTGAGCATCCCGTTCCCCAGTCTGCTGGGGCCTCCACAGAAGAGCCCCCAAGCCCCCGGGTCTCCGCCTCTTCTCTCAGCACCCTGCATTCACTCGACTTGCGTCCAAGCTCCTTCTTTTTTTTTTTTTTTATCTCAGACTGTTGAGCCCAAGATTGTGAATCTGAGAAACCACCGAGAAGCCGACACTGATGCAAACACACGAGGGTTTATTTACAAGCTCGAGCTTGTGTCCAAATATACCCGACACAGCGGAGCAGGGACTTGGACCCCCAGGTGGGTTTTAGCTTAGTTTTAAGAGCTGGTCTCGGGGAACTCCCAAAGGGTGGATCAATTCCTAAAGTTCTGTTTACATTTTGATATGGGGCCTTCAAGGGCATTGAGATCTGTTCTAATAGGGCCTTCCTGCCCTTGGCCTGGGCTCAGTTTTTATTCTATTGTTGGGCTTGCTGTGTCCTGACAATGAGCACTCAGGAAGGAAGTGACGGACATGACTCCCTTCTCAAGAGCATCACAGAGAATAAATAATGAGACTGAACCAAAGGAGCACAAGACTTGTGCACTGAGCCATACCAGGCTCTGGGAGGCCGTCCTGGGCTCGTGGGTTGGGAGCCTCATCTTGTGAAAATGTCCGCAGTTACTGAAGCCACCCTCAATTTCAATGTCATTCCTGTCAAATCATGGTGGCAGATCCTATAAATAGGAAAAAAAAAACCTGTGACATCCATCCGCCCCCACAAATGACCCCGGACAGCAAATCAGTATTGGATAAGCAGGACAGAGCGGGACGCAGCACTTTCCTATTTCAAACGATGTCACAGAGACACAGGATAAAGCAGTGTTGTCCTCGGGATCCCACCTGGCTCTGTCAGTTAAGTATCCGACTCCTGACCTCACCTCCGGTCCTGATCACGGGGTCGTGAGTTCTAGCCCTGGGCTGGTCCATGGACGAGGCCTGACGCCTACTTAAACAAACCAGACCCACGAGGGTTGGTCCCAGCATAAGCTGAAGGAGCAGAACAGAGAGTCCAGAAGGAAACGTGCTCTAATACAACTGATTTTTTTAAATTAATTTAATTTAAACCAAATTAATTAACGTATAGTGTATTATACTTTCAGAGGAAGAATTCAGGGTTCACCAGTTGGAGATAACCGCAGTGGTCGTGACATCACATGCCCTCCTTCATGCTGGTCCCCTGTTATCCCCTCCCCCGTCCCCTCTCCTGCAGCAACACTCAGTTTGTTTCCTATAATTAAGAGTCTGTATTTACTGCATCTGTGTTCATCTTATTTGTTTTTCCTTCCCTTCACAGATGTTCTGCTTTGCTTCTTTAATTCCACCTATGAATGACACCACAGGGTCATTCTCTTTTCCGAATGACCTATTTCACTTAGGATGATCTCTCTAGTTCTATGCATGGCATTGCAAATGGCAAGATTTCCTTCTCTTTGATAGCTGAGTACCATTCCTCTCTCTACGACCATCATCTATCTCCCATCCTCTTTATCCCTCATCTGCCACAGGGCACCGAGGCTCCTCCCACAGTGTGGCAATGTGGACCCCGCTGCTGTGGACATTGGGATGCAGTTGTCCCACGTCTCACTGCATCTGTATCTTCGGAGTGAGCTCCAGGCTGTACACCTGCTGGTCGCAGGGCGGCTCTATTTGCAACTTCCTGAGGAGCCTCCACACTGTTTCCAGGGCGGCTGCAGCAGCCCACGGTCCCGCCCACAGTGGAAGAGGGTTGAGTGAGTTTTACAGGACGTGGTAAAAGTCTGGTCCACATTTCATTTCGCGTCCTTTGGGCTCCAATTCTTTCTCCTTAAGTATTTTTGGGGAAGCCAGGTGTTGGGCTCCTTTTCAGGCAGACGTTTCCGAAGATAACAGGCCACAGCTAGAGCCCGGAAGGAGGCAGAAGTGGGCCCGGGGATGGACACGCTGCCTCCTGCACAGCCTCCTGTAGCAACTGAGCATCCCACAGTGGGTGCCCGAGCCCAGGCACCGCCCAGGGGGCACACATGCACAGTAGGCCTCCTTTGCCTGCACTAACAGGAGCCAGCCTGTGCTGGGGAGGCCTGAGGAAGACATGAGGACACGTCCACGTGGATGAGCCACATCCTCCTCAGAAACTACGCAGAGTCTTCAGGGGGATATGGGCAGCGTTCACAATGACAGGAGCCTCGGTCTCTTCAGGACACACGGTGAGGCTTCAGGAAGATGTGGGCCAACATCCACCCTGACAGGAGACCCTGGGCCACTTCAGGCCCTGCAGGGAAGCTTCAGGAAATTGTGGGCCCGCACCCACCCTGACAGGAGCCCCTGGGCTGCCTCAGGACCTGCGGGGAGGCTTCAGTAAGATGTGGGCCTGCATCCACGGTGACAGGAGCCCCTGGGCCACCTGAGGACATAGCTGGAGGCTTCTGAAAGATGTGGTGCTGCATCCACTCTGGCAGGAGCTAACTGGCTCCTCAGGACATAAGTTGAGGCTTCTGGAAGCTGGGGGCAGCATCCACAGTGGCAGGAGCCCCAGCCACCTCAGAACCTGCGGTGTCGCTTTGGGAGGACATGGGGCCACGTCCACACAATGGACGCTGATGTCCTCAGGACACCCGGTGTAGTCTTCGGGAAATATGGGGATGCGTCCATGCAGACAGAAGACCCCAGCCTTGTCAGAGCCTGTGGTGAGGCCTAAGGAAGATGTGGATGCTGAATCCACACTGACAGGAGTCTCCAGCCTCCTCAGGACGCACTGTGAAGGATTGGGATGATTTGGGGCCACGTCCGTGCTGACAGGAGCTCCCAGCCTCCTCAAGTCTTATGGTGAGGCAGAGGAAAATGTGGGGTCATGTCCTCCTCAGGACCTGCACTTTGGCTTCGGGACACATGGGGCTGCGTCTAGGCTGACAGGAACCCACAGCCTCCTCAGGACCCACGGTGAGTTTTCTGGGGGACGTGGGTCCATGTCCAGGCTGACAGGAGCCTCCGGCATCCTGAGAAACTGCTGTAAGGCTTCCAGAGGATGTGAGGCATAATCCAGGTTGACAGGAGACCCGGGTCCTCAGGACCCGCTGACTATGACTCAGGAACACATGGGGCCACGTCCCCACTCACAGGAGCCTGGCTTCCTCAGGACCCCCTGGAGGACTCTGGAGGCACTGTTGGGGGACACGTCCATGTCAGAAGGGACTCCTCAGAACCATAGGGTAAGTGAATGGGTAGAATGAATGGTAGGTCAGGGGAGGGGAGGCAGTTGGTGGTTAGTCTTAGGTTAGATGTTAGGGGTTAGTGATTATGCTTATGGTTACGGATTAGAGGTTAGGGTGAGGGATAAGGGTAAGGTTCAGTTGTTAGGAGTTAGGATCGGGGTTTGGATTAGGGACAGGAGTTAGAGTTAGGGTTAGGGTTTAGACTTTAGGGATTAGGGCAGGAGGTTAGGAGTTGTGGTTTGGATTATGGTTAGAGTTAGGTTTAAGCTAGGTTTGCAGTTGGGGTTAGGGGTTAGGGTGTGAGTTAGGGTTAGGGGTTAGGTTAGGGTTTAGAGTTAAAGTTAGGGCTAGGTTTAGGGTTAGGGCGAAGGTTAGTTTTAGGACAGGGGTTAAGGTTAGGGTTAGTGTTTGATTAGGGGTTATGGTTAGGGTCAGGTCAGGGTCAGGGCACGGTTTTGGAAAAGGGTAAGAGAGGGTTAGGCAGTGGGTTAGGGATTTCTTTTAGGGTAGGGTTAGGGTACACTATGGGATATGAGATAGGATTAGTATTAGAGGGTTAGGGTTAGGGTACAGGTTAAGGTTAGGAATAGGATTTGAGTACATTAAGATAAGGTTAGGGTTAGAGGTTAGGGTTAGGGTTAGATTTAAGGTAAGGGTCAGGGTTAAGGGTTTAGAATAAGTTTAAGAGTTAGCGTGAGGTTTGGCAGGAAGGTTCAGTGAATGTGTTTCAGTCTTGGAGTTTGTGTTTGGTTTTTGATTAGTGATAGTTCTTGTTGAAGGGTTATGTTAACATTAGACTTAAGTGGAGGGTTAGGCTTACGTCTGTGTATGGTTAGAGTTTGTGTCTTGGCATGTGCCTGCACTGGGACTCCTAGCATCTTGGGCAGTTTAGTTTTATGCACTATATTTAGGTTTTGGGTTCAAAGATAGCCTGACTCCACCAAGTCAGTGGTCTCCCCAGAGAATCAAAATCCAGGCTTCTGCTGGGGTGAGAATAGGCATGGCAGGATTCTCCTGAGCTGAGCTAAGGAGGGGATTTGTGGCTCTAAAGACTCTTTGTTTGGATTTTCAGCTGCCTTTCTGACTTTATCTCTTGTGCGCACATGTTTCCTCTATACTACCAATTATTATTTTAAAGATTTATTTGAATTCCTCTTTATAAACACAGTATGATGTAGTTTCAGGTTTACACATAGTGATTCAACCCTTGAATCCAATGCCTGGGGCTGGTCAGAGGTGACCTCCACTATCCCCATCCCCTGATTCCCCATCCCTCGCTCCTTCCTCTGGTATTTATTAGTTTATTCACTGTGGTTAAAATGTGTTTCTTGGTTTGCATCTCTCATCCCTCCCTTGGCCCCTTTGCCATTTGTTTGGTTTCTTAAAATTCACATGTGAATGCAATTGTATGGTATTTGGTATCTGTCTTTCTCTGACTGACTGAGTTCATTTAGCATAAGTCCCTTCCACTTCTCCCACGTCATTGTAAATGGCTTCATTTCATCCCTTCTGATGACCGAGTGATGTTGCAGTGTGTTTATTTACCACATCGTCTCTGCCCATTCATCTGTCGATGGACATCTGGGCTGTATACACAGTTTCGCTGTTGTTGATAACACTCCTACCAACACTAGGTGTGTGTTCCTCTTCAAATCTACTAAACTACATTTGTATCCTCAGGGTAAATACCTAGCTGTGCAATTTTGGTATCGTAGGGTAGCTCTATTTTTAACTTCGTTTTTTTTTAAGTTTTTTTTATGATAGTCACAGAGAGAGAGGCAGAGACACAGGCAGAGGGAGAAGCAGGCTACATGCACCGGGAGCCCAAAGTGGGATTCGATCCCGGGTCTCCAGGATCACGCCCTGGGCCAAAGGGAGGTGCCAAACGGCTGTGCCACCCAGGGATCCCCTATTTTTAACTTCTCGAGGACCCTCCAGACTGTTTTCCACAGTGGCTGCACCTTTATTTATGTATTCATGAGAGACACAGAGAGGCAGAGGTATAGGCAGAGGGAAAATGAGGCTCCATGCGGGGAGCCTGATGTGTGACTTAATTCCCCAGGACCCCGGGATCATGACCTGAGCCAAAGCAGATGCTGAACCACTGAGGCACACAGGTGCCTTGCTGATTCAATTCCTTTGCTAGTTATGGGTCTGTTTATATTTTCTATTTCTTCCTATTTCAGTTTTGCTCGTTTGCACATTTCTAGGGATTTGTCCATTTCTTCCAGTTCTCCCAGTTTGTTAGCGTATAATCTTGCATAGTATTCCCTTATAATTGTCTTATTTTTCTGGTGTTGATTGTGATCTCTCTTCTCTCATTTGTGATTTTATTTTTTAGGTTTTCTCTTTTCCTGTTGATAAGGCTGGCTAGGGCTTGATCCATTTTATTAATTATTTTGAAGAACCAGCTCTTAGTTTCGCTATTCCATTCTGCTGTTTTGTTGTTTCTGTATTGTTTATTTCTGCTCTCATCTTTATTTTTTCCCTTCTTCTGTAGGCTTTAGGCTTTGTTTCCTATTCCTTTACCAGCTCCTTTAGGTGTAGGGTTAGGTTGTGTATTGGAGACTTCTTGTTTCTTGAGGTAGGCCTGTATTGCTATGTACTTCCCTCTTAGGACTGTCTTTGCCACATCCCAGAGGTTTGGAGAAACATGTTTTCATTTTCATTTGTTTTAAATTTCCTCTTTAATTTCCTGGTTGATCCATTCATTCTCTAGTAGGATGTTCATAATCTCCACGTAGTTTTGGTCTGTCCAAATTTTTTCTTACTGTCGACTTCGAGTTTCATAGCATCGTGGTCCGAAAAGGTACATGGTGTGATATCAACCTTCTTGTACCTGTTGTACCTGTTGAGGGCTGATTTGTGGCCCATGATATGATCTGTTCTGGAGAATGTCCCATGTGCACTTGAAAGGAATGTGTATTCTGCTTTAGGAGTAAATGTTCAGACTATATCTGTTGAGTCCCTGTGGTCCAGTGTGTCGAGGCTATTGTTCCCCTGTTGATTTTCTGCATAGATGATCGGTCCATTGCCATATGTGGGTGTTAAAATCCCCTGTCATTGTATTATTATCAGTGAGTTCCTTTACGTTTGTTGTTAACTGGTTACTATATTTCGGTACTCCCATGTTGGCAGCATAAATATTTAGTTGTTTGGACTTTTTTAAAATTATTTTTTATTGGTGTTCAACTTCCCAACAAGCAGAGTAACACCCATGCTCATCTAGGCAAGTGCCCCCCTCAGTGCCCGTCACCCATTCACCCGCACCCCCTGCCCTCCTCCCCTTCCAGCATCCCTTGTTTCTTTCTCAGAGTTAGGAGTCTTTATGTTCTGTCTCCCTTTCTGATATTTCCCACACATTTCTTCTCCATTCCCTTATATTCCCTTTCACTATTATTTATATTAACCAATTGAATGAGAACATTTGTTTGTCCTTCTCCAATTGACTTACTTCTCTCAGCGTAATACCCTCCAGTTCCATCCATGTTGAAGCAAATGGTGGGTATTTGTCGTTTCTAATGGCTCAGTAATACTCCATTGTATACATAAACCACATGTTCCTTATCCATTCATCTTTCAAAGGACTCCAAGCCTCCTTCCACATTTTGGCTATTGTGGACATTGCTGCTATAAACATCGGGGTGCAAGTGTCCCTGCGTTTCATTGCATCTGAATCTTTGAGGTAAATCCCCAACTGTGCAATTGCTGGGTCGTAGGGCAGGTCTATTTTTAACTCTTTGAGGAACTTCCACACAGTTTTCCAGAGTGGTTGCACCAGTTCACATTCCCACCAAAAGTGTAAGAGTCTTCCCTTTTCTCCGCATCCTCTCCAACATTTGTTTTTTCTTGCCTTGTTAATTATCCCCATTCAGTGGTGTGAGGTGGTTCTCATTGTGGTTTTGATTTGTATTTCCCTGATGGCAAGTGATGCAGAGCACTTTTTCATGTTCATGTTGGCCATGGCAATGTCTTCCTCTGTGAGATTTCTGTTCATGTCTTTTGCCCATTTCATGATTGGATTCTTTGTCTCTTTGTTGTTGATTTTAAGAAGTTCTGTATAGTTCTTTGAAACTAGCCCTTTATCTGATACGTCATTTGGAAATATCTTCTCCCATTCTGTAGGTTGTCTTTTAGTTTTGTTGACTATATCCCTTGCTATGCAAAAGCTTCTTATCTTGATGAAATCACAATAGTTCATTTTTGCTTTTGTTTATTTTGCCTTTGTGGATGTATCTCCAAGAAGTTACTGTGGCCAAGTTCAAAAAACATGTTGCCTGTGTTCTCCTCTAGGTTTTTGATAGACTCTTGTCTCACATTTAGATCTTACATCCATTTTGAGATTATCTTTGTGTATGCTGAAAGAGAGTTGTCTAGTTTCATTCTTCTGCATGTGTATGTCCATTTTCCCAGCACCATTTATTGAAGAGACTGTCTTTCTTCCAATCGATAGTCTTTCCAACTTTATTGAATATTAGTTGAGCATGAAGTTCAGGGTCCACTTCTGGGTTCTCTCTTCTGTTCCATTGATCCATTTGTCTGTTTTTGTGCCAGTACCACACTGTCTTGATGACCACAGCTTTGTCGTACACCCTGAAATCTGGCATTGTGAAGCCCCCATATATGGCTGTCTTTTTTAAAAATTGCCTCGCTATTCAGGGTCTTTTCTGATTCCACAAGTCTTTTTTTATTATCATAGTCACACTCACAGAGAGAGAGAGGCAGAGACACAGAGGGAGAAGCAGGCTCCATGCACTGGGAACCTGACATGGGATTCGATCCCAGATCTCCATGATCGTGCCCTGGGCCAAAAGCAGGCGCCAAATGGCTGCACCACCCAGGGATCATGATTCCACACAAATCTTAAAATAATTAGTTCTAACTCTCTGAAGAAAGTCCATGGTATTTTGATAGGGTTTGCATTAAAGGTGAACATTGCCTTGGTAAAATTGACATTTTCACAATGTTAATTCTGACGATCCATGAGCATGGAATATTTTTCCATCTCTTTGTGTCTTCCTCAATTTCTTTCAGAAGTGTTCTATAGTTTTTAGGGTATGGATCCTTTAACTCCTTGGTTAGGTTTATTCCTAGGTATCTTATGCTTTTGGGTACAATTGTAAATGAGATTGACTCCTTAATTTCTCTTTCTTCAGTCTCATTGGTAGTGTATAGAAATGCCATTGATTTCCGGGCATTGATTTTGTATCCTGGAATGCTACCAAATTGCTGTATGAGTTCTAGCAACCTTGGGGTGGAGGCTTTTGGGTTTTCTTGGTAGAGTATCATGTCATTGGCGAAGACGGAGAGTTTGACTTCTTCTTTGCCAATTTGAATGCCTTTATTTCTATTTGTTGTCTGATTGCTGAGGCAGGACTTCCAGTATTATGTTGAATAGCCATGGTGAGAGTTGACATCCGTGTATTGTTCCTGATCTTAGGGGAAAGGCTCCCAGTGCTGCCCCATTGAGGATGATATTTGTAGTGGGCTTTTCATAGATGGCTTTTAAGATGTCGAGGAATGTTCCCTCTATCCCTATGCTCTGAAGTGTTTTGACCAGGAATGGATGCTCTATTTTGTCAAATGCTTTCTCTGTATCTAATGAGAGGATCATATGGTTCTTGGTTTTTCTCTTGCTGACGTGATGAATCACATTGATTGTTTTGCGAGTGTTGAACCAGCCTTGTGTCCCGGGGATAAGTCCTACTTGGTCATGGTGAATAATTTTCTTAATGTACTGTTGGATCCTATTGGCTAGTATCTTGTTGAGAATTTTTGCATCCATGTTCATCAGGGCTATTGGTCTATAATTCTCCTTTTTGGTGGGGTCTTTGTCTGGTTTTGGAATTAAGGTGATGCTGGCTTCATAGAACGAATTTGGAAGGACTCCATCCTTTCTACCTTTCCAAACAGCTTTAGTAGGATAGATATGGTTTCTTCTTTAAACGTTTGATAGAATTCCCCTGGGAAGCCATCTGGCCCTGGACTTTTGTGTCTTGGGACGTTTTGGATGACTGCTTCAATTTCCTCCCTGGTTATTGTCCTGTTTAGGTTTTCTATTTCTTCCTGTTCCAGTTTTTGTTGTTTGGGGCTTTCCAGGAATGCGTCCATTTCTTCTAGTTTGCCTAATTTAACGGTGTATGGCTGTTCATAATATGTTTTTAAAATCGTTTGTACTTCCTTGGTGTTGGTAGTGACCTCTCCTTTCTCATTCATGATTTTATTAATTTGAGTCTTCTCTCTCTTCTTTTTAATAAGGTTGGCTAATGGTTTATCTATCTTATTAATTTGTTCAAAGAATCAACTACTCGTTCCGTTGATCTGTTCCACAGTTCTTCTGGTCTCGATTTCCTTGAGTTCTGCTAGAGGTTTAATTAACTCTATTCTTCTGTTGGGTGTAGGATCTATCTGCTTTTTCTTCCTCTAGCCCCTTTATGTGTAAGGTTAGCTTTTGTATTTGAGTAGTTTCCTGTTTCTGAATGGATTCTTGTATTGTGATGTATTTCCCCCTTAGGACTGCTTTTGTTGCATCCCAACGATTTTGAACGGTTGTATGTTCATTCTCATTAGTTTCCATTTACCTTTTAAATTCTTCCTTTATTTCCTGGTTGACCCTTTCGTCTTTTAGCAGGATGATCCTTCACTTCCACGTGTTTGAGGTCCTTCCAAACTTCTTGTTGTGATTTAGTTCTAATTTCAATGCATTATGGTCTGAGAATATGCAGGGGACGATCCGAATCCCTTGGTATTGGTTCAGACCCTATTTGTGACCCAGTATGTGGTCTATTCTGGAGAAAGTTCCATGTGCACTTGAGAAGAATGTGTATTCAGTTGAGTCTGGATGTAAAGTTCTGAAGATTTCTATGAAATCCATCTGCTCCAGTGTATCATTTAAAGCTCTTCTTTCTTTGGAAATGTTGTCCTTAGAGACCTATCGAGGGTAGAAAGAGCTAGATTGAAGTCACCAAGTATAAGTGTATTATTATCTACGTATTTCTTCACTTTGGTTATTAATTGGTTTAAATATTTGGCAGCTCCCACATTCTGAGCATATATTGAGGATTGTTAAGTCTTCTTGTTGGATAGATCCCTTAAGTATGATTTAATGTCCCTCTTCTTCTCTCTCTACAGTCTTCTGGGTAAATTTTAGTTTATCTGATATAAGGATGGCTACCCCTGCTCTCTTTTGAGGACCATTCGAATGGTAAATGGTTCTCCAACCTTTTATTTTCAGGTTGTAGGTGTCCTTCTGTCTAATATGAGTCTCTTGTAGACAGCAAATAGATGGGTCCTGCTTTTTTATCCAGTCTGAAACCCTGCGCCTTTTGATGGGTTCATTAAACCTGTTCACGTTCAGAGTTACTATCAACAGATATGAGTTTAGTGTCATCATGATATCTTTTCAGCTCTTGTTTTGTGGATTGTTCCACTGAACTTCTTCTTAAAGGGGAATTTTAAGAGTCCCCCTTAAAATTTCTTGCAGAGCTGGTTTGGAGGTCACATATTCTTTCAGTTCCAGCCTGTCTTGGAAGCTCTTTATCTCTCCTTCCATTTTGAATGAGAACCTTGCTGGATAAAGTATTCTTGGTTGCATGTTCTTCTCATGGAGGACCCTGAATATATCCTGCCAGCCCTTTCTGGGCTGCCAGGTCACTGTGGAGAGGTCTGCTGTTACCCTAATGCTCCTCCCCATAAAGGTCAGGATTTTCTTCTCTCTTGCTGCTTTAAGGATCTTCTCTTTATCTTTTGAATTTGCAAGCTTCACTATTAAATGTCAAGGTGTTGAACGGTTTTTATTGATTTTAGGGGGGGATCTCTCTATTTCCTGGATGTGAATGCTTGTTTCCCTTCCCAGATTAGGAATGTTTTCAGATAGGATTTGTTCAAATACATATTCTGGCCCTCTGTCCATTTTGGCACCCTCGGGAACCCCAATTACACGTAGGTTTTTCTTCCTCAGGCTGTCGTTTATTTCCCTTAATCTGTCTTCCTTGTCTTTTAATTGTCTGTCTCTTTTTTCCTCAGTTTCTCTCTTTGCCATCAACTTGTCTTCTGTGTCACTCACTCGTTCTTCCACCTCGTTATCCCTCATAGTTAGGACTTCTAGTTTGGATTGCATCTCATTCAATTGATTTTTAATTTCGGCCTGATTGGATGTAAATTCTGCAGTCATGAAGTCTGTTGAGTCCTTTATGCTTTTTTCTAGAGCCACCAGTAGCTGTATAATAGTGCTTCTGAATTGGCTTTCTGACATTGAATTGTAATCCAGATTTTGTAACTCTGTAGGAGAGAGGACTGTTTCTGATTCTTTCTTTTGAGGTGAGGTTTTCCTTCTAGTCATTTTACTGAGTGCAGATTGGCCAAAAACAAATTGAATTGAGAAAAGGACAAAAAGAGAGGAGAGAAAGAAGGAAGGAAAAGAGAAAAACGAAAAAGAATAAAGGAAGAAAGAAGGAAAAAAGAGAATAAAAAGAGAAAGAAAAGAAAGAAAGTGGGGAAAGAGGGTGGGGGAAGCAATCAGAAATAAAAAAAAAAATATGGGGGAGTATCTTCTGATTCTGTATACTTTAAGTCCCTTGACCTCCCTTGGACTTGTCCGTCTAGCTGGTCTTCTGGGGGAGGGGCCTGTTGTGCTGATTTTCAGGTGTTAGCACTTAGGGTAGCTGCTCTGTCCCCTGCCTGGTGCAGGGCTCAGTGCCGTTAGTTTACCCCATGAGGCCCCAGGAGGAACAACCCCAGTGGCAGCGGCCAGCTCTGGAAACCTGCATTCAGCCCCCGCAGTAACTCAGGAGCAGTCCATCTGCAGGGCCTGGAGGCTCGTTGGCAGGGCCGCTGATCTGGTCTCTGAGCAGGAGCATCCTTGCTATCCTGGGCCCTCCGTGCCTCTGCCTGTCCCAGCGGAGGCCAAATCCTGGGCTGTGTCCTGGCGCCCTGTGCTCCGGGGCCTGCGCTGTTGGATTCTCGCTCCCAGCCGCACAGCTGCCTCACTGCAGAGCCACCGCCTGAGCCCCTCCGAGTTGCTCCTGGAGCCGTGCAGCCCCCTCCACACGGCGCCTCTTCCTCTGCAGTAGGTGCCACCGCCAAGGTGCTCCCGGAGCCGCGCAAACCCCTCCACGCAGAGCTACCACCGGAGCCCCTCAGTGCTACTCCCTGTCAATGCATGTGCCCTGCAGCCCTTAGGGAACTTGGTGCACTCTCCTGGGAGTGCAGGTCTCTGTTAGTGTCCCAGGGAGCCCTAGGGCATCCCCGCCCTCCTGGGGTTCTTCTCTGACTCCTTGAAGGCGCCATTCCGCCCTGGAAGATTGGTGCAGCTCCTCCTTCTCCCAGGACAGAGCTCTTCTGTCCTGTGGACACTCGCCCCGGCCTTAGCTGGGCTCCTCTCAGGGCCCTTCACACTTGGATGCCTTTTGTTTCTTTATTTCTTTTTCCCGTCTTCCTACCTTCATAGAATCATGAACTTTTCTCACTGTAGCATTTGATCTGGGCTCTGTTTAAATCTCAGGCCAAATTCGTAGATTTTCAGGATGATTTGAAGGTTATCTAGGTAATTTGGTGGGGACAGGTGATTTGGGGACCCTACAATTCCGCCATCTTGCCCCTCCTCCTGTATGTTGCCTTTTAGCTTTGTTTGTTTCCTTCACTTTGCAGAAGCTTTTCAATTTGATGAAGTCCCAATAGTATTTTTGCTTTGTTTCCCTCACCTCAGAGGCATATCTAGAAAGAAGATCCAATGGCCAATGTCAACGACGTTGCTACCTATCTTTTCTTCTTTGTATGGATTCAGGTCTCACATTTAGGTCTTTCATCCATTTTGAATTTATTTTTTATATATATGGTGTAAGAAAGTGGTCCAGTTTGATTCTTCTGCATGTGGCTGCCTGGTTTTCCCAACACCATTTGTTCTTATCCTGGGGTCAGGGTTAGGGTTTGTTGAAGAGACTGTCTTTGTGCCTTTGGATATTCCTTCCTGCCTTGTTGTCCATTAATGGATCATAGAGTTACAGGTTTGTATCTTGTTTTGGCTTTCCATTCTGTTCTATTGATCTAAGCGTCTCCTGTTGGGAGATTCTAGATTGCTAATTCAATTTCTCTGCTGGTTATATGTCGGTTCAAGTTTCTTATTTCTTCCTTTTTCATTTTTGCTATGTTATATATTTCCAGGAATTGATCTATTTCTTCCAGATACTCGGTTGCTGGCATATAATTTTTCTTAATGTTTCTTATAATCGTTTGTTTTTCTGTAGTGTTGGTTGATATTTCTCTTTTCTCATTTGAGATTTTATTTGGGTCCTTTCTCATCTTTTTATCTTTCTTCTTTTTTAAAGATTTTATTTATCTATTCATGAGAAACACAGAGAGGCAGAGGTATAGGTAGAGGGAAAATGAGGCTCCATGCAGGGAGCCTGATGTGTGATGTGATCCCCTAGGACCCTGGGAACATGACCTGAGCCAAAGAAGATGCTCAACCACTGAGGCACCTAGGTGCCTTGCTGATTCAATTCCTTTGCTAGTTATGGGTCTGTTCACATTTTCTATATCTTCCTATTTCAGTTTTGCTCGTTTGCACATTTCTAGGGATTTGTCCATTTCTTCCAGGTCTCCAAGTTTGTTAGCGTATAATTTCATAGTATTCCCTTATAATTGTCTAATTTTTCTGGTGTTGATTGAGATCTCTCTTCTCTCATTTGTGATTTTACTTATTTAGGTCTTTTCTCATTGATAAGGCTGGCTATGGTTTGATCCATTTTATTAATTATTTTGAAGAACCAGCTCTTAGATTCGTTATTCCATTCTACTGTTTTGCTGTTTCTGTATTGTTTATTTCTGCTCTCATCTTTATTTTTTCCCTTCTTCTGTAGGCTTTAGGCTTTGTTTGCTATTCCTTTACCAGCTCCTTTAGGTATAGGGTTAGGTTGTGTATTGGAGACTTCTTGTTTCTTGAGGTAGGCCTGTATTGCTATGTACTTCCCACTTAGGACTGCCTTTGCTACATCCCAGAGGTTTGGAGAAACATGTTTACATTTTCATTTGTTTTAAATTTCCTCTTTAATTTCCTGGTTGATCCATTCATTCTCTAGTAGGATGTTCATAATCTCCAAGTATTTTTGGTCTGTCCAATTTTTTTTCTTACTGTTGGCTTTGAGTTTCATAGCGTCATGGTCCAAAAATGTACAGCGTATGATATCAACCTTCTTGTACCTGTTGAGGGTTGATTTGTGGGCCATGATATGATCTGTTCTGGAGAATGTCCCATGTGCACTTGAAAGGAATGTGTATTCTGCTTTAGGAAAAAATATTCAGACTATATGTGTTGAGTCCCTGTGGTCCAGTGTGTCAAGGCTATTGTTCCCCTGTTGATTTTCTGCATAGACGATCGGTCCATTGCCATATGTGGATGTTAAAATCCCGTCATTGTATTATTATCAGTGAGTTCCTGTACGTTTGTTGTTAATTTGTTTTTATATTTAGGTACTCCCATGTTGGCAGCATAAATATTAAGTTGTTGGATTTTTTTAAAATAAATTTATTTTTTATTGGTGTTGAATTGACCAACATACCGAATAACACCCAGTGCTCATCCCATCAAGTGTCCCCCTCAGTGCCCATCACCCATTCACCCACACTTCCCGCCCTACTCCCCTTCTAGCACCCCTAGTTCATTTCTCAGAGTTAGGAGTCTTTATGTTCTGTCTCCCTTTCTGATATTTCCTACACAATTCTTCTCCATTCCCTTATATTGCCTTTCACTATTATTTATATTCCCCAAATGAATGAGAACATACACTGTTTGTCCTTTTCCGATTGACTTACTTCACTCAGCATAATACCTTCCAGTTCCATCCATGTTGAATTAAATGGTGGGTATCTGTCATTTCTAATGGCTGAGTAAAATTCCATTGTATACATAAACCACATCTTCTTTATCCACTCAATTTTCAATGGACACCGAGGCTCCTTCCACAGTTTGGTTATTGTGGACATTCCTAATATAAACATCGAGGTGCAGGTGTCCCGGCGTTTCATTGTATCTGAATTTTGGGGTAAATCCCCAACAGTGCAATTTCTGGGTCCTTGTGCAATTCTATTTTTATCTCATTGAGGAACCTCCACAGAGTTTTCCAGAGTGGCTACACCAGTTCACATTCCCACCAACAGTGGTTTCTATATTTAGGTACTCCCATGTTGGCAGCATAAATATTTTGTTGTTTGATCATAATAGAGAGTCTTTTTAATTATGAAATAATGCCCTTCTTCATCTCTTCTTACATTATTTGTTCTTTCTTTTTTGAAATTTAAAATATTTATTTATTTATTCATGAGAATTACACAGAGAAGTAGAGGAAGGAACATAGAGTGAGAGGCAGGCTCCCCAAAGGGAGGCTGATGTGGGTCTTGATCCTGGGATCCAGAATCACACCCTGAGCCGAGGGCAGGTGCTCAACCACTGAGCCACCAGGTGTCCCCCAGGGTTTGGTTTCAAATCTCATTTGTCTGATATAAGTATGGGTCCTCCAGCTTTCTTTTGATATCCATTAGCATCATAGATGATTTTCTATCCCCTGACTTTCAATCTGTTGGTGTCTATAGGTCTAAGGTGAGCATCTTGTAGTCAGCGTACAGATGGATGTTGTTTTTTTAATAATAATTTTATTTATGATAGTGTGAGAGATAGCGAGAGAGAGAGAGAGAGAGAGAGAGAGAGAGAGAGGCAGAAAATTAGGCAGAGAGAGAAACAGGCTCCCCACCAGGAGCCCAATATGGGACTCGTTCCAAGTCTCCAGGATCACACCCTGATTCAAAGGCAGAGGCTCAACCCCTGAGCCACCCAGACATCCCAGATCCTGTTTTTTAAGCCCCTCTGATACCCTATATCTTTTTATTGGAGCATTTAGTCTATCAGAATTCAGAGAGATTTTTCAAAGATATGAACTTTGTGCATTTGTGTTACCGGAAGAGTTGCTGTTTCTGGTGACGTTCTCTGGGCCTTTCTCGTCTTTGTTGCTTTTGGTCTCTTTTTTTCCCCCACTAGAAGAGTCCATCTTAAAATTCCGTACTGGACTGGTTAAGTGGTCATGAACTCCTTTATATGTTGCCTGTCTGGGAAAATCTTTCTCTCTCCTTCTCTCCTGTATGACACCCTTGCTGAAGAAAGAATTCATACAAATTGGACTCCAATAAAAAGAAATTTAAAAACATAAAATAAATTTTTGCTATTATGATTGAGGAAAATGGCATTTAGGAGGAAAAGCAGAAGCTGAAAGAGAGGAGGAAAGATTTCACCCTCCGTAGCCTTCACAGGGGCCTGGTTTCCTTTCCTAGGAGGGCCCCCCCCCCTCCGGAGGATGCTTCCTGCCCCTCTGCCTCCCTTTTTGGAACACAGCAAAGACATCTCCATACCTCCAACACCTCTGCAGTCATGGCTTATAGCGTTTTCCAAATATCCTATTGGGGACCACATCGTAGTGTATGTAACTATCTGGCTGCTGTTTGACAACATTGGGGGGATTCCGACTTTTGGGTTTTGAGCTGCGTGTGTGTCTATCACATGCAGCTATCCCGTGCAGCCATCAGATCCTCTGGCTGGGTCACCCAAAACCCTGAAATGGTTGGCAGAACATCATTTCTGGTGCTGGCGCTGGGCGGCTAGCTGGGCTCTCCTGGCCATGCCGGGGCTCACTCATGCAGGAACTTTCAGCTGGAGGGCCAGCAGAGCTGGAAGTTCCAGCTCGGCCACATTCCCATGTACAGCAGTGGGTCCGGCCTCCCCTGGAAGGCACGTGGGGAGGTCAGCTGTGTGTGCCTGGTAGTGCCCCTGCAGGGGCTGGTTGGGGCCTAGGTGGTGCCCCCTCCTCCTTTCTGGGGGTCTCTCCACGCCCCGTGCACATAGTTCTGGGAGACACAGAAATGGGTTGGCTCTGCATTTTCACACCACAACACTTTATTGACTTTCTACAGTAAAGGCTCAGAGCCATGAGTTCGTGCCTTCCCCTGGGGAAGGAGACCTTTCTGTCCTTTAAGGGGGGGGGCAAGAATCACACGGGGTGGGGGGGCGGGTGCTGGAGTCCCCCACCTGGGAGTATGTGTGGACTCCGGGTGGGGGCGAGTGTCCTGAGGTTTCAGCCTGATTGACGGTTCTGAGGACAGCAGAGCTGACCTGGACCTGCAGCTCATGGGCTCCTGCTCTGGGTCCCCGCAGGGCAGCAGGACCCCGGCTTCGGGCTCTCTGGGGTCGGAGCACCTGGAGGAGCCTGCCTCCTGGTGTGGCTGTGGGTGGGCCCCACCGGCTTACTCCCCCTCTCCCCACACTGGTGTGTCCTGGGATCCCCAGGGCTGCCCTAGATCAGCGACCTGGATCTGTGGGGCACGCCCAGGGCCCAGGAGGCCACATCCAGCTGTGAGAGGGCTCACTCAGCCCAGGGCCAGAATCCAGGGCTGGCCAGGGCCATGGGGGCCTGATTCCATTAGTCTTTGAGTTGGGACTGGTGGGGGCTCAAATCAACCCAGCCCCCAAAGAGCCTGGACCCAAGTCAGCCCAGGTCCCTCTGGGTTAGGGGCTGGTGTCCTGTGCAGGTTGTGCCGCCCTCCAGGAGGAAGAGTAGGAGGAGGCAGGGCACAGTGCTTCCTCTGCTCCAAGCACCTGCACCCACCCTGTCGGGGGCTCCCTGTCTTTCCTCCTCCCTGCAAACCCTGGATATACTATGGGACACCGGGCTTCTGATGGTAGCAGGCTGTCCAGAGAATCATGGGGAGGCTGACCATGTCCCACAGGGGGCAGCTGCACCGGGTCCTTGCTGAGGGGCGATGGTGTGTGAGTGGATGGTGTGGGGACAGGGGTATGATGGTGGTGGATTGAGGGGGATGGTGTAGGGGGGATGGTGTTGGGGTATAGTGTGGGTGGGTTTTGTGTGGGGGTGTGTGGGTGTGAGGGGGATGGTGTAGGGAGGATGCCATGAGGGATAATGATGTAGGGGGATAGTGTGTGGGTGGGGAATGAAGGGGATGGCGTGGGGGGCCTGCGGACACAGGGCATCCCCTTCCTCTAAGATGCACACCGAGACATCTACAGATAAAGGCGACCACAGTCTTAGGTTTATTGTGACACCTGCCTCAGGGCCCCGTGTGGTCAGTTCAGGGCCCTGGCTGGACTGGGCGCATTATCTGGGTGTCATCATACTATGTATGTTTACAAATTGCAAGTTGTCTCAAATTAAATGCATAGAATTTAGAAATATATAAAGCACCGAGGTTGGGTGTCACTCTGACCCTTCAGACCCTCATCGGATCAATGTGTGTCCTCCTCCAGTCACAGCCATGCAACCTGCCCCCAGGTCCCCTTAATGCCCCCCATGGCCACCACCCAGGCACCTGGTTTTCAGGGTGCCGTCCGTCACCCCTTTGGGGTTCAGCTCACATGGCAACCCCTGGAGGCCCCATCCTAGTGGCCTCCTCATCCCTGAGACACCAGGGGTAGAGACACAGAGGTCATCCCCAGCACCCTACCATGCCGCTGTGTTTTTTTGGCTGCTGTTCTTCCCCCGGCCTCAGAAGCCCCATGTTCCCTACCCAGAAGCCACCAGCCCTCCCCCGGGTCCCAATCCCCCCTGGCCCCTCAGCCTCACCCTACCCTGTAGTAGTCCCAAAACATGATGTGACTCCTGAACGTCATGTTGATGTCCAGGTCCACCTGCTTGATGTCCCTGGAGGAGACCAGGGCCTCTTATTTCATTTCCTGTGGGAATACCGGGGAGGAGGAGCCAGCGTCAGGGACTCAGACCCCGACATGTCACCAGGTGCCATCCTGGGCAGGGAGCCCAGGGGCCACCATGGGAGTGTGTCCTGCCGCATCCTCCTTCCTTCCCCTGGGAAGCTGGGGATGGCGGGAGTGCCCAGCATGCCCATGGACCTGTGTGAGGGCCTGTGCCCAGCTGTTGTGGGTGGGGAGGTGACTGAGGGTCAGCCTGGGTGGGAGAAGACAGGGGGTCAGTCCAGGTGGGAAGGGGACATGGGGGTGTTGTGCACAAGATGGCGAATCCGAGAAACCACTAAGGAGCCGACACTAATGCAAACAAACGAGGGTTGTTTTACAAACTCGAGTATGGGTCCAAGTATACCCCACAGAGTGGAGCAGGGAGTTGGACCCCGAGGACGGTTTTAACTTAGTTTTAAGGGCCTGGTCTCGGGGACCTCCAGAAGGGCTGGAGCAATTCCTCAAGTTCTGTTCACATTTTGATATGGGGCCTTCAAGGGCATTGAGCACTCTTCTCATTCTAATAGGGGCTTCCAGCCCTTGGCTTGGGCTCAATTTTTATTCTATTGTGGGGCATTCGAGGACATTAAGCTGTAAATTTTTGTTTTTTTCCTGTAACTGAAGTAATGTAAATTTCAGCTCTTCTTCACAGGGGCCTGGGATTGCTGGACATGTGCAAATGCTGAACTTAAAGTGGAATGGCCGTAATGTTCTCGGCCTCCACGCGTCCCGTCCCATACTCTCTAGCTCCTGCCGCCCTCCCTGGAGCTCCTAAGAGAGCAATTGCAAATGACCTCAGCGTGGCAGCCTGTGTTGAGGGACAAGCCCCGGGATTTGGGAACAGGAAGACCTGAAGTTCGGCGTATCAGCTATGCAGCAGGATTTGATGCTGCAGACTCTTATTCCCTAAGGCTATCTTGACAACTGACTTTGTATGTAGAAAAGTTCTCCTTTGCCTTTAAAAGATGAGGAGCAAGTCAAAGCGTTTTTTCTCTGCCCATCTGATTGCTCAGATTCCAATCTGAGATGTATTGACTGTTAATATGGATAATGTAGTATCCGTAGTAGTATTGTTAAAATATTCTGACACAAGTAATTCAGAGGGATGAGGCTTTCTCAACTATTTCTTCACAGTTCAGTCACTCATCAGAAAATGCATCTTTATGGATTTGGAAATAACTGAGAGACATTATTACCAATGGTCCTATTATTATGTGAAGGATTCTTCCCTGAAATTCTTCCCCTGTTTCAACTGACACTGAAACACTGTGAACTCTTTGGAAGACAAATGTCAAGGAAATAAATGTTATGCATTGCTAATTTTAAATGCACTTGCAATATGGTGTCTATTATAATAGAAGTTTTTTAATCTGATTTTTGCTATTTATTATCCTTTCCTGCTTTTCAGGTTGAGAAGGCATTGTACGTGTTCATAAGTGTTTTTCTTTCCTTCTGATATAAAATTTTTACTTTGTTCCCAACGAAGGAACTCTCTAAGAATAAGGCAAAAGTTACTTCAACTATTCTTGAAATGTCTTCACACTTGGAGCCTGATTTATTTAACTCAATTTTCAAAATAAATCTTATTTATTAGAAAACAAACAAAGATTTATAGGGAAATTGAGAACATAGTAAGAGAATTCTTATTCACTTGCACTCAATTTTTCCAATTATTGATATATTAGTATGGTTCAAATATTAGCTAATGAATCAATATTAAAATATTTGCATTAACCAAGGACAATGCTTTATTCAGATTTCCATAGTTTTTGCTAAGTTACCATTCCTCATATCATACTCCATTTGTCCTCATGTTTTCTTAGGCTCCTCTGGATTGTGGCAGTCTTTCAGGCTTTCCTTGTTGTCGTTGAACTGGAACACTTTGAGAAGTAGAGTATTTTGTAAAATTTCCCTCAGTTGGGAAATGTCTGTTGTTTATCTCATGATTAAACTGTTTTTGTGGATTATATACAGAGATATACTGCTATTTTTATTATATCATAAAGGATAGATACTATCAACATAATTTATCAGTCTTGGTATCCATCTGATCATCTTGATGTAGTGTTTGTCAGCTTTCTCCGTAGTAAAGTGATTCTTTTATGTTATTATTATTATTATTAATATTATATTATCATTATTTTTTAAGTTTTTCATAATATATTTTGTAGAAGGAAGTTACTATGTGTATTGCACACATAAGAGTGGGAAGCTATGCTCATGAACTTGAGGGTGGAATGTCTGCACAAATTGTTTGAAATTCTTCTACATGGGAGATTTCTCTTCATTCTGGGTTTGTTTGTGTCTTTTTCAAAGACACTATTTAATTAATTGAGAGAGAGAGGAGAGAAAAACCATGAGCGAGAAGGGCAGAGGGAGAAGGAGAAGCAGGTTCCCTGCTGAACAGGGAGCCTTCCTTGGGACCTGGATCATGATCTGAGCCTAAGTCAGAAGCTTAACTGACTGAGCCACCCAGGTGCCACTTTTTCTTCCTTCTTTTTTTTTCTTAATAATAAATTTATTTTTGTGTGTGTGTTCAATTTGCCCACATACAGAATAACACCCAGTGCTCATCCCATCAAGTGCCCCCCTCAGTGCCCATCACACATTCACCCCCACCCCAGCCCTCCTCCCCTACCATCACCCCTAGTTCGTTTCCCAGAGTTAGGAGTCTTTATGTTCTGTCTCCCTTTCTGATATTTCCC
Organism: Canis lupus baileyi; assembly: GCF_048164855.1. NCBI lineage: Eukaryota > Metazoa > Chordata > Mammalia > Carnivora > Canidae > Canis > Canis lupus. Next base: position 26,495,674 of record NC_132874.1, on the reverse strand, counting down.
ACACATTCCTTCTCCCTTCCCTTATATTCCCTTTGACTATTATTTATATTCCCCAAGTGAATGAGAACATACAATGTTTGTCCTTCTCCAAATGAGTTACTTCACTCAGCATAGTGCCTTCCAGTTACATCCACCTTGAAGCAAATGGTGGGTATTTGTCATTTCTAATGGCTGATCAAGGCCCACCTTTTCTCTCTCTTCATCTTCTGAGTCTACTATGATATGAATGTTATTGCTTTAATAAGTGGCTGAGTTCTCTATGTCTGCCTCTGTGGTCCATAACCTTCCTTGTTTTTAAGGCTTCCACTTGGGACTGCATCTCATAATAGCATTTTTAACGTTGGCTTGACTAGATTTAACTTCTTTTATTTCTACAGTAAGGAATTCTCTAGTTTTCTTCTGTGCTCTTTTTCCAGCCCAGCTGCTATCTTTATAATCATTGTTTTAAACTGTAGTTAGACATCATATATGTGAATGGATGAACTTCCTGGCTGTGAGTACTACCCTACCTAACCTAACTACCTAACCCTAACCCTAACCCCAACCCCTAACCCTAACCCTAACCCCAACCCCTAACCCTAACCCTAACCCCAACCACAACCCTAACCCTAACAACCCAAACCCTAACCCTAACCTCTAACCCCTAACCCTAACCCCTAACCCTAACCCTAACCCTAACCCCTAACCCCTAACCCTAACACCTAACCCTAACCCTAACCCCTAACCCTAACCCCTAACCCCTAACCCTAGCCCTAACCCTAACACCTAACCCTAACCCCTAACCCCTAGCCCTAACCCTAGCCCTAGCCCTAGCCCTAACCCTAGCCCTAGCCCTAACCCCTAACCCTAGCCCTAGCCCTAGCCCTAACCCTAACCCCTAACCCTAACTCTAACCCCTAACCCCTAACCCTAACCCTCTAACCCTAACCCCTAACCCTGACCCTGACCCTAACCCCTGACCCTGACCCTAACCCTGACCCTAACACCTGACACTGACCCTGACCCTGACCCTAACCCCTAACCCTAACCCCTAACCCCTAACCCCTAACCCCTGACCCTAACCCCTAACCCCTAACCCTAACCCCTAACCCTAACCCTACCCCTAACCCTAACCCTAACCCCTAACCCCTAACCCTAACCCTACCCATGTGTTTGCTGTATCGTGTTGTCCAGGTTCCAGTCACCCAGTACCTCGGAGTGACACAGGGATATTTATGCCACAGGTCATTGTCGCTGGGAGTCATGGTGAAGTCCCCAATCTCCAAAACCCAAAAGGAGGCACCTTGGTCTCATTCTAAATAGAACAGGAAACAATTGGACGGTTTGACGACAGAAGATGACCATGTCTGCACCTTGGAGCATTCCTACCCCATCATGGTGCCCCCATTGACATGAGGCCTGAGGTAAAGTGACCATTGTGATATGATGTTGCTGAAACCCAGGCCACGTTCACATGGTCCTCCGTGCCACATCGCACCTCTTCTTGTCAATCCACCATCCTTAAAATTGCGCCTCAGGTACACAGGGCACCAGCTCACGTGCGTTACAAATATCATCCACAGACCCCTGATGATGTCCCTAGGAAGCAGGTTCTGCCTCTTCTATCATGTGCAGGGCAGGAACCTGGGGACTATGTGAGAGACACGGGGGGGTAGAGAGGTCACAGATCTGGGACGGCAAGCATAGAAAGGTCTGAATTCAGCTCCGTCTCCAGAAAAGTAGGACCTGCCTTGCATTTTCAGAGAGTTGTGGCTGTGGCATTTTTGGCTCCTGCTGTACAGTTAAGGAGAGGGCGTGGGGCAAGCAGTCATCTGCCCAGAAGGGGCTCTGGATAGGTCTGACTGAAGGGAGGGGCCCAGGGGCTGGAATTTGACAAAGTGACGTCACTTCCTTGGGGACAGGCCCACAATTGATTGAGAGCTCTGGTAACCAGGAAGCTGCGTTCTAGAACTCCCTGCTTTCCAACTCACTTAACTGGAGCCGGTCAAGAGAGCAAGATGTTCTGTTGCTGTTGCCCTACTTTCAGGCGCTCTGGGCTCAGGAGAGTCCAGACGGACAGATGTTCATGTCGCTGTCAACGTCAGCTCGGCCCTCTTCTCCGAAGCTTCTGGTTATGGGTCGGGAGACCTCAACAGGTACCGCAAGGCACCTGGGGGAGGCCACTGGGGAGCAGGCCACACTGTGATCTCAGCTGAGCGGGGTCGCACCTCTTTAACCCTCATTGTGTGTGTGTAAGTGTGTGTGTGTGTGTGTGTGTGTGTGTGTGTGTAGAGGGGACAGAGGAGAGGAACATGCCCTTCCTGGGCAGAAACCAGCTGCCAGGGCTTGGAAGCCTGACACATCTTTGGTGTTCAGACGCCAGGTCATAGCAGGCAAGATGAGAAGGTGAGTGCTGAGGACAAGCTCAACTTGGAGTATGTTAGTCATGAGCGTAAGAGTGTCTTTCATCTGACTTCTCCTTGCCAGATGTCTCTTCAGCTGTCCCTGTGATGTGAAGCGGAGAACACGATTTCTAAAGGGGATGTCCCCTTGGAGTGTTGTGGAGGGAGTACCCTAATGTCTCTTGGCCCTGTACATACGGGGCACTGTATTTGCAGAGCTGCACCCAGGAGATCTTGGAGGAGATGTTCTGTGGCTTCAACTCTTCTAACTCCCTAGACCATGATCGGGTCCACCAGGCAAACGAGGATCAGTGCTGTTCTGAGGTGAGAATGGGAAGAGGGTTCTCCACAGAAAGATGGCCCCACACAAACATGGAGAGACACCTGGGCCCTTCCGTAGTGTTTCCACATGAGTGACGCACAGGCCCAACCGCAAAGAGACCTGAACCTCCACTCCTAACCCTTACGTATGAGGCTACGTATGAGGTGATAAGACACCCTTCCTCCAGGCTGGAATGGTGCAGGATATAGTTCATGTTTTTGAGGAGTGGGGGTGGTTTGTTTGTTTCACTCAGAGCAATGAGTGTCTTTTCCTTATTTCACCCACGTGTCCCAGATATCCTGTGTAGAACGCAGCTCCACTGTCGTTGCACGTCGGCAGGCCTCACAAAACATCACACTAAAGAGGGTGATTTAATACAAAAGGAAGGGTGGGATGAAGCCATTCTCTATGTTTATCTATAAGGTGTCGTATGACAGAACACATCAGATCATTGTAGGCCCAACAAGTCATGAGCTGTGTCCTTATGGATCTTCATAGTACTCCATCAATGGGGCCATCTGCCACAGTGATTCAGCCATTCAAGGCCCTTGGCACTTGACCTGATGCTATTCTCTTGCCATGTCTGCCGTGCTGCAAGGAGCACCTTGTGTGTCCCCACAGACTGTTTCAGTTGCTAGATCTGCCATAACCCGGAAGCCCAGTTTGGGTGGAAGCCCTCGGATGTCTCCTGACCCAAGTAGCTGACTCTGTCTTTTCTGTTCAGATCCACACAGGAAATATTGGATGAGTTGCTCCAAGGGTTCAATTGCTCCATCTCCCCCTGAGACACACAGGTGCATCAGGCCACAAGCATGGCCGGTCTGGGCTGAGAACAGGTCCCATTCATGGTGAAAATCAGGACCCACATATGATCAGGGCAAGCCAAGAACCCAGACTAGAAACAACTGGCTCCCCTGGAGCCTGCCGGAGAAGGTGCTCTCCCCTGATCCTTCCTCCCTAGGTCAGGAACAGACCAAGGAACATCAGCTTAGGGGAAAGGCCACACAGCCCAGCCCATGCTTTGGTCTCTTCTCAGGCCCAATATGTGGGATCTTGAGCAGCATTTGAGGTGCTAACCCTCTGTGTTCTATCTGCAGTGGGATGTTTACGGATGACTCCATGGAATACTGGTCTTCGTAAAAGCTCTGAGTTGAGAGAAATGCGGATGTTGCTCAGCTACTTGAATGTGTTGAAGTTGCCAATGCTCTGCCCTGCGTCCCAACCAACCAATGGTACTTTGAAGCCTAGAACCTTTTTCTGTGTGGGCCCTGAAGTCCTTTGTCCTGCACAACTTCCCGAGGGGATGGGTGTCTCTGGGCTGAGCGCCAGACCCTGATCTTCCCAGTGGCCCGTGGTTGGGAAGCTGACTACAGTGCCCCTCCTTGTGTCTCTGGTGTGGAAAGGAATCATCCACCCTGACCCTGGGTGAGGCCTGGACCATGCGGACGCTCCAAGAAGGCAGAATGGATACTTTTGTACAGTCCCTGCTGCGATCCTTCCAGGAGAGGAGCCTCTCAGAAAACGCAGTCGTTTCCTGTCTCTACCAGGTGTTCAGCACAGCCCAAAGGGTCCTGGGCCAGCATCTCCACAGGTGAGTGACCACCCCATACACAGCACAGGGCCTGAGGCTCGCCTCTACTACTGGTATGTTTTGGGAATGTCACTGCACCTCTCTGAGCTTCCTTTTCCTCCTGTGAAAAGTGCTGTGGAAGAGGATGAACCTCATGGGGCTACTGTGGGCAATCCTGGCAGAAAACATGGCCTAGACTTCTCTGGTGCCCGGCCCTGTAGAAAGGGCTGCTGGGCGTCTTCCTGTGGAGCAGTTGTCTCTCCCCAGCAAAGAAGCTCTCCACATCAAGCCTCATGGGCCTGTGGCACCCTGGGTGGACAGAAGCACGTGGAAAGCAAACCGTTTTCCTGTTTGCAAAGACTTCTGGGATTCCATCTAACTGGCCCTGCTCCTTGTCCTTCATGTGCTCAGAGCAGAGGTCACTGGGGAAGGCAGAGCAGCTCATGGTCCACTCAGTAGACGGAAAGTGCTGGTTGGGATTCCTTTCTCCAAGAATAGAGATAAAGCGCCTAGGATTGCAGACACATTTCTAAGCACTAAGATCATTGGAGGAATACAGTAGATACACTGTCTCAGTCTCAAGTCTAATCAGAGTGTCAGACCGTCAATCACTCTACCTGTCGTAGGACGCATGTCCACAGTTGGTTAGATGTGACATCTTCATGGCCGCCGCACGGGATGAATGGATCCACCCACATTTCGACCACTCGGATGGACGATAATATCAAGTAAGGGAACTGGGTGGCTCAGTCAGTGAGGCCCCTGCTTTCAGGACAGGCCATGATCCCGGGGACCTGGCTTGAGACCTCCATTGGGCTCCCTGCTCAGTGGGGAGCCTGCTTCGCCCTCTCCCCCTGCAGCTCACCAGCTTATTCTCTCTCTCTCCAAGAAATTAATAAATTTCCTTAAAAGATTTTTTAAGGGATCCCTGGGTGGCGCAGCAGTTTGGCCCAGGGCACGATCCTGGGGTCCTGGAATTGAGTCCCGCGTCGGGCTCCCTGCATGGAGCCTGCTTCTCCCTCTGCCTGTGTCTCTGCCTCTTTATCTCTATGTTTATCATGAATTTAAAAAAATCTTAAAAAATTTTTGTAAAATATCAAGTAAAACTAGGATTGGTCTTTGGATCCAGAAGGAGAACTTTGATGCCTTCACAGAACACATTGCTAGACTACAGGGGTTGTTGTTGGGGAGTGACTCTCAGAGCCCAGATTCACATAGATCTCTTGATTTCCATGGGGAGGGCTTCATTTTGGGGTCTTCCTGTGAAGAGACATATGAGTCAAAGGGAGCAGCATGTGGGGTCCGTCACCTGAACCTGAACACTAACCCTAAAAAACCCTATTCCCTAAACCGAAACCTATCGCTAACCCTAACCCTAACCCTAAACCTAATGCTAACCCTAACTGAATACTAACCCTCACCTTCAACCTCGCCCTAAGCAATACATGAACCGTAAACCAACCCTAACCTTTCCCAAACCCTAACCTGAACCCTAAACCTGAACCTAACCCTAAAACTGATTCCTAATCCCAAACCCTAAATGGTAAACCCAAACGCTAAACTCACCATAACCCTAACCATAACCCTAAACCCTAATCCTAACCCTAACACTAACCGTAGCCCGAACCCTAACCCTAAACCGAAGAACCCAAACCCTAAACCGAACCCTGACCCTAACCCCAAACCTAACCCTAACTCGATACGTAACCTGAACACTAACCCTAATCCTAACTCAAACCCTAACCACCTTAACCCTAACCCCTAACCCCTAACTCCTAACCCTACCCTAACCCGTAACCTAACCCATACCCTAATCCGTACCTTAACCCGTACCCAAACCTAACCTGTACCCTAACCTGTACAATAACCTTAACCGGTAACCTTAACCCTAATACTATCCTTAACTCTTCCCCGTATCCTAATCCGTAACCTAACCCTTACCCTAACCTGTACCCTAACCCGTTCCCTAACCCGTACTCTTACCCATACCCTAACCCCAACCCCAACCCGTATCCTAACCCTTAGCTGTACCCCATCCTGTACCCTAACCCTAACCCTTCCCTGACCCTAACCCTTAATCCTAAACCTAACCCCTAATCCTACCTTAACCCTAATTGTAATCCTGATCCTTAACCCTTACCTTCGGTGTAACCCCAGTACCCGAACTCGGTCCCGAACCCTGACTCTACCCCAAACACGAACCTAACCGCGAAAGAAACCCTAATCCCTAAGCTCTAACAGTAACTGGACCACTTCACCTACCGTTGGTTTCTAGTGTCCTTCCTCCTGCTGATGTGGCCGGACCAATTTCTCCATCATCCTCCAGGGCGTTCTGAGGAATCCTCGGCCGTCCTAGTGGACGTGGCCCTGTTCCCTCCCTGCGGGTCCTTAAGTTCCATTTTTGTACGCACTTCGGGCCTCCGTCAGCGCCCCTACTCTCCCCCTCGGGTCATGCGGGGTGGGGGGCTTCTCTCTGCACGGGCGCGGCCCCACATGGTCCTTAACCCTCCCCGCGGGTCCTGAGGAGCCGGGCCCTGTCAGCGTGGACGCGGCCCCACGGCCTCCCGAGCCTCCCCGCGCACCCAGGCTCCCGTCAGCAGGCGGACGAGGCTACTGCGCACGCGCCCCCTGGTCCGGGCCTGGGCTCGGGCGCCCCCTGCGGGACGCGCAGGCGCTGCAGGAGGCCGAGCGGGAGGCGGCGTCCCCGCGCCCAGGGCCGCCCCTGCCCGCGTTCAGGCTCCAGCCGAGGCCTGTGAGCTGCGGAAACGTCTCCCCCACGCGGAGCCCAACCCCGGCTTCCCCAGGACACTGGCGGACGGTGACCTGGAGCCCAGGGACGCGACGTGACATGTGGACCAAACTCACCACGTCCCGCAAAACCCCCTGCACCCTCCTCCGCTGCGGGCGGGGCCGCGGGCCGGTGCGGCCGCCCTGGAGACAGCGCGGAGGCTGCTCGGGGAGTTCCCGCTGGAGCCGCCCTGGGACCGGCAGGTGTGCGGCCTGGAGCTCCTGGGCGATAGAGACGCGGGGAGACGCCGGACACCTGCGCCTCGATGTGCACGGCAGCCGGGTCCACAGCAGCTGTAGGAGTAGGGCTACAGGTGTAGGCTCAGGTGAGGTGGAGCTGTGGTGCTAGGGTTTGGTTAAAGAATGGGGTAGTGGTTAAGAGTAGGGTTAGGCATAGTTTAATGTGTAGAGGTAGCTGTACGATTAGCAATAGAAGTAGGCATATGGGTAGGGGTAGCCTCAAGTGTAGGGGCCAGGTTGTGTTGGGTTAGAGGAAGTGTAGGGTTAGGTGTAGGGGTAGCATAGGTGTGGAGTTAGTAATAGGGCTATGACTAGGGTTAGGGGTAGGTTTGGGTTAGGGGTATGTTTAGGAATAGTTACAGGCCTAGGTCTAGTGGTACATGTAGGGTATGTCTAGAGGTAAGAGTAGATGTAGGGTTATGGGTAGTGGTAGGTTTAGGGGTAGGGTCAGGTGGGGTAGAGGTAGGTGTATGGGTACTGTTGGAGTAGGGTCAGGCATAGAGTAGGTTTTGGAGTACGGTTATGGTGGGTTTAGTGTTATGTGTAGCTGTAGGAGTAGAGTTAGGGGTAAGGTTAATGGTAGGGGAGGGGTCGGGGTAGGCATGGGTAGTAGTAGGGGCAGGCATAGTGTTAGCATTTGTGTTATGTGTAGGCATAGGTCTTGGAGTATGAGTAGGGGTAGGATTAGGTGTACTGGTTGGGGTAGGCTTCGGGTTAGTTGTAGGGTTAGGGGAAGGGTTAGGTGAAGGGGTAGGTGTAAATGTATTTTATGAAGGCCTCTAAAAACAACACTTATTGTCTTATTAGGGACTAAATGAAGAGACAAGTTCCCAGGCTGATCCTTCAGCTTTCCTAAGGCCATATGGTCACGGCTCATGGTCCAAAAGGAGCATGTATCCAGGGTGGGGTAGGGAAGGACAGCATCATTCTGGAAGTCCCCACCACCATAGATCTTTATCCACTCCTGTGTCAGTGGACGTCTGGGCCCTTTCCGTAATTTGGCAAATGTGGACGTTGCTGCTATAAACACTGGGGTGCAGGTGCCTATTCGAATCACTGCTTGTGTCCTTTGGATAAATACCCAGTAGTGCAATGGCCGGGTCGTAGAGAAGCTCTGATGTTTCCTTTCTGAGGACCCTCCACGCCGATTTCTAGAGTGGCTGCACCAGCTTGGGTTCCCACCAATAGTGTAAGACGGTTCCCCTTTCTGCGTCCTTGTCATGGACAATTTTTCAAGTTGTTATTCTGTCCCTGGTTCTCACCATTCATCAAGCTGGATATTGAAAAACCCTCCTTTTTTCTAGAAGGTGGCATTATAGCTGAAGTGAATGCTTTCTTCCTTGCCATTGAGGGTGGCTTTCTGTGTGTGCTCCCGTCCATCCGAGCTTGCTCTCAAGTCTTACTGGGGAGTGTGTTCAAGGAGCCAGCGGGAGAGTGGGGAGAGGTATGGGTTTGGCATTTGGCATGTTGTGGGTGCCCTGTATCCTGCAGGCACATCTCCAGGGGTAGTACTCACAGAGGTTCATGGGACTTTCTTTTAAGCAGTCCCTTTAATGGCTTTGAAATTAATCTTCCTTTTCCCCAATATCTTCCCTCCCTTCAGCGATACAGCCTCCACCTTAGTACTCTGGGTGCTGCTGAAGACAAATGGGCTTCTGCACCGGTGTCCTGCCTGCACGAGGTAACCAGGCGTTCACTTACTGACATCCACTCCTCCCATGGGAGGGGTCGCCTCCACCACACGAATCAGCTATATTCGGCGTTTCCTTAGGAGAGGGACAGCGTCGGGAAAGTTCCTCCAAGCGCTTCCACTGCAACCAACTTTTCTCCCCCTCCAATAATGTGCCGGAGTCTCCCTTTGGGAAGCTGGTCTTCTACCGTTTCTGTCTCACATGGGGGTGCCTACTTAGGTCATTTCTTGCCTGACAGTGATGGGCGGGGTCCATGCTGTCTCCCTGGCTTAGCTGGTTCTGTAGCCCGTATGGAGGTTTGTCTGCTCCTTACTGGCTGCACTGGTAAATGAGGTGCTTCCTGGGTCCCTTTGCTAAGTTCCCAAAGACTTCCCAAGGTGCTTTTTTTCACTTTTTAAAAAAGATTTACTTATTTTATTTATCTTTAAAATAATTTTTTTATTGGAGTTCTATTTGCCAACATATAGCATATCACCCAGTGCTCACCCAGTCACCGCATCCCCCCGCCCACCTCCCCTTCCACCACCCCTTGTTCGTTTCCCAGAGTTAGGAGTCTCATGGTCTGTCTCCCTCACTGATATTTTCCACTCATTTTCTCTCCTTTCCCCTTTATTCCCTTTCACTGTGTTTTATATTCCCCAAATGAATGAGACCATATAATGTTTGGTTTTTTTGTTTATACATGAATGTCTAATCCATTGATTAAAAAGGGAGATTAAAAAAAGGAATGTCACACTGCCATGTTGTTGATGTCACTCCTATGCATTTTGTCTTTTATACCAAATAGTAAAACCAAAGAAGTTTACAAACCAAAATAAAATAACCCTGGCTTTTACATTTACCTATATAAATGGTAGCTATCTTTACCGTCCTTCATTTCTTTGTATGCCTTTGAGTTTCTGTGTAGTGTCTCCATTCCAGCCTGAAGAACTCCCTTTAAGAATTATTTAAGGGCAGATATGCTAGTAAAATATTCCCTTAGTTTTTGTGTATTTGGGACTGTCTTAATTTCTCCTTCATCTGTGCTGGATATATTCTTTATTGGCATATATTTCTTTTATCATGATGCTTCTGGCTTCCCCGTTTATGAGGTAAAATGGACTATGAATCTTGTTGAGAATCTCTTGTGATGAGTCACTCTACTCTTGCTGTTTTCAAGATTCTCTTTGTGTTTGGTTTTCCACAATGTGATTACAATCTTCCTTGATGTGGATCTTTCTTGAGTTTATTCTATTGGGCATATGTTTGGTTTCTTTGTTGTGTATGTTCATGTCTTTCAGAACATTTGGGAAGTTGCTGATCTTTATTTCTTCACATAATCTCTCTGCCCCTTTCTCTCACTTTCCTTCTAGGACTCACATTGGGCATGTGCTGATCTTCTTGACCAATAACCCTTAGCTTCTGTTCACTTTTCTTCTTTAATTTACTTTTATGCTTCCCAGTTAGATCATTCAATTCTCCTGTATTCAGGTTTGCTGAGTTTTTTCTTCTGCTTGTTCACTCTATTCTTATAACCCTCTAGTGAAACTCTCAGTTAATTTCAGCTTTAAAATTTGGTTCCTTTTGTTTTTTTTTAAATCAGTTTTATTTCTTTTTTTTATTTTTTATTTATTTATGATAGTCACACACACACACACACACACACACAGAGAGAGAGAGAGAGAGAGAGAGGCAGAGACACAGGCAGAGGGAGAAGCAGGCTCCATGCACCGGGAGCCCGACGTGGGATTCGATTCCAGGTCTCCAGTATCGTGGCCTGGGCCAAAGGCAGGCGCCAAACCGCTGCGCCACCCAGGGATCCCCTCAGCTTTAAAATTTGGTTCCTTGGGATCCCTGGGTGGCGCAGTGGTTTGGCGCCTACCTTTGGCCCAGGGCGTGATCCTGGAGACCCGGGATCGAATCCCACGTCGGGCTCCCGGTGCATGGAGCCTGCTTCTCCCTCTGCCTGTGTCTCTGCCTCTCTCTCTCTCTCTGTGTGACTATCATAAATAAATAAAATAAAAAAAATAAAATTTGGTTCCTTTTGGGCAGCCCCAGTGGCGCAGCGGTTTGGCGCTGCCTGCAGCCTGGGGTGTGATCCTGGAGGTCCGGGATCGAGTCCCGCGTCAGGCTCCCTGCCTGGAGCCTGCTTCTCCCTCTCCCTCTGCCTGTGTCTCTGCCTCTCTCTCTCTCTCTCTCTGTGTCTATGAATAAATAAATAAAATCTTTAAAAAAAATTTGGTTCCTTTTGATACTATCCTGAATCTCTTGATGCTGTTTGGTGCACATCATTCTCCTGGTGTACTTTACTTCTGGTGTACTTTACTTCTTTGTCCATGGTTTCCCTTAGCTCTTTCAGCATATTTAATGCAGCTTACTTATTATTGTATGATTGAAATATAGTTGATATACAATATTATATTACTTTCAGATGTACAATAGTGATTTATATTTATATTTCATATTTATATACATTATGAAATGAGCAGCATAAATCTGTCATGAACAAAGTTATTACTGACTATACTCCCTATGCTTTACATCCCCATAGCTGGAATTTTGTACCTGTTAATCCCTTTCACCTATTCCTCCCACTTCCCCTTTTAGCAACCATCAGTTTGTCCTTTGCATTTATGAGTCTGTTTCTGTTTTGTTTTGTTTGTACATTTGTTTTGTGTTTAAGATTCCCCACATAAGTGAAATCACATGATATTTGCCTTTCTCTAACTTCTTTCACTTAGCATAACATCCTTAAGATCCAACCATGTATTCACAAATGACAAGATATCATTCTCCTTTGTGGCTAAATAATATTCCATTATACACACACACACACACACACACACACACACACACACACACACACATACTACATTTTCTTTATCCATTCATCTATCCATTCATCTGTTGATGGGCACTTAAACTGCTTCCATATCTTGGTTATTGTAAATAATGCTGCAGTAAACAAAGAGGTGCATGAATCTTTCCAAATTATTGTTTTGGGTTTTTTTTTTTTGGATAAATACCCAAAAGTGGCATTGCTAGATCATATTGCAGTTCTGCTTTTCACTTGTAGAGGAACCTCCATACTGTTTACCATAGTAGCTGCTCCAAGTTTTCACTCCCACCATCAGTACACAAGGGTTCCCTTTTCTCCATATCCTTGCCAACACTTTCATTTCTTGTCTTTTGGATTCTAGCCATTCTCCTGGATGTGAAGTGATATCTCACTGCTTTTGATTTACGGTTCCCTGACAAGTCCTGTTGAACATCATCTATGTGTATGTCAACCATCTGTATGTTTTCTTTGGAGAAGTGTCTGCTCAGCTCTTCTGCCAATCTTGTTTCTTCAGTGTTGATTTGTGTGAGTTCTTTATATATCTTGGATATTAACCCCTTATTGATTGGATATATTATTTGCATATTCTTCTATTCAGTAGCCACTTCTTTAAACAATTTAAGTAGTCTTTACGCTCAATATGGGACTTGAACTCATGACTCCTAGATCAAGAGTTGCATGTTCTGCTAACTGAGCCACTCACTCAGGGCACCCGCTAACTGATGCCCTTCAGTAGCCCTTTTTAATTTTAATTAACTAATTGATTTTTATTTGAGAGAGAGAGAGCACACATGGCAGGGGAGAGGGAGAGAATCCCAAGCTGACTGCCCAGTAAGCATGGAGCCCAGCACATGGCTCCGTCTCATCACGCTGTAATCACAACCAAAGCCAAAATCAAGAGTTGTGTGCTTAACTGACGGAGTCACCCAGGTGCCCCTCATAGCCCTTTTTAAAATTAAGTTTTTAATTCCAGTATAGTTAACATACAGTATTATATTAGTTTCAGGTGTATAATACAGTGATTCAACAATTCCATACATCACCCGGTGCTCATCATGACAAGTGTACCCCTTATCTCTACCACCTGTTTAACCCATCCCCTCCCAACACCTCCCCTCTGGTGACCATCAGTTTGTTTTCTATAGTTAAGAGTCTGTTTCTTGGTTTGTCTTTTTTTTTCTTTGCTTATTTTTTTTCTTTCTTAAATTCCACATTTGAGTGAGATCATATGGTATTTGTCTTTCTCTTAGTTCACTTAGCATTATACTCTAGCTCCTTCCATGCCCTTGCAAAGATTTCATTCCTTTTTTTTCTTAAGATAATTAAAAAATATTTATTTATTCATGAGAGACACAGAGAAAGAGAGGCAGAGACACAGGCAGAGGGAGAAGCAGGCTCCATGCAGGGAGCCCGACGCGGACTCGATCCTGGGTCTCCAGGATCACACCCTGGGCTGAAGGCGGCGCTAAACCACTGAGCCACCTGGGCTGCCCAAGATTTCATTCCTTCTTATGGCTGAATAAAATTCCATTGTATATATTCACCACATCCTTTTTTTTTTTTTAATCCATTCATCTATTGATGGACACTCAGGCTACTTCCATAGCTTGGCTATTGTAACTAATGTTGCTATAAACATAACGGTGTATGTATCCATTTGAATTTGTGTTTTTGTGTTCTTTGGGGTAAATTCCAGTATTGCAATTGCTGGATCATAGAGTAGCTCTATTTTCAACTTTTTGAGGAACCTCAACACTGTTTCCCACAGTGGCTGCACCAGTTTGCATTACTACCAATAGTACATGAGAGCTTTTTCTCCACATCCTCACCAACACCTGTTTCATGTGTTTTTAATTTTAGCCATTCTGACAGGCGTGAGGTGATATCTCACTAAAATTTTGATTTGCATTTCCCTGATGACTTGTGATGTTGAGCATCTTTTCATGTGTCTCTTGGGCATTTGCATGTCGTCTTTAGAGAAATGTTCAGATCTTCTGCCCATTTTTAAATTGGACTTTGGTCTTTGGGTGCTATATCAGTTCTTTATATATTTTAGATACTAACCCTTTATTAGATATGTCATTTGGAAATACCTTCTTTCATTCAGTAGGTTGTCTTTTAGTTTTGTTGTTTTCTTTGCTGCACAGAAGCTTTTTATTTGGTGTAGTCCCAATAGTTTATTCTTTCGTTAATTTCTCTTGCCTCAGGAGACATATCTAGAAAAATGTTGCTATGGCTAATGTCAGAGAAATTATTGCCCATGTTCTCTTCTAGGATTTTTATGGTTTCACATCTTACATTAAAGTCTGTAATCCATTTTGAATTTATTTGGGGGTAAGTTGTAAGAAAGTGGTCCAGTTTTATTCTTTTGCACGTAGCCACCCAGTTTTTCCAGCATCATGTTTTTTTTTTTTTAAATTTTATTTATGATAGTCACACAGAGAGAGAGAGAGGCAGAGACACAGGCAGAGGGAGAAGCAGGCTCCATGCATCGGGAGCCTGATGTGGGATTCGATCCCGGGTCTCCAGGATCGTGCCCTGGGCCAAAGGCAGGCGCCAAACCGCTGCGCCACCCAGGGATCCCTCCAGCATCATGTTTTGAAGAGACTTTTTCGCATTGGATATTCTTTCCTGCTTTGTTGAAGATGAGTTGACCATAGAATTGAGGGTGCATTTCTGGGTTCTCTGTTCAGTTCCATTGATCGAGGTGTCTCTTTTTCTGCCAGTATTTTGATTACTACAAGCTTGCAGTATAACTTGAAGTTATACTTCAAGCTTGTGATACGTCCAGTTTTGTTTTACTCTTTCAAGATTACATTGGATATTAGGGATCTTTTGTGGGATCTGTATGGCACATACAGATTTTAGAGCTGTTTGTTACACTTCTGTGAAAAATGCTGTTGGTATTTTGATAGGGATTGCATTAAATCTGTAGATTGCTTTGGGGAGTATAGATATTTTAACAATGTTTGTTTTTCCAATCCATGAGCATGGAATGGTTTTCCATTTCTTTGTGTCATCTTCAGTTTCTTTCATTAATGTTTTATAGTTTTCAGAGTACAGGTCTTTCATTTTTTTGGTTAGGTTTATTCCTAGGTATCTTACTTTTTTCAGTGCAATGGCAATTGAGATTGTTTTTATCTTCTCTTTCTGCTATTTCATTATTAGTATAGAAATTCAACAGACTTCTGTACATTGATTTTGTATTTTGCAAGTTTACTGAATTAGTTTCTCAGTTTTTGGTGGAATCTTTCAGGTTTTCTATATGGAGTATCATGTTACCTGCAAACAATGAAAGTTTGAGTTTTTCATTAACAATGTCGATGCCTTTTCTTTCTTTTTGTTGTACTACTGAGGCTACGACTTACAGTATTATGTTGAATAAAAGTGGTAAGAGTGAAAACAGTATGGAGGTTCCTCAAAAAGTTAAAAATAGAGCTACCGTATGACCTAGCAATTGCACTACTGGGGATTTACCCCAAAGGACACAAACAGTGATTTCAAGGAGTATGCGCACCCCAATGTTTATAGCAGCACTGTCCACAACAGCCAAAATATAGAAACAGCCCAGATGTCCATCAACTGATGAATGGAAAAAGATGTGGTATATAAAATGGAATAGTACTCGTCCATTAAAAGAATGAAATCTTGCCATTTGCAACGACACGGATGGAACTAGAGGGTATTATGCTAAGCAAAATAAGTCAATCAGAGAAAGGCAAATACAACATAATTTCACTCATATGTGTAATTTAAGAAATAAAACTGATGAACATAGGGGATGAAATGAGATGAAAACAGAGAGGGAGGCAAAGCTTAAGAGACTATTCTACACAGAATAGAGTGGCTGGAGGGGAGGTGGGTTTTGGGAATGGGTGATGGGCCTTAAGGAGGGCCCTTGATGGAATGAGCCCTGGGTGTTGTATGCAACCAATGAATCACTGAATTCTACCCCTGAAACTAATAATACACTATATGTTAACTAACTTGAATTTAAATAAAACAAAAAATAGTGAGAGTGGACTTCCTTGTCTTATTCCTGACCTTAGGGTAAAAGCTTTCAAGTTCTCCCGATTGGAGTACGATGTTCACTGCAGGTTTTGTTACACCTTTCTTATGTTGGGGTACGTTTCCTCTAACCTTACTTTGTTGAGGGTTTTTACCATGAATGGATGTTGTACTTTGTCAGATGCTTTTTCTGGATCTATTGAAATAATCATATGGTTTTTATCCTTTCTCTTCTTGATGTGATGTACCATATTGACTGATTCACAAATACAGCCTTTGTTTTATTTATTTATTTTTTCCAGCCTTTGTTTTAATAGAGTCACCTTAAATTCCTGAAGCAAAAGAAAAAAAAATACATTATCCTTCCCCCAAAATACACTTTCAGTTTTTGGTTGTTTGCAGGCTGGATGCTTAGCTAGGCTTTTATGAATTCTGCTTTAGCTTTCACTTCCTGAATGACTGGAGCATGAATTACAGTCAGAAGTGAAAGACTGGGGTATTGTATGGCTCTTTCTGAGCATGTAACCCATCCTGGGCATGCATATAGACTTCTTGATTTCCTGGCATATGTAGGAGCTTTTAACTGGCCCTCCCCCACCCTTTTACCTCCTTTTTGGTCTTTCCATTGCTTGCTGTAGGTTGCCATGCCAGTAGTTTTGCTCTTGCGTGCTTTAGGCAAATGCCCAAATGCCACTCCTTGCTCCAGTCCCTCAGGGGGTCATTGGAAAGATCCCAAGACACATCCTCATGTCAGTGTGAATAGAGTCTGCTAGTGCTCCCTCTGGTACTACCAACCTGCACCACAGATTCATACTGCTGTCTTCATGACTGCCAGCAATGTGGAGAATGGGAGACTCTAAGCAGGAAATTTAAGATGCCACAATACTCTCTTATTGCAGGGGCAGTTTCTTTCTTTCTTTTTAAAGATTTATTTGAGAGGAAGAGTGTGTGAGAGAGACAGCAGAAGTGGGGAGGAGTGTCAGAGGGAAAGGGAGAAGCAGACTCCATACTGAGCTGGGAGCCCCATGTGGGGCTCGATCCCAGCACCCTGGGATCATGACTTGAGTAGAAGGCAGATGCTTAACCCGCTGAGCCACCCAGGTGTCCATGAATCACTTTTCAACTCAGTCTTTGATGGGCTTTTCTACACAACACCGCTCTCTGTTCTCCTAGAGAGTTTGTGATACACAATTTCTTAAAAGAGCACTCTCCACTATCATCCCCAGAAATTCACTCCCAGCCTCTGACACCCATACACAAGCAATGACAAACATCATAGCTGACATATTGGCCACTGGTGATTGTCATATGAATCCCAATTTCACAACAAAATATGGAAAAATATACATCTAATGATTGGCAATATGTGGGATGTATTTTTCTTAGAAACCAGATGAGGAAATGATTACTTTGGCTAATGTGGGGCACAGGAAGCAACAGAAAGGCACCATTTTGATAGGGCAAGAGAGTTGATGGAAGGTTCTGGCTAGGCAAGCAGTCAAGGAGGAGCCCTGTCATCAGAACCATCTGCCTCATGCTCAGGGGGAGTAGGCAGGTCTATAGGATATTCAGAGTTGAGTCACATGTCAGTTGCTTGTGGTAGGAAATGGATTTTAAAAAGTGGGCAGTGGAGAGATCATGCTCGGAACGTGAAACACTATTGTCTTGGCAAAGAACTTTTCAGAAGATTCTGAGGAACAGAGTAATGTGACATCTTCCTCTACAAAGTCCTCTTGGAGGGCATGTGAGGCATGTGTAGGACTATGAGATGTGTGGCTCTGCAAGTGAGCAAGTGTGACAGAAGTGCCACGAAGGGGTGGCCGAGGAGCTGGGCTGAGGCAGGGAGGAGGGAGACGGACAGACAAATGCAGGCTAACTGGGGAATAAGTCCCCTTGAGAAGACAGGTTGGGAAGACAAACCACATCTCCTTTGTGTTTTTACTATTGGGAATGTGAGCAAATATATGGCAAGTTGGACAAGTGACCCACATAATCAAATACCTGTTCTCAGCTCTGTCTGTTTAATCTGGGGACTTGGTCTCCTAAATCACAGAGGCTGAGGTGAATGCAGAAATGTTTACCTGTCACGGTAGATTTTTAATAAAATACGTAGAATTTAACAGCACCAAAGATGGGGCCCCCAACACACATGGACCTTGTGTTTTTACTATTTTGGCCCTGGTCTTGCCTTTTCAAAATTAACACATTTGGAATAAGGTTTACCCAAAAAACTCTGTATTTATAACCTCACTATTGTCTAACATAAAACACATAAAAATATACCATGAAGTTAAAAGTAGGCGAAGGGTAGGTCATCAAAATATATATACTGTGATAGTTGAGAATGATAACCTCAAGAGGGCGCTAAAGTCAGCAAAGTCTCTTTCCCCTAGAAACTTCATTTTTACATTTTAGATAGCACTACTCACAAACCACTTACGCGGGTTCAGGCTAATTTGGAAGAGACCTGTTCTTTGGCCACATCTGGTGCCATATGAAGAAGCATCCACAGCTGATCCCTCATTAGAACGGAGGTATGGTCATGGGGTTGTGAATGCAGAGGAGGGAATCCGAGCAACTTCCTAACCCGGACAGTGCTCAGAAATACTAGAGCATACGGAAAATTTTAAGCATTTCCGGCTCCTGAATTTCTAAAAGACTGATGTGCTTAGAAAGTCCACAGGGAGTGGCTCTCCTTTGCACATCTCAGCTGTGCTCAACACAAGGAGTGTCTTCCTAAACCCCGGAGTCCAAAGCTTCCAGTTTTAAAGGAATGCTTTCTGCTGTGATGCCTTCTCTGGGCAGTTCTGCTCAGAATACAAAGACTCAAGAAGGCTCAGGTCCTCACTTGAAACAGGTCCCTGACAATGAGAAATAAGGAAGAATAACTCAGTCTTTACCTTGAATAAGTTTACAGTCGAGCTCAGAAAAGGGCAGAAAGTGGACACTGGAATAAAGGACCATGAACAACTACTGCAAAAAAAAAAAAAAAAAAAAGCTAAACTCTTATTATTTAAAAAAGTGATTTGCTTGGGGTGCCTGAGGGGCCCGGCGGTGACCTGTGTGCCTTCTACTCAGGTCGTGACCCCGGGTCCTGGGACCTGCTTCCCCCTTGGCTCCCCGCTGGTGCTCTCTCGCCCTGTCTTTCCCCTTCAAATAAATAAAAGCTTTTATTTTTATTTTTATTTTTTAAACATTTTATTTATTTATTCAGAGAGACAAAGAGAGAAAGAGAGAGAGGCAGAGACACACAGGCAGAGGGAGAAGCAGGCTCCATGCAGGGAGCCGATGTGGGACTCGATCCCAGGTCTCCGGGATCACGTCCTGAGCTGGAGGCGGCGCTAAACCCGCTGGGCCATCAGGGCTGCCCCAATAAAAACTTTTAAAATAAGAAAAGTAATTTGCCTCAAAATGTCATGACCAACCCATACTTCGCTAGTCTGTGACCTCTCCCTCTCGGAAAACGGAAACACTGGAACCCAAAAGTGATCACTAATCAGTGCACGACGCATCTTACAAATGTTGGCGGAGCATCTCCTCCCAGCGGCCGGGCTCGGCCTGGCGTCGGGGCCACTGACCCGCCGCGGGGCGACCCTGAGCGACTCCTCGTGCCCGAACCTCCAACTGGAGGCCGCTCCGCGCAGCCGCGGGGCCTAACGGAGGAGGAGCCGAGGGAGCGTAGGCCCCGGGCGCGCCCCGGTCGCCGAGCTCACCCCGCAGAGGTTAAGCCGGCGTCGCGTCTACACCGCACGCGTCCGCCAAGTCCAAGTCATGCCAGACCCACGTGTCGGTCCTCGTGGCACCTGCCACTCCCCCGGGTGGCGCCAGAAGCCACCTGCGGGCTGACCTGTGGGCCGTGCGGGGGGCGCGAGGGGCTCGGCGGCGGCGGCGAGGGCAGGGCCAGGCACGCACGTGGAGCGAGGCCGTGTTTCCACGCGGACACGGACACGACACCCATGGGGTGGGCGGCACGGGGTCCCGCGGGGGGAGCTGGCCATGCTCGCCCCGGCTGCCCGAGACTCCACCACCAAGGCCACTGCGTCCGGTGTCCACGCGGCCTACGGTGCGGAGATGCTCCGGCGCCTGAACACCCACAGCTTTGGATCCCGAAGGCTCCTGGGGTGCCGCGCACCCACCAGGGCCGGCACCCAGCACGCCGCCACCAGGTGGCAGCTCCCTGGGGCAAAGGAGACGTGGGGGGGGGGGCACGAAGGGGGGGGCACAGAGAGGGGCGTGGAGCATGGAGAGGGGCGGGGCGGGGGAGCACGGGGAGGGACCGGGGAGCCCGAGGAGGGGCTGGGCGGGAGCATAGAGAGGGGCGGGGCGGGGGGAGCACGTGGGTCTCGCGGGGGAGGGGGGACACGAAGAAGGACGCGGGGGAGCCCTGAGGGGAGCATTAGGAGGGGAAGGGTGGGCGGCACGGGGTCCCGCAGGGGGGGCACAAAGAAGAGGGGCCCGGGGGTCCCGCGGGGGCACAGAAGAGGGGCCTGAGGGAGCACGGGGTGGGGGGCGGGCGGCAGGGGGTCCCGCGGGGGTCCCATTGGGGGAGCGGGGGAGCACGGGGGGCGGGGCACGGGGAGGGAAGGGGTGGACGGCAAGGGGTTCCCGCGGCGGGACATAAAGAAGAGGGGCGCAGGGGGAGCGCGGGGCGGGGAGCACGAAGGGCGGAGCGAGGGGCCGGGGGTCCCGCAGGGGCACAAAAGAGGGGCGCGCGGGGTGGGGGTGGCACGGATAGGGGCGGGGTGGGCGGCACGGGGTCCCGCGGGGGCACATGGGGGCGTGGGGGGAGCACCGGAGGGAGCACGAGGGGCGGGGCGAGGGGCCCGGGGGGTCCCGCGGGGGCACAGAGGAGGGGCCCAGGGGAACCCGGGGGGGGCACGGGGAGGGAAGGGGTGGACGGCACGGGAGTCCCACGAGGGGACACAGAAGAGGGGCGCGGGGGGAGCACCGGGGGGGCACGGGGAGGGGAGGGGCGCGGCACGGGGTCCCGCGGGGTCGCTGTGCCCGGAAGCTCCGGCCGCGGTCCCCGAGGCTTCCAGGCGGCGGCGAGGGCCGGAGGGGTCGGGGTTGCCGGGAGCGCGCCCCGGTCCCCGTCAGCCTGCGCTCCGGCCGCGCCGCGGGGTCGGCGTTCCGAGGTCGGGGCGGCGGGGCCGGCAGCCACCGGGAGGCGGCGCGGGGCCGGAGCGGGGGCGGGGGCGGGGGCCGGGGCGCGGGCAGGGGGAGGGTCCTTCCCAGCAGCCGCGCCGGGGCCGGGGCCGGGGCCGGGGCCGGGGCCGGGCCGGGGGCGGGGGGGCGGGGGGGCGCTCCCGGCCGCGGCCGCCCGCAGACCCCCTCCCGCGGCCCCGGGGCGCCCCCGCGGGGCCGGGGCCGGGCCGGGCCGGGCCGGGGCGGGGCGAGCGCGTCAGCCGGGGTAGAAAAGGCGGCGGGGCCGGCGCGGGAGCCGACAGGCGCGCTCGCCCGGGGAGCTCGGCCCGACGCCGCCATGAGCGCCGCGCTCTTCAGCCTGGACGGCCCGGCGCGCGGCGTGTCCTGGCCCGCGGAGCCCGCGGCCTTCTACGAGGCGGGCCGCGCGGGGAAGCCGGGCCGCGGGAGCGAGGCGGGGGGCGCGGCGGAGCCGGGCGCCGCGGGCCCCGCCATGTACGACGACGAGAGCGCCATCGACTTCAGCGCCTACATCGACTCCATGGCCGCCGTGCCCACCCTGGAGCTGTGCCACGACGAGCTCTTCGCCGACCTGTTCAACAGCAACCACAAGGCGGGCGCGGGGGCCGCGGGGGGCGCGGCGGGCGCGGCGGGCGCGGGCGGCCTGGAGCTGCTGCCCGGCGGCCCCGCGCGCGCCCAGGGCCCGGGCCCCGCTGCCCCGCGGCCGCTCAAGCGCGAGCCCGACTGGGGCGCGGGGGACGGCGACGCGGCCGGCTCGCTGCTGCCAGCGCAGGTGGCCGCGTGCGCGCAGACGGTAGTGAGCCTGGCGGCCGCGCAGCCCACGCCGCCCACGTCGCCCGAGCCGCCCCGCGGCAGCCCCGGGCCCAGCCCCGCCGGCGCCGCCCGGGACAAGACTGCGGGCAAGCGGGGCCCGGACCGCGGCAGCCCCGAGTACCGGCAGCGGCGCGAGCGCAACAACATCGCGGTGCGCAAGAGCCGCGACAAGGCCAAGCGGCGCAACCAGGAGATGCAGCAGAAGCTGGTGGAGCTGTCGGCCGAGAACGAGAAGCTGCAGCAGCGCGTGGAGCAGCTCACGCGGGACCTGGCCGGCCTGCGGCAGTTCTTCAAGCAGCTGCCCAGCCCGCCCTTCCTGCCGCCCGCCGCGGCCGCCGACTGCCGGTGACCCGCCGGCCCGCGCGGGCTCCCCAACGACCGATACCTCAGGCCCCGCGGCCGCCGCCGCCGCCGCCGCCGCCGCCTCCGCGGAAGCTACGCGACTCTTGGCCCTTAAGTTATTTTTATACCGGTAGCTTTTGGACACCTCCCTGTGGACGCAGCTAAGGTACATCTGTAAGCAAAAGGACTTTCCGGACAAGCCCCTGTATTGTAGATAAGAGGAAGCGACGGAGCATGCTCACTTTTTTATATTAATTTTTACGGTATTTGTAAGAATAAAGCAGCATTTACACCCAGCCCTGACTCCTGTGTTCGCCCGGGAGGCCGCGCCGGGGGCACGTCCAGCGCCGAGGCCGGGAGGGGCCCCAGCTCCGCGCGCCCCCAGGACACCCGGCGACCCGGCTGCGGCCCCGCCCGCGCTCCTGGACGGCGCCCCCCGCCCCGGGAGACCCGGTCCAGCCCGCGCGCCCCTGGACGGCGCCCCCCGCCCCGGGGACGACCCGGCTGCGGCCGAGCTAGCGCGCTCCTGGACGGCGGCGGCCTCCTTCCCCGCCCCGGGGCGCCCTGCAGCTGGAGCTGGGGGGGCTCGGGGAGCTGGAGGGGCTCGGGAACAGGAGCCGAGGGCGCCCCGGCGCGGCCGCTCGGGGCAGAGGAGCGGCGCGGACCTGCGGGCCGACTGGACCCCCCCGCCCCCGCTCTCTGGGGACCTTGCTTTCACTTTCCTCATGTGCTGCTTCCAGCACATTTTTAAAGCGGCTGTGAACACAGAATAGCCCTGCAGCGGATGCCAAGGCCGAGAGCCACGGCGACCCCCGCCCTGCCCCGAGGACGAACAGCCTTGCTTTCTCCCAGCAGAGCGGGCGCTAGGCACCCTTTCCTGCTCTGGCCGGCCAGGTCTGCGTTAGGTCATTAGCCGTGGCCTAATCAGGACGATGCTATGATAAGGGAGGAAACAAAATCTCTGTTGTCTAACTTATTGATCGCTTTATGTTCACTTAAATCTCTACCAACAAAGCGAATGATCCGCAGTCGCCCCTCTTGAATCTGCACCCAGCATGATGCCCAGGCCTCCCCTGACCTACCTGTGCCTCTTCAGCACAGCGATAACCACGGCAGGTACGTTATCTCCACTTTATGGGTAACCGTCCTTTTACCTCGACATAGTGCCCCAGAACATTTTCCCCAAAACACTGAACCGCAGAATGCTTCTGTTGGCCACGTATCGTGCAGCAGAACAGTACGGTCTCAGCTTGGCAGGGTCGTCTTTGGGACAGTGTTAAATAACTACAAGAAAAACATGTTGAATCATGGTAACATTTAAGCATTTAAAAATGACAAGTTAACAGATTTTTTTTTTCTTGCTGTTTTAATATTACTGCCTGAGATGAAATCCAAAATGATGACCTCAGGTTTATTTCAGGTTTTTTTTTTTTAATTTTTATTTATTTATGATAGTTACAGAGAGAGAGAGAGGCAGAGACACAGGCAGAGGGAGAAGCAGGCTCCATGCACCGGGAGCCCGATGTGGGATTCGATCCCGGGTCTCCAGGATCGTGCCCTGGGCCAAAGGCAGGCGCCAAACCGCTGCGCCACCCAGGGATCCCTATTTCAGTTTTAATAACATGTTCTTAATTTTGCAAAATGGCAAAAATAGAACTAGAAAAAAAGTATTTTGATGTATAGTTTACTAACATATGCCCCAGAAATCACTGAGTTCCATTTCAAAAGCATACAATACACTTGCTCTGCCCACAGTTAACAAATAACTACCTAAGCCACTACCACCTCCACCGCCAGGGCGACTGTATGGCAAAGTTCATAGATCCTATGGCCGAGGGCAGTGTCCTGATCCTGAAGAGGCTCTTCCTGTACTCAGGAGCTCGATTTCCTCCAATCCAACGCAGCTAGCTGGGTGGGTGGTGATGGACTGGACAAAACAATTCAACAGCCCCACCTCCTTCCCGAGGACACTCTTCACTTCGTAACTCTGCAGTGATAGAAGGCATGCTGGTTAAAGCAAATAGAGCTGGCCCTGGACATTCTGTTC
The DNA here is from genome assembly GCF_048164855.1 of Canis lupus baileyi. Classification (NCBI taxonomy): domain Eukaryota; kingdom Metazoa; phylum Chordata; class Mammalia; order Carnivora; family Canidae; genus Canis; species Canis lupus. The sequence continues at coordinate 26,471,492 of NC_132874.1, read as the reverse complement.
CCAACAACAAAGAACACCAAAGAGCAGAGCAGAAGGTCCTTTCCTCAGTTTGTGACCTTCCACTTTTCAAATGGTAAGAATAACATGGATAAAGAAAAAAGCTAAGGGCTTGATAAAAGCTCTATTATGGCAAATGAAGGAAGTCCTTTTTCTGATGTTTGTTAGTGGATGCATCGACAAGCATGTCCCAGCTGGCTGTCCTAGGAGAGGAACTGGGTACAGACATACAAAGGGACAGGCCCTGTTCTCTAGCAGGAAGACTGGGGGCTGGGCACGCGTCATGCTTGCAGCTGTCTCCCACTTCCTTTGGGACACTTCCCCAATCTAGCAACACTCTGGTCAAAGGATTTCCTGGTACTTTGCCCCAAGCCTCCCTCTTTAATAGGATCCCACTTCTTCTACAGTAACACTGAGCTAAAAATTGTCTATGTCATAAAGAGCTTTTTCTTCACATTGTTTGATGAGTATCTTACGCTGGGCAGGCTTCATCTCTAGATGAGAACTCGGGGCACTGGATAGCGGGGGTACCAGATGACCACACCAGGAAGGTACGCAGGCCCCCCGTGGTCTCCAACCTCAACATTTTCTTCCTGGGGTGGGGCTGAAAATAAAGAGCGGCTCAACTGTGTCGCGATAAAGCACGTCTGTGGCTTTACCAGAGACAGAAGCCCAGAAGGTACTGCATTCTTTCAGAGACCCCTCTGCTGCCAGTTGTAGAGCAGTCTCGGGGGTACCTCACTTCTCTGTGCAAGACACCTGACATGTTCTCTGTTCAGTAGGTTTTAGCTCACCTGTTCCACCATTACTGAGTCTTGACAAGAGGGACTGAGGCTGGAGGCTCTAACATGTTCAAAGTTGGCACATGTCTGCGGCTCCGTGGTGCCCTCCCATCAAGGATGGGCACCTCACTGCTCTCCCCTTGGATACTGGGCTGGGCTCAGTGACTGCGTCTTCATGCAAGTCATGAAAAGCGTGGTGGAGGGGAGACTGCGAGCGTCCCCAGCTTGGTCAGGACAGTGCCCAGCCTCTGCCTGCCTGTCCCGGGACCCATACACATGCCCTGAGGGAATCCAGACTGCGTGGTGTCTGGCCGGAGCCCGGGAAGGGCCAGGCAACAGGAGTATGAGAGCCGGCGAGGGGCTGAAGGGCACGGAGTCTCAGCCCGCCTTCGGGGTGCCAGCGGACGTCCTGCGGGGCAGAGGCGAGCTGTCCGGGCTGACCCCTCCCGAACCGCAGGTCCGCGTGCGGAGTGAGGGTGCGGGCAGTGAGCTTTGGGACCGCCTGTTGTGGAGCAGCTCAGATCAATGTGGGATGTGAGCCCAGCCCTGACGCCCAACCACGCTGATCACTCTACTTTCCTGTCCTTTAAGTCCAATAGGATCTGCAGAGTCCAGGCTGCTTTGCTGAAAAGTCAAGGAAGGTCAGCAGAATGGTTTAATGGGGGGCACGGGGAGTCGGAGTTGTCATCCCGACAAGTGAGGAGACACGTGGCCTGCCTCCGCCCGGCTCGCTTATCAGGGGCCTGACCTGAACAGCTGGCGGAGTGCCAGGCTGCCGGTGAGGAGCCCCCGCGGGCCACGCAGAGCGGGGTCACCGTCCAGGCCCGGGGGCCTAGGTGGCCGGCGGGTGCCCTGACACCTCCTACCACCGCAGCTAGCCTCATGTCCGCGTGTGGCCGAGCACAAGGCCCAGGCACTCCCACCCTCCCTCGGGGTAAAAGTACAGAATTCTAACTTGAAAACGTCAGCAACACGTCATTTTTTTTTTTTACCACGTCAGGTTTTGTGGCTAAAGTTCATAATAACCATATCATAGCCAATCCCTTTTCTTCCCCGAAAGCTAAGGAAACAAACTCCCAATTTCCTATCACCGTCCGTGACAGTTGAGAAATGACATTCCAACAGCAGCAAACCCCACTGCTCTCTGATCTGCGGCGTGAGCACACTGAAGTTCAGCCCCTGGACGTCCTGCCCAGAGACGGTACGTCTGTTCTGGGGCCCAGAGCCACCGTTCTCGTGGGAAGCCTCCTGCGAGTCCTTGGCTTTTGGCCAATGGGCTTTCTCAGCCCGGAAACAGTCCGCATCGTGGGGGGAACACTCATGCTCACGCCGCCCGTACCCACGTTCCAGCAGCTCCCTGCGGGCCCGGTGGGGGCCCCGATCACCCACTGTGACAAACCGGGGAACGAGCCGCAGCACCTCCAGGCCTGCAGCTACCCTGACTCAACGGGCGTCAGCTCCGGTGGGGGAGCACCCCACAACGTGCCCCCTGTGCCCCTCAGCCCGCTCATGGACACGCACAGCACACACCGGTCACACCTTTGGGCAAACCCGCCCGCACTCACACATACACCTGCACGCACACCCTCGTGAGCCCTTCGTAAGTAGGCTCAGCGGATGCGCGGACTGGAGGTAAGAATGTTCTGTGAGGCAGGTACAAGTCAGCCTCGGGCAGAGGGCAACCAAGCGAGGAGGGGGGATCTCTGCGTGGCCCCTCTTGGTCTCCGGGCCCCTGCAGGGAGGCCGGGCACTCCAGGCCAGGGAACGGCTGGAGGCTTGCCGGAGGAAGCACCAGGCTGCTCTTCTGGGGGCCTGCGAGGGCCCAGCCGGGGCCACCGGAGGACGCGCCTCTGCTGCGGGGACTACAGGCGGCGACACCCATCCCAAGGGCTTCTTCTGTTTAGGTTGTGGACTTGGTTCATTTGCTAAGTGCTCCCCTTAAGCAGGAGTTTTCCCCAATACTATCCCCCAACTTTTCCATGGAAATACCTTCCCCGATCACCGGGATCTGCCATCCTTAGCACCTGTTGAAAGCCCCCTCCAATCCAGGAGCCGTGCCCTACCCGGCGTCACGCCCTTCTTTCTTCTTCCTGTCCCACCTCGAAGGCTAAGAGATGAGGTGACAAGGGACCGTCAACAGGCACCACTGTCTCATCAGGCATTAGACACACGAGCTCGAGGAAGAACAGGGACCTCCGTCACACCTCCCCTACTGTTAGGTGGTCACCTGTGGATGACGCTGTGCCCGACAAAGACTGTGACTGTGAGCGCTGCGCTCCTGCTTCCTGGTGGGACAATGTGGACTGAGCATCACTGGGTAACATGTGACAACAGAGCTGAGCACAGTTCTCCATCCATGATTATAGTGATTTGCTTATATTTTAGTTGTGAACCATCAGGGCATATTGGCTCCTAAACCCTCCTCTGGCCTGATCTCAACACCAGCCCCTACACTGAACTGGCCCCACAGATACAGGTTTGGTGCTGGGCCGGGGAGTCACCGAGGGCTCTAGGGAGCTATGCCCTGGCTGCTGGGCTTTCTCCCAGGGAGGGAGCCAGAAACTCTTTTTAGAACTCCACAGGCAGCTCCACCCTAAAATCAAGGTTGGAAACTATAGTCAGACCAGTGATCTTCACGGATTTATCCACATTCCAATTTAACCCCAACTCTGAGAGCCATGGTTTTGAGGAATGAGTGCAAATGGCTGCTCCGCCTCCTCCTGCTGCCAACCTTCCTAAGAGCAGGGCCGGCAGACAGGGAGACGGGAGCCCCCGGTGCCTCCAGAGGATGCATGACATCAGCCTCACGTTCTGACTGCCATGCGGCTAGGGGGACCCATCAGAAGGCTCTGCAACTTCACCACAGCCTCCCCAGCTGGCCCACGTCGTCTACTTGGGTATGTGCACCCTAATCCTGGCTCCCAGGGGCTATGCCCTGGCGTCACCCCAGTGGTCAGCCCCAGGGCTCTTCTCTGGGGTTCAGCGATTCCACAGGCCACTTGTGGTGCTTTTAAATGGTTCTGACAAGACAGAGGTGGCACCTCAAGGACAGAGCTCCCTTGTTTACGAGGGGCATATTTCACAAGGAAGAAACTGTCTCTAGACTGTAAGTCATATATATTTAGGTGGTGGTTTTCTTGGAGGAGCACACCAGTTTACTAAGCCTCACACCATAGTAACTCTCAGGGCAGGCAAAACAGTTCTGAGAAATAATGGTCAAGTTTCCAGTTACTCAGACTCTGGAATACCCAGCAATTAAAAAACACAGAATGTGTGTCTCAGATATTTGTGTTCTATTAACATGAATCATGACTGTAGCCCTTGAGATGCTGCTGGCCTTCCGACCATCAAAGCCAGGGGGGTAGATTCACGCATCTGTGCAAGGCTGTTCAGGAAGTCGCCTCAATTCCAAAAAGGAAAGGCTCTCACGAGGAGACACAGGTACCTGCCAGGGAACGACAGCAGGAGGACTTGTGCATGTGCCGTGTACACTAGACACTTAGCCCACACGCGACTGCATCGTGCCCTTTGTTGTAAATGAAAGTTCACGGGACAGGCGGCTGCACCTGGAGATGATCCACCAACCTGGGGCTGAGGAACACTGGGGCGCGCCCCTGGGCTGCACTTGCTCGACTTACCCCATCTTCGCAGGCGGCCAAGCTCAGGAGTGAAGCAATGCTGGTCTGGGACAGCTGCAATCACAGTGGGGCGGGAGCTGAAGCTCCCAGGACGCAGGCAGCCCTGCGCCCACGCCTGGGGGCTGCTGTTCAACCTAAACCACCTTCAGCTCTTCAGCAGCTTCCACCTCCAAGCCTCATGTCAAACGTGACCGTAGGCCACAGGTGTGGAAAGACTGCGTTGGGTGTGTGTGGCCTTCCCACCCCAGCCCCGCCCCAGGAAGGGGCAGAGGGGCCACCCTCCCGGCTCCGGCTCTGGCTCCGGGCACAGCAGCTCCCCCAGGTGGAGTGGGATGCGCACAGGCCCCCGCCCGCTCCTACCTTGACCCGCACGGCGCACTGGGGCCGAGTCGGACAGTCCAGGAACACCTGCAGGTGCCTTCTGAGGACAGGAGAGGTGACCACATGGGAGCAGTCCCCGCAGGAGAAGGCGCCTCTGTGGATTGGAAGCACACGCAGAAGGTGGGACGTGCAAGGGCACAAACAGAAGAGCCTGGCCGCGGACAGACATCATTCTTTAAACATGGGGGCTGCTCATACAGAAAGGGGGGACTTACTCTCAGAAACCAAGTTCCTGAAATAGCCCAGCCTGTTCTGAGGGACCAGCGACAGCTCCCGGCTACTGGCTGCCCGGGCCACGGATGCCCGGGGGCCGTGTGGAAGGGACGGTCGGGTGGGAAGCCCCCCACGTGGGGTGTAGGGTGTGACAGCAGCGAGGCGGCCCGCAGACCAGCTCAGGGCTTCCCACCGGCCCCCCAGGGGAGCCTACTTCTGATGGCCGGCAGCTATGCGCCTTGTCACTGTCGGGAATGTGTGACACATAGGCTTCCTGTCTCCTTAATGCTCCAGGGATGCCTCATTTACGTGTAAGGCTGCCAACCCAGGAAGAGTCAAGACAACACTTGTCCTTTAGTTATTAAGAAGCAGAAAAGTGACAAGCATACCCCCTCCTGGGTCAGGTGACAAAGTTCTTGGAGACTATGCAACATCCATAAGCCCTGGGGCGCAGGGGTACCCCCAGCAACGCTGGGCGTGGAAGGAAGGTCGTGCCTATGGCTGTGTGCTGCCCCTGGACAGTCTGCGCTCTGCAGGGGACAAGCGGTGCCCTCACCAGCTTTGTCTCACTTATCCAGGTTTGCCCTGAGGTTTTCTTTTTTCTCCCAACTGCTAATAAAGGAGCTGAGTTCAAAACCGGGCTCTTTTCTCTTTTAGGATAGGAAGAACCTGAAGAACTGAAAGGATCCGCAAAAACCCCTGCTGCAAAGGAGTGAGCACATAGTGCCATGGCCTCTTGGCAGCAGCGCAGCTACCCGGCTTCCCAGGGGGGGTGCCCCCGGCCTAGCAGGGAGCTGGCTGGAGGCAGCCGTGGGGCTGGGGGGGGGGGGGCTCCTGCAACTGGCTGCGGCCGCCCTGGGGTCTCCCAGGCCAGCCCCTGCACTCTTACCTGTCTCCCGGGCTCTGGTCCAGTCTCTCGTTGCCGCACAGGTCGCACGTGGGCCATGAAAAGGCAGTGCTCTCGTCCACACCAACCACAGTACCTGGGCCCGAGTGAAAGCAGAAGCTGCAGCCCTAGAGGCAGCGTGTCCCCTCTCACCTTCTCCTTGCCCCTCAACGCCTGGGTGGTACCGTGAGATTCCCCAGACTTTCTCACATATGAGTTCATTTCAATGTTCCCAAGTTTTTTATAATTTCCATGTACTGCACAAACAAAACTACAACAATAAAAAGTAAGTCTTAAAACTTGCCCACATTACTACCCAACCGGGAATTTCTATCCCGCCTCATCCTTTCTAGTCTTTTCTTCCAGATGCACACACACTAAGATCATTATACGCAACCGTCCGGGCAATGTCTCTGCAGGCTGCTGCAGAGCTGCCGTAAGGACTGTCTCATTGATATTTCGTCTAGGTGACGTGTCATGGTTCACTCCACACTGGACATACAGGTCCACATAAGCCTCTTCTGTGCTGAGATACCTTCTTTAGGATAGATTCCTGGAAGCAGAATCGCTTTGTCAAGACTGTGAGTATTGGAGATACAGAAAATATTCACAAAGACCAGATCTGATAAAAGACTGCTATCCAAAATATACAAAGAAGGGAAGTCGCAGAGGGAAAGGGAGAAGGAGACTCTCTACTGAGCAGGGAGCCTGAGGCGGGGCTTGATCCCAGGACTCTTGGGGTCATGACCTGAGCTGAGGGCAGACACTTAACCAACTGAGCCACCCAGGTGTCCTATACACAGAACTCTTAAAAAACTCAACAACACAAACAACCCAATTAAAAAATAGGTCCAAGACCTTCAGAGACACCTCACCAAAGATGATATAAAAATGACAAATAAGCATATGAAAGATGTCAAATATTATGTCATCAGGGAAATGCAAATTAAAACTAGGAGAATACCAAAAAAAAAAAAAAATCCAAATGATGCAATTAAAAATGGGTAGAGGACATGAATAGACATTTTTCCAAAAAAGACATCTGCATGGCCAAAAACCACATGAAAAGATGTTCAACATCACTCATCATCAAGGAAATACAAAATCACAATCACAGTGAGATATCACTTCATCTGTTAGGATGGCTAAAATAAAAAGATGAGAAATAACAAGTGTTGGCGAGGATGTGGAAAAAAAGAACCCTAGTCCACTGTTGGTGGGAATACAAACTGGGGCATCCACTCTAGAAGAGTATGGAGGTTCCTCGGTAAATTAAAAATAAAAATTCTATACAATCCAGTAATTTCCCTACTGGGTATTTACCCAAAGAAGACAAAAATACTGATTTGAAAAGTTACATGCACGCCAATGTTTACAGCAACATTATTTATAACAGCTAAATTATGGAAGCGGCCCAAGTGTCCATCCATAGATGAATGGATAAAAAAGATGTGATATATATATACATATGTGTGTGTGTGTGTGTGTGTGTGTATATGTGAATATTGTTCAGCCATAAAAAAGAATGAGATCTTGCCATTTGCAACAAAATGGGTGGACCTAGAAGGTATTATGCTAAGTGAAATAAGTCAGAGAAAGACAAATACTATATGATTTCACTCATACGTGAAATCTGAGAAACAAAACAAACAAACAAAAAACAGACATAAACCCATAAATACAGAGAACATAATGTAGTTGCCAGAGGTGGGAGGAGTGAGGCAATACAGGCTTCCAGGAACAGAATGAAAGTCATGTGGACGAAAGCTACAACATAGGGAATATAGTCAATGGAGCTGTAACAGAGCTGTATGGTGACATATGGTTGCTACATTTGCAGTGAGCGTAGCATAATTATAAAGTTGTCAAATCACTATATTGTACATCTGAAACTCATGTAACACTAAGTCAACTGTACTTCAATAAATAAAAAACAAAACAAAACATTCAACAATGAGACAACACTTCACACCCATTAGAACGGCCAAAATCCAGAACACTGACAACACCAAATTCCGGTAAGGATGTAGAACAACAGGAACTCCCACTCATGGTTGGTGGGAATGCAGAATGGTATAGCTACTCTGGAAGACCTTTTGGCAGTTTCTGATAACACTAAACACCGAGATACCATATGATCCAGCAATTGCAGTCGGTAGTATTTATCCAAAGGAGGGGAGAACTTACGTCCACAAATACAAATACCTGTATAAAGATGTTACCTTTATTCTCAATTGCCACAATTTGGAAGCAACCAAGATGTCCTTCAACAGGTGAATGGATAAATAAACATGGTCCGTCCAGACAATGGAATATTACTCAGCACTAAAAAGAAATGTGCTTTCAAACCATGAAAAGATATGGAGGAAACTTAATGCACATTGCTTAGTGAAAGAAGCCAGTCTGAAAACTATACAACATTCTAGAAAATGCAAAACTATATATACAGAAGAAAAACAAAACTATAGACAGTAAAAAGATGAGTGGTTGCCAGGTGTTAAGGGGGAGGGAGGGATGAGTAGGTGAGGCAGAGGACTTTTAGGTCGGTGAAACCATTCCGTATGACACCATCATGACAGATACCTGTCATACGTTTGTCTAAACCCACAGAGTGTACAACGCCAAGAGTAAACTCTAATGTAAGCTCTGGACTTTGGGTGGTGGTGATGTGACAATGCAGGCTCATCCACTATCACAAACGTACCACCTGGTGGGGGATGTTGACAGCAGGAGATGGGTGTGGGGAATCTCTATACCTTCTTCCTCAACTTTGCTGTAAACTTACAACTGTTCTAAAAGTAGTCTATTAAAAACTATTATGAAATAAATGCTAAATTGAGAAATGGAAAAGGCCCTGGGAGGTAGAAAAGAGAGGCCTCTGTGCTAGCTTGAGGTCAGGGAAGGGTTCCCAAAAGAAGAGACATGAGGTGGGGCTGCATGTGGGGTGGAGGGCATAGGCTGACCCTGCACCCTGAGGCAGGGCTGGAGGCCAAATGGGCATGAAGGACAGGCAGGTGACATGGCCGCAAGGTTGGGAGATCCAAGTCACCCAGGGTCTTACTGAGGATTTTGGACTTGGAAAGCATGAGAAACCAGTGAGGAATTTTAAATAGGAGATTGAGATGATCTACTTTTCTTGAAATATATAGCATTATAGATATCACCTAGATATATCGGCAAATCACAGACCATTCCTGTTGAAAAGTGGTGAAATTAGACATTTGAAAAGAAGTAAGATGTGACCTAAGTTTCCAGAAAAACAGAAGAATCATCCCTCCCACTCCTGGAGCAAAGAATTTTCATTCCCTACTAGAACACGCATTAGGAAAAATTTATCTGTAGAGTATAAAACAATTGTTACAACTAAGTAGGCTTGATTTACTACAATGCATTCATGCAATGCCTACTTGAATGACTTTTTAAAAATGAAAATAATAGATCTTGATTTTGAAAAGGCTGTCCCAGCTAATTTCATTGTCCTCGCAAATCTAATCAAGACTGAGTCAAAGGGATGAAAAGTAAAGTCAATAATGGCTTATAACACAGCCGGAAAGAAGTGTTGACCAATTCACAGCAGGCAGCGGCATAAGCAGGGCCAAGGATCCCAGGGGTGTGTGTGCGCAGCAGTACTCAGTGTCTGCTACAGGAACTAAGAGGGCTACCAACTGAAGTTCTTTTTTATCCTCGGATATCTTTGGGTGTTAACTGCATTTACATTTAGATGGGATTAAGCAATTTCCTTCTAGTAGAGAACAACACACAGTTGAAGAAATTTATTTCATCTGGGGTCTACACACCAACTGGAAATGCCTTCTGGCAACTCTAAATAAATTCCAAGGGATGGCTGGGAAGTGTACTATTAAACTATTAGTATCTAGAACATTCATCTAAATAAATATTATAAAGAAAAAAAAATTTGTTATAGTTTAAGGACTCTAATACCACACCCATCATTTGACTGCAATCTGCTATTTGTTTATTTTTAAAAGATTTTATTTATTCATGAGAGACACAGAGAGGCAGAGACACAGGCAGAGGGAGAGGCAGGCTCCCTGTGGGGAGTCTGATGTGGGACTTGATCCCAGGATGGAGCAATCTGCTATTTAAAAGCTTTTAGACTTTCCTTATCTTATTTACAGAAATCTCTTATAATTAGGCTTGAGAAAGGTATATGACATATTTATTAAAACATCTTTTTAAAAAGGTTCTTTCAAAGGCTCCTTCCTTGAAAATGCAGTGTCTCCCTTCTAGTAGAGCACATAGCAGCTACATGCTCTGGTATTTTCTTCAGTTAATTTTATTTTTTAATTTATTTTACTTTTTAAAATAATTTATTTATTTATTCATGAGAGACACAGAGACACAGAGAGAGAAAGAGGCAGAGACACAGGCAGAGGGAGAAGCAGGCTCCATGCAGGGAGCCCGATGGGGAACTCCATCCTGGGACTCCGGGATCATGCCCTGAGCCAAAGGCAGATGCTCAACCATTGAGCCCCACCCCCCACCCTTTTTAAAGATTTTATTTATTTATTCATGAGAGACACTCTTTAGTGACTTTTAAATCTCCACCACACTGTCCTCTCCCACCTTTTTTTTCTGACTGAAAGAAGTTGGGGCTCAGCAGGGTTTCCTTCCAGTTAGAGGCTAAAGCCTGGTTTGAAGATAGGAGTTGGCCACGCCTCCCCAGGGAGACAGAGTACAAAGGTGCGCTTGCTGAGTTCATGCCCACGGCGATGAGCAAGCCCATCACCCACTAGCAAGGGGTATGTAAAGAAGTGGCAAGCAATGCAAAGAGATAAAAATCAGTGCTGCAAAACTTTGTCATCCTAAAAATATAAACTGGGAAGAAGTCCTTGCATAGTCTGGATGCTGATGTTGGGGATATGAGCTGAGAAGGCCTGGCAACCCGAGGGAAGCAGTGAGCACCGTCCCCTCATAGAGGCTCCATTTCCTGGGAGCACTCATGCAGATGGACAGATGTTTCTCTGAGCAACCTGACTCACAGGGCTGTACTCTGGGTTTGTTCAAACTCTGCGCAGGGAAAACGCTCAATGTTCTGCAATGTCCACAGCACTGCTGGAGACTCTGATGTCCAGCTGATTTAGCTGCAGCAGAGAGCTGTCCAACTCCCAGCACTGACCTCTCACAGAGGGTGAAAGCTGTGCTTGGGGCTCTCGCTGAACTTTCCGGGACAGGGCCAGGCAGAGTAAGGCAAGGCTGAGTTGCTGAGAAGGGGGTATCCACTATTGTTACTTCCCAGAGTTTGGAGGATGCTAGCCTTGCATGGCTGTGATGGAGTTGGATCTGGTGAGCCCACAGCTGGCTGGCGAGCAGGGCAGGGAGCCTCTGTGCCTCTCTGTCCATCGGTGGGGTCTGGTCAGTGCCCCAGCCTCTGCCTTAGCTGGGGTGTTCCTACCTGGGAGGCTGGGGCAATCTTTGCTATATTACAGCCGGGGTTTCGTTTTCCCTCAATCCTTCGTTAACTGGTTCCCGTCAGAGGACATGACAGCACTGTGATAGCAGTGTTCACATACCTACCTGACGGGCAGCTTCAGAGCGGGACCCAGGGGAACTCTACACTGAAATGGTGACGTGAGAAAATGATATAGGTCAGAAACTGGATCTACATGAACTGAAGGAGTAACATTAGAAAAGGAATAAATGAAGGTGAAAGAAAATATTTTACATTTGTTGTTCTAAACCTAATAGTTTAAGTAATAATAACAAAAATGTACTCAGTGACTCTACCTTATGGATAAATAAAGTGAATGTCAGCAATGTTCTAAGGAATGGGAGGGAAGAACTGAGAATATCCTTACAAGATACCTGTACCACCCTTGAAGCAGGACGGTGTTACCTGAAAGTGAACTTGATTGGCTGTAAATGTATATTGCAATATCTAGGGCAACCACTACAGAATGTTAAGAATATTAACATGCTGAGAGAGAGGAGAAAATAGAATCATAAAATGCTCAATTCAAATGAGAAAAGGCAGAAAGAAGGTGGAAGATGAAAAAAAGAAACGAGCAATGAACAGAAAACAATTATAAATATGACAGATATTAATCTAATTATATGTGAGTTTTGACTATAAATATGAATGGTCTAAAAGCAAAAAAGACTATTAGACATAAAAACAAGAGCTAACTCTATGTTGTCTACAAGAAACCCACTTCAACTATAAAAACACAAAGATTAAAAGTAAAGTTATAGAAAAAATATATCCTCATAGCACTAATAAGAGAAAGTTAAAATAGTTCTATTACTTTCAGACACAGCAGTCTTCAGATTACAGAAAATTATCAGAGATACAGAAAAGCATTAAATAACGATAAAGGGGTCAATTTGCCAAGAAGATATGACAATCCTTAATTTATGTGCCTAACCACAGACTGTGAAAATGTGTGAAGCAAACTGACAGAACTTTAAGGAGAGATAAACAAACCCTCATTATATTTTATTTACTATTCTTTGAGACAACAGTAAGCTTCTATAAATGACTGACAGATCCAAAGTCAGAAAATGATAAAGATACAGTTGAACTGAAAAGCACCATCAATCAATTGGATCTGACATTTATAGAATATGCCATCCAATGACAGCAAAATAAACATTCTTCTCAAGTTAACATGGAACATCCATCATGATAGACCACTAAGTGGGGCATAAAACACAATTAAAAGTGTAGAAATCACACAGAAATCATACTAAGTAGGCTCGGGGCATAAAACACAATTAAAAGTGTAGAAATCACACAGAAATCATACTAAGTCGGCTCTTATACCATAATGAAAGTAAACAGAAGTCAGTAACAGAAAGCTGAAAAACTCTCAAATAATTGGAGATTAAATAATATACTTCTAAGTAACACATGGGTCAAAGAATAAGTCTCAAGAGAAAGTTTAAAATATTTTGTACTAAATAAAAATAGAAATGCATCAAAACTGCAAAAGCAGTGCTTAGGAATTTATAGCACTGTATGCATATATGAGAAGATATCTAAGATCAATAATCTAAGCTTTCATCTTAGGAAAAAAGAAAAAGAGAAGCAAATTAAAACCAAACAAGGAGAATATAAGCTATAATGAAAAGTAGAGCAGAAATCAATAAAATCAAAACCACAAAATCAATAGAGATATTCAAGAAACTCAAAAGTTGATTCCTTCAAAAGATCAATAAAAATTGATAAACTTCCAGGTGGGCTAATTAAGAAAAAAAAAAGAGAAAACAAATTATTTCTATCATAAATGAAAGAGAAGCCATTGTTACTGATTCCAAGGACATTAAATGGACAATAAAAGAATGTTATGAACAATTCTATCAGCCCAAATTTGCTAAATTATGTGAAATGGACCAACTGAAATACATAATACTTGAAACACACAATCTACTAAAACTCACACAAGAAGAAATAGATGATCTCAATAGGCTTATATTTATTAAAGAAATTGAATCAATAATTCATATCTTCTAAAACGGGAAGCACCAGGCCCAGAAGAGTTCACTGGCAAATTCTAACAAACGTTTAAGGAAGAAATTATACTAATTCTCTACAGTCTCTCCAGAAAATAGAAGCATAAGGAATACATCCTAAACTCACTCTATGAGGACAGCCTCAACCTCATACAAAACCAGATAAAGGGATCCCTGGGTGGCGCAGCGGTTGAGCGCCTGCCTTTGGCCCAGGGTGCGATCCTGGAGACCCGGGATCGAATCCCACGTCGGGCTCCCTGCATGGAGCCTGCTTCTCCCTCTGCCTGTGTCTCTGCCTCTCTCTCTCTCTATCATAAAAAACAAAACAAAACAAAAAAACAAACAGATAAAGACATTACATAAAAGGAAAACTACAGAATAACACCTCTCATGAACATAGATGCAAAGTCCTTAACAAAATATCAGCAAATTTAATCCTACTATATAAAAAAATGTACCATGACCAAACGTGGGATTTATTCCAGGTATACAAGGCTGGTTCACTCTTTTAAAACAATCAAATAATCAATCAATTTATCATATTAATGGAATAAAGAAGAAAATCATATGATCATATCAACAGATACAGAAAAACAGTTTGACAAAATCCAACATCCAGGAATAATAAAAACTGTCAGCAATCCAGGAACAGAGAAGAGCTTCCTCAATTTGGTAAAGAACACATAGAAAAACCTACAGGTAGAATAAACCAATAAAGAAGCCTTGTGTAGGGAGCACTGAATTAAATCTAATAAATAAATCTTAAAACATAACACCATTTATATCGACACTAAAATAAGTAAAATACTTAGGTGCAAATGTAACAAAGTATGTACAAGATCTATATGAAGAAAACTTCTAATACACTCTGCCGAAAGAAGTCAAATCTTAATTAATAGAGAGATATCCTTGTTCAGGGGTAGAAGGACTCAATAGTGTTCAGATACATATTTTTTTCCAGGGCACCTGGGTGGCTCAGCTGGTTAAGCATTTGCCTCTTGGTTTCAGCTCAGGTCATGATCTCAGGGTCATGGGATCGAGCCCCTGAGTCGGGCTCTGTGCTCATCTTGGAGTTTCCTTGTCCCTTTCCCTGCCCCTGAGTCGGGCTCTGTGCTCATCTTGGAGTTTCCTTGTCCCTTTCCCTCTGCTCCTCCCCTGCTTTCTCTCTCTCTCTCTCTCAAATAAATAAAATCTTAAAAATAAAAGATATAAATTTTTCCTAAAATCATCTACAGATTCAACACAATCCCAATCAAAATCCCAGCAAATTATTCTATGGATACCCAGCAACTAATTTTAAAGTTTATATGGAAGGAAAAAAGAATCCCTAGATAGTCAAGACAATATTGAAGAAGGACAAAGTTGGAGAACTAATACTACTCAGATTGTCCATAATATCAAAAACAGACATCAACTGGTAAATGGATAGACAAAACTTGGTATGTCCACATGATGGACTATTAAGTTACAAAAAGGAATGAAGTGCTGATAAATATTGCAACCTGTTTGAATCTTGAAAATGTTCTGCTATATGAAAGCAGCCAGATACAAAAGAACATACATGACTCTGTTCAAATGAATTGTCCAGAAAAAGCAAATCCATAGAGGCAGAAAGTAGATTGGTGCGGGATGTCTGCTAATGGACCTGAGGTTTCTTTGGAGTCATAAAAATATTCTGGAACTAGTTAGTGGGGATACTTGCACAACTGCATGAATACACTAAAAACCACAGAGTTGTAGATTTTATAAGGGTGATTTTCACAGTATGTGAATTATATCTCAATTAAGCTGTTATTAAAAAAATAGAATGCAAGTTCATTTTCAAAGCCATTGAGATGTCAAAAGACAAAATATAAAATAGGAGGTAGCTGTACAACCTTGTGAATATACTGAATGCCACTGAACTGCTCACTTTAAAATGTTTTTTTTTTTTAAAGATTTTATTTATTTATTCATGAGAGACAGAGAGAGAGAGAGAGAGAGAGAGAGAGAGAGAGAGGCAGACACAGGCAGAGGGAGAAGCAGGCTTCCCACAGGGAGCCCAATGCGGGACTCGATCCCGGGACTCCAGGATTTTGCCCTGAGCCAAAGGCAGACGCCTAACTACTGAGCCACCCAGACATCCCTGTATTGTTTTGTTTTTGTTTTTTTGTTTTTTTGTTTTTTTTTGTTTTTTTGTTTTGTTTTTGATTGAAGCATAATTAACTTATATGTTACATTAATTTCAGGTGTACAATATAATGATTCAACATTCTATATGTTACTAAATGTTCATAAAGATAAATGTACTCTTGATCTTCTTTATCTATTTCACTTGTGCCCCACTCACCTCCCCTCTGGCAACCACCAGTTTATTCTCTGTATTTAAAAGTCTGTTTTTTTTTTTATCTCTTTTTTTCTTTGTTCATTTGTTTTTTAGATTCTGTGTATGAATGAAATCATATGTTATGTCTTTCTCTAAATGACTTATTTTGCCTAACATTATACCCTCTAGGTCCACCCATGTTACAAATGGCAAGATTTCATTCTTTTTTATGTCTGAGTAATGTTCCACTATGCGTGTGTGTGTGTGTGTGTGTGTGTGTGTGTGTGTGTATATATATATATATATATATATCTTCTTTATCCATTCATCTATCAATTGACACTTGGGTTACTTCCATATCTTGGCTATTGTAAATAATATCCAGTAAACATAGAAGTGCATCTATTTCTTCGAACTAGTGTTTTTGCTTTCTTTGGATGAATACCCAACAGTGGAATTACTGGATCATATGGTAATTCTATTTTTAATTTTTTAAAAAGATTTATTTCTTTTTAGGGAGGGAGGGACAGAGAGGGAGAGTGAGCATACGCATGGGTGGGAGGAGGGGCAGAAGGAGAGGGAGAGAATCTCAAGCAGACTCGCCACTGAGCAAAGAGCCCAACATGGGCATGACCCCAAGAACATGACCTCAGCCAAAATCAGGAGGTGGGCACTTAACCAACTGAGCCACACGGGCACCTGTAATTTGAGGAACCTCTGTACTGTTCTCCACAGTGGCTACACCAATTTGCATTCCCACCAACAGTGCACAAGAGTTGCTTTTTCCCCACATCCTCACCAGCACTTGTTACTTCTTATACTTCTGATTTTAGCCATTCTGACAAGTATAATGTGATATCTCATTGTGGTTTTGATTTGCATTTCCCTGTGATGTTGAGCATCTTTTCATGTGGATGTCTCCTTTGGAAAAATGTCTATTCAGGTCCTCTGATCATTTTTTTAACTGGATTATTTGTGTTTTTTTGGTGTTGAGTTATATAAGTTCTTTATGTATTCTGGATATTACCCCTTATTGGATATATTATTTGCAAATATCTTCTCCCATTGCCTTTTTTGTTGATGGTTTCCTTTGTTGCACAAAAGATTTTTATTGTGGTGTAGTCCCAATAGTTTATTTTATCTTTTGATTCCCTTGCCTGAAAAGACCTATCAAGAAAAATGTTGCTATGGCCAATGTCAAAGAAATTATTTTCCATATTTTCTTCTTCCTAGTTTTATGGTTCCAGGTCTCACATTTAGGTCTTCAATCCATTTGAATTTATTTTTGTGTGTGATGTAAGAAAGCAGTCCAATTTCATCCTTTTGCATATAGCCGTCCAGTTTTCCCAACACCATTTGTTAAAGAGAGAGTCTTTTCCCCACTGTGTATTCTTGCCTCCTTTGTCATAGGTTAACTGACCATGTAGGCATGAATTTATTTCTGGACTTTCTATTCTGTTCTCTTGATCTGTGTGTATATTTTTGTGCTAGTATTTTGTGTTAGATTAGTACAGCTTTGTAGTATATCTACAAATACCTACAGCTGGGATTGTGATACCTACGGCTTTGTTCTTCTTTATCAAGATTGCTTTGGCTATTTGGGGTCTTTTGTGGTTCCACACAAATTACAGGAGAATTTTTTCTAGTTCTGTAAAAAAATGTTCTTGGTATTTAGACAGATTACGTTAAATCTTTAGATTGCTTTGGGTAGTGTGGATATTTTAACAATTTATAAAATGGTTAAGTTTGTTTTGGAAATCCCACCTATGAATCTTTTTTTTTTTTTAAATATGATGCTCTTCAGAAACTAGAAAAATCAAGTCTCTCTTTCCTCATAAGAATCTACACATTTTCCTTTTTTTGCATCTCTGTGACACTCATAGGTTATGGATAATGGGTTGGTTTTCAAACCCTCCTTTAGAAGCCAAGCTCTTCAGGTAGATATTTTCTCATAATACAGTGCTACAGGTGGTGGCGATTCTTATGGTCTTATAACAACAGGGTCCCATATAGCTTTTTTTTAAAGATTAACTGATTGATTGATTTATATATTTATTTGAGAGAGAGAGAGAGAGAGAGCGAGCACACACACGTGAGAGGGCAGAAGGAGAGAATCTCAAGCAGAGTACCAAGCATTGAGCCCCAAGCCAAAGCAACCCCATGACTCATGAGATCACAACCTGCACCAAAAACAAGAGTCAGATGCTCAGCTGACTGAGCCACTCAGGTGCCCCAAGGTCCCATACAGCTTAAGCAGTATGGGTGGGTGGTGGTCCCTCTCAAATGTAGGGCAGAGGCTACACTGCTTGGGAGGCTGTTCCCACACCCTTCTCTCTCTTCTGAGTCCTGGGCTCTGAGAGAGGTGAGGGGTGAGAGAAGAACAGGTAGCAACCAGTCAGGAGAATGAAGATAGAAGGGAGGCCTCTGGAGATGGTGGAGACCTGCAAGCGGCAGCAGGCTCTGGGCAGTAACAAGGACAGGCGTGCAGCACATCTGCTGCAGGGCATGAGTCTACACTGTGTGCTGTCCTCACAGCCTGTGCCCAGGGGCCCAGCAGGGCCGGTTCCTGGAAACCCCACAGTCTGCTCAGCCCTTCCTTCCCTGCACACTTCCAAACGGCCTGTCAGTAACCAATCCAGCTTTGTACCATAGTCTATCTCTGATGCTGACACAATTGTTTATTTAAGACAACAAATTGATCACATAACCTCCTTAGCATGGCCAGGAATAGCAGAACAAGACAAAGCCAGCTCCATCCCAAGAGGGCCCTGCCTCCTCCAGCACAGAAAGCTTTGACAACTGCCCCTGGCATCTGTGTGGGTTTTCCATATGGCCTTCATCTGTCTGGAAGGCCTTCACCACTCTGGTCGACAAATCCTAACAGTACCAAACCCACCCACCTACTGCCTCACTGGCTCCTGCCCTCAGCCAGCCCTCCTCCACGGTCTATGACAACGTCAGCACTGAGATGTCATCCTTCTCCATTAGTCTGTGAGTATCCCAAGCCCCCAAAGCCTATGAGCATTATCTTATTTAATCTTCAACAATGCTTTAAGGTGGATTCTATTAAGCCCTGTGTTACACATGAGAAAATGGAAGACCCAGATGACAGGTGATTTGTCAGAGTCTGCTTTCTTCAGGACCACTAGGCTATGCTGCTCTCATTTCTCACTTCAAATCATGATCTTAGTTATCTTTTGGCACTAACATTAAAAGAAGATGCACAAAAGAGAAATCCAAATGGCCTGAACACAATGGCTGAGTGCTTAATCTCACAAGTGGGTAGAAGAATGTTAATTAAACAACAAAAGTGGAATCATAGTTTTTGCTGATCATAAAAGTCATAAAAAGATTCAGGAATCTAGTAGTGGGCAAGGCTGAAGGAAATAGGCCCTCTTAGAAATTACTTTTGGAAATGTGAATTTTTGTACACTGTTTGGAAATTAACTTAATATCTTATAATACTAAGGATACACTAATAGTGTAGCCACTTTGGAAAACATATTTCTTCAAAAGGCTAAGCACAGGGTTTCCCATATGACCCAGCAATTCCACTCCTAGATACATATCCAAAATTTGAAAACAGGTTGTTGAAACAAAAGTTAGTCCACAAATATCCACAGCAGCACCATTTACAACTGCCAAAAAGTGGAAACAACCCAGTGCCCATTAACTGATGAATGGATAAAACAAGACGTGGTGTATCCATATGACAAAATATTCAGCCGAAAAAAGAAATGAAGTGCTGATACATGGTACATCATGGATAACTTTGAAAACATTATGCCAAGTAAAAGCAGCCCAGCATGAAACATATATATGATTCTGTGTATGTGAAATATCCAGAAAAAGCAAATCTATAAAGACAGAAAGTAGATCAATACTTCCCTAAGGCCAGGGTAAGGGCTGGGATAGGAGAAATAATGGGGAGTGGCTGACAATGGGCATGAAGTTTATTTTGGGGGATGATGAGAATTTTTTAAGGCTTTTTTTTTTTTTTTTTTTTTTTTTTTTTACAGTAATCTCTACACCCAGTGTGCGCTCAAACTCACAACCTGAGATCAAGGGTAGCACCGCCACTGCTCTACCAACTGAGCCAGCCAGGTGCCCCAACACAGTTTTAAATTAGATTACAGTGATGGTAGCACACTTTGTGAATATACTAAAACATTTTAAATGAGTGCATTGTAATGATGCAAGTTATATCTCAATAAAGTTGATTAAAAAAATATGAGTCCTAAGACCCTGAAATCTTCCTGCAAAGAAATCAGTAGGGATTAACATGAAGGATGTTTATTTCAGCCTTGTCTATAATTGCAGAAACAGAGGAACATGTGGATCTCTATCAGCACAAAGACCGTTTATTCACAGGAGGGAATGTGATACAACTATTACGACCTGAGTAACATCTTTACCTACACACCTGGCTGGACATCCTGCTAGAGTACTGAGTCAGGAAAGCAAGTGACAGGATACCGTGTTTTACAAAGTACCAGATCTCAGAGGTCATCACGTAGGTTCTCACCCTCCATCTATGTCTTGCTCCCTCTGTACTGAATTCATTATGCAGCCTGTCAGTTTCCTCCAACTAAACCCACTTCCAGATTTACTTTGCCTCCTCCCTGGTCTACACCGTGGGACGGGTGCTTGGCCTCCCACTGGCCACTATCCAAGGCCCTCGCCCTTCCACTCTGCTTTGTGGAGACAAAACCTGGAGCGCTGGCCTCTGCCGACGACCGAGTACATGCCTGCCAGGGCCACCCCCTCCCTGTGCAGTCACTCCCTCCATCCACATGCCTTTCCTGCCCTCTCCTGGACTCTGGTGCCCCCCACTCTGCCCTGACAGCAGCCCTTATATGTCCTATTCTTTTCCTATCAGACATTCTCCCTGTTAAGCAGTAGGGACTCCTTCCCTAATTGGCTACTTCCCACCCTATAGATCTCAGCACAGGCTCCTGTCCTTCGGGAGAGCACAGTGCGGTCCCAGCAACCAGACGTGGAGCAGCAGCCGGAACGCTGAGGCTCTGTACTTGATTATGTGCAAGCTCACTGAGCTCCTGCTGTATACAGTGTGCGTCTGAGAGGCAAGAACCTCTCCTGACTTTGTTCCTTGGGTCTCCAAAGTCTGGGATGTGTCAGACATAAAAACTCGTGGAATAAATGAGTTAAGTGAATATGAAGTGTGATATTTAAAAATATATAAACACCATTTCCACCAGGATTGACTACCCACCTTGAAGGCAGCAAATAGAGTTGACCTGAGTGATAGAATCCAGTTCACTGAGCTTTATGGGGCCAGTCAGTTCACAGGAGTGAGCGCCAGAGTCCACACCCAGAAGGGGCTTCTGAAGCAGGAGGACACTTCGTTCAACACAAACAAATCGACCTGCTAAAAGAGACACTTCAGATTATTGAAGCACTGAAGGAAAAAGAGGTCTCCTGCCAGTAAAGACAGTGCCCTTTGCCACCCTCCTGCAGGCAGGGTGGGCAGAGGGCACAGGCTTAGGGCCCACCCACTGTATCCAGTGACACATGCACTGCATGGAAAGCAGTCCTACACTCACCGTTGTGCTAAGCTGGAAAACCACGCAAAACTATATTCAAAATCATTTTAGAAAGGTGAAGTTTGTGGTACGCAAATTAAACCTCAACAAAATAAAATAAAAATATATAGTTTGGCCAGGCTTCTACTGATTCCTAGGAAGAAAAGAGCTAAGTGTATATGTATAATTTCCAGCTTTTTGTTTTAAAAAGTGATGTTCCAGGCAACGGCGTCAAGCGGCTTCTGCACCCGTAAAGTGTGCCATCAAGGGATAAGCCTTGACTGACCAACGGCATCTTTCACCGGAGGTGTTAGCACTGCCAGCGCTCCGGTTCTGTCCGGGTGGCCGTGACAGGGGCCAGTGAAAGCCGAAGTCCGGTACCACGGGTCTCTTCCACTCCACGTGCCAGGTCCATGGTTGGCTTCATGAAGGGACCAGCAGTCCTAGAGTAAGTCAGAGGCGTCTACAAGCCCCAATGTCATTTCATGGCATCCATCAGCCACCCCGGGGTCAGAGCTATGAAGAAGAAGAAAAGCATACCCTGGGTTCGGAGAGCGTCCCTGAAGAGAAAGCAGTGAGGGGCAGCCTCGGTAAGCGCTTCCCGGACTTCCTGGCTCAGCACACATGAGGGAGCCACACAGACTGGCACGGTTTTGGGGAGGCCAGAGTTATTCTCATCTTGCATTTGTAGGGTGACATCAGTCACCATCAGCCAAATCTCCGTTTGCTGCAGAGGAAACAAACTGCTTAGCTACAATTCAAAGGCACAGTCAAGTCTATTAACCTTAATACCATTCTTCTATTAAATTTTTTTTAAGTAATAATGTTAGATGATTGTTACTAAGAATTTTAGATATCATTCCAACAAATACTTCCAAATATGCAAGAGACTCTGCATATCTTAGTCAACAGCCCCCACCGACATGGCTGTGCCCCGAGAGTCCTTACCCTGCACCTGTTTAAAGGGTTCCTTCCCTGGGATACAATCCGCCCTCTCCTGGCACTACTGGACTTGTCCTTGAACTACTCAGGGAGAGAACAATGTTCCTTTCCTGTAGATCTCACATTCCCATACCTAGAATATTAATTACCATACTGTTTTATATTTAGTCCTTACACATTCTTCTGTCCTGTTAGATGTAAGTTTCCTAAGGATCAGTGACTCTCATGAATTGAACGTTTATATCCCTTCCAAATCCCCAAATCATAGGTTGAAGTCCTAATTTCCAATGTGATGGGAATGGTAGGTGGGCTTTGGGAGGTAATTAGGCCACAAGGATGGAGCCCTCGTGACGGGATTAGTGTCCTAGGACATGACAAAGTTTGTTTCCTCTCTCCGCTCTCCACCTTGTCAGGATACAAGGACATACCCTGTTGAAAATCAAGAGGGCCCTCACTAAGAACCTGACCACGTTCGCCCCTGTGCTCTCAGACTTCCACACTCCAGATTTGTAAGAAATAAGCCAGTACAGTTTAAGCCACTCAGTGTACGGTATTTTGCTATAGCAGCCCAAACTGATTGAGATAGGAATACTTAATTGTCTTCAGACTTTGTATAGGGCTGTTATATAAAGCAGCTAAAAAAATTTCTGTTGTATCTGCAACAGTTTTTTTAAAATTTTTTAAAAGTGCTTTTTCTTTTTTTATTTAAATTCAATTTTGTTAACATACACGGTAGTATTAGTTTCAGGGGCGGAATTTAGTGATTCATCAGCTGCATGTAAGACCCAATGCTCATTACATTAAGTGCCTCTTTAATGCCCATCACCCAATT
Organism: Canis lupus baileyi; assembly: GCF_048164855.1. Classification (NCBI taxonomy): domain Eukaryota; kingdom Metazoa; phylum Chordata; class Mammalia; order Carnivora; family Canidae; genus Canis; species Canis lupus. Next base: position 26,448,500 of record NC_132874.1, on the reverse strand, counting down.
ACCCTATCACCCCACCCACCTTCCTTCCAGCAACCCTCAGTTTCTTTCCGCCACTTGAGAGTCTCTTATGGTTTGCCTCCCTGTTTTCCTCTTATTCTATTTTTCCTTCTCTTCCCCTATGTTTTTTTTTCTTAAATTCCACATATGAATTTAAGAAATCATATATTTGTCTTTCTCTGACTGACTTATTTTACTTAACACAATGCCCTCTAGCTCCACAACATTGCGAATGGGAAGATTTCACTCTTTTTGATGGCTGAAATATCCCAATATATTTGTTCTTCCAATCCATGAGCATGGAATGTTTTTCTTTTTCTTTGTGTCTTCCTCAATTTCTTTCATAAGTATTCTAGAGTTTTCTGAGTACAGATCTTTTACCCCTTTGGTTAGGTTTATTATTCCTAGGTATCTTGTGATTTTTGGTGCAATTGTTAATGGGATCGATTCCTTGATTTCTCCTTCTACAGTCTCATTGTTAGTGTACAGAAATGCCACTGATTTCTGGGCATTGATTTTGTATCCTGCCACATTGCCGAATTGCTGTATGAGCTCTAGCAATCTTGGGGTGGAGTCTTTTGGGTTTTCTACAGAGAATATGTCATCTGCAAAGAGGGAGAGTTTGACTTCTTTTGCCGCTTTGAATGCCTTTAATTTTTTTGGTTGTGTGATTGCTGAGACTAGGATTTGTGGTACTATGTAGAAAAACAGTGGTTAAGAGTGGACACCCCTGTCGTGTTCCTGACCTTAGGAGAAAAGCCCTCAGTTTTTCCCCACTGAGGATGATATTCGTCTTTTGGCTTTTATGACATTGAAGTATGTTCCTGCTATCCCTACACTTTGGGGAGTTTTAATTGAGAAAGGATGCTGTATTTTGTCAAATGCTTTTTGTGTATCAGTTGAGAGAATCTTATGGTTCTTGTCCTTGTCTTGTTCATCAGGGATACTGGTCTGTAATTCTCCTTTTTTTGGTGAGGTCTTTGTCCTAGTTTTGGGATCCAGTTAATGCTGGCCTCATAGAAAAAGTTTGGCAAGTTTTCCTTCCATTTCTATTTTTTGAAACAGTTTCAGAAGAATAGGTGTTAATTCCTTAAATGTTTGGTAGAATTCTGCTGGGAAGCCATTTGGCCCCGGACTCTTGGTTTTTGATGACTGCTTCAATATCCTTGCTGGTTATGGGTCTGTTCAGGTTTTCTGTTTCTTCCTGTTTCAGTTTTGGTAGTTTATGTTTCTAGGAATGCATCCATTTCTTTCAGATTGCCTAATTTGTTGGCATATCATTGCTCATAATACTGTCTTATAATTATTTGTATTTCTTTCATGTTGGCTGTGATCTCTCCTCCTTCATTCATGATTTTCTTGATTTGGGTCCTTTCTCTTTTCTTTTGGAGAAGTCTGTCTAGGGGTTTATCGATCTTACTAATTCTTTCAGAGATCTGGCTCCTAGTTTTGTTGATCTGTTCTACCATTGTTTTGATTTCTAGATCATTGACTTCTGCTCTAATCTTTATTATTTCTCTTCTCCTGCTGGATTTAGGCTTTACCTATTGTTCTTTTTCCAGCTCCGTTAGGTGTAAGGTTAGGTTATTATTTGAGACTTTTCTTGTTTCTTGACAAAGGACTATATTGCTATATATATTCATCTTAGGACTGCCTTTGCTGCATACCAAAGGTTCTGAACTGTCATGTTTTTACTTTCATTTGTTTCCATGTATTTTTAAAATTCTTCTTTAATTTCCTGGTTGACCCATTCATTCTTTAATAGGATGTTCTTTAACCTCCATGTATTTGTGGCCCTTCCAAATTTTTCTTGTGGTTGACTTCAAGCTTTACATCCTTGTAGTCTGAAAATATGCATGGTATGATTTCAATCTTTTTGTACCAGTTGAAAACTGATTTGTGACCAAGTATGTGATCTACTGGAGAATGTTCCATATGCACTTGAGAAGAAGGTGGATTCTGCTGCATGTGATGAAATGCTCCGAATATATCTGTGAAGTCCATCTGCTCTGGTGTGTCATTCAAAGCCCTTGTTTCCTTGTTGATACTCTGCTTGGATGATCTGTCCATTGGTATAATTGGGGTGTTAAAGTCCCCTACTATTATTGTAGGATTATCAATGAATTTCTTTAATTTTGTTAGTATTTGGTTTTTATATTTGGCTGTTTGCATGTTAGAGGTATAAATATTTATGATTGTTAGATCTTGTTGGATAGACACTTTTATTATGATCTTTCTTCATCTCTTATTATAGACTAGATTAAAAACTAGTCTGTTGGATGTAAGGATTGCTACTCCAGCTTTCTTTTGATGTCCATTAGCATGATAAATGGTTCTCTACCCCCTCACTTTCAATCTGGAGTTGTCTTTGGGTCTAAAATGAATTTCCTGTAAGCAGCATATTGATGGGTCTTATTTTTTTAATCCATTCTGATACCTTATGTACTTTGATTGGAGCATTTAGTCCATTTACATTCAGGGTAATTCTTTTTTTTTTTTTAATCTTTTTTTTTTTTTTAATTTTTATTTATTTATGATAGTCACACAGAGAGAGAGAGAAAGAGAGAGGCAGAGACATAGGCAGAGGGAGAAGCAGGCTCCATGCACCGGGAGCCCGACGTGGGATTCGATCCCGGGTCTCCAGGATCGCGCCCTGGGCCAAAGGCAGGCGCTAAACCGCTGCGCCACCCAGGGATCCCACATTCAGGGTAATTCTTGAAAAAATATGAATTTAGTGCCATCATATTACCTGTAAAGTCACTGTTCCCATGGACTGTCTGTGTTTTTTTCTGGTCTTTACTTTTGGGCTCTGTCTTTGCTCAAAGGAACTCCTTTTATATTTCTTGCAGGGCTCATTTAGTGCTCACAAATTCATTCTTTCTTTCTTTTTCTTTCTTTCTTTCTTTTCTTTTCTTTTTCTTTCTCTCTCTCTCTCTCTCTCTCTCTCTCTCTCTTTCTTTCTTTCTTTTTCTTTCTGGAAACTATCTCTACTTCCATTCTGAATAACAGCCTTGCTGGATACACTATTTTTGCCTGTGTATTTTTCCCATTTAGCACATTGAATATGTCGTGCCAGTTTTTTCTGGCCTGCTAGGTCTGCTGCTGGACTTATGTGTCTACCCTTGTAGGTTAAGGTCCTCTTCTCCCAAGGCACTTTAGGATTTTATCTTTATCTTTAAAATTTGGAAGCTTCACTGTAATATGTTGAGATGCTGACCTATTTTTGTTGATTTTGAGTGGGGTTCTGTGTGCCTCTTGCACTTGAATGCCTGTTTCCTTCCTCACATTAGGTAAGTTCTGAGCTATATTTTGTTCAAATGAACCTTCTGCCTCTTTCTTCCACTCCTCATCTTCTGGGACCCCATTATATAATGCTGATATTATTTTTGTTTTATGGAATTACTGATTTGTCTTAGTCTCCCTTCATGATTTAATAGGTTTGTTCCAGGTCCTTATTTTTCACCATTTTATCTTCTATATCACGGATTCTCTCTTCTGAATCATTCATCCTCATTTTTATGGCTTCCTCTTGGGTCTGTATCTCTCTGCAATAGCATTTTCAAATTCAGCTTAACTAGATTTTAGTTGTTTTATCTTTACAGTAAGGGATTCTCTAGTGTCTCCTATGCTCTTTTCAAGTCCAGCTAGTATCTTTATTTCTTTTTTTTAAAAGATTTTATTTATTTTTTTGACAGAGAGATAAAGAGTGAGCACAAGTAGGGGGAGTGGCAAGCAGAGGAAGAGGGAAAAGTAGGCTCTCTGCTGAGCACAGAGCCTGATACAGAACTTGATCCCAGGACTCTGGGATCATGATCTGAGGTGAAGGTAGATGCTTAACCAACTGAGCCCCCTAGGCAACCACAGCTAGTATCTTTATAATTGTTATTTTAAATTCTAGTTCAGACATCTCATTTAGATCCACACTGATTAGATCTATGGTAGTGAATTCTACCTCCTGCTCTTTCTTTTGGGGTGAATTTCTCTGTCTCATCATTTATCCAGAAAAGAAAGGAAGAAAGAAAAAGAAAAAGAAAAAAACTGACAAAAACAACAATAACAACAAGTTCAACAACAACAACAACAAAAACTTCAGGAAGTGTCTCTGGTGTATACTATGTACTCTGTGATGTGTGTTTTGGCTGTTTTTTCCCACTGATCTGTCTTCTACAGTGTTCGTTCTTGCTTGTAGTGGGGAGTGTTTGGACCTTTAACTCAATGTGCTTTGATTTGTTAGTCAAGATAAGCCTTGGAAAGGAAAAAAAAAAAAAAAGAAGAAGAAAAAGAAAAGGCAGATCCAAGACACTAGAAAAGGAACAAAAATGCAAACAAACAGACAAACATAAAATGATAAGCCTGCATCTGCCACATTCTCTCCCTCTGACTGTGCAGATTGTTTTCTTAATCTTCAGATTGTATTCCTGATTGTTCAAAGTAGTTGGATGTTGTTTCAAGAATGAGGCAAAGTCAGTGTCCCCATACTACTGTGTCATCTTAACTCTAGTAACCATCTTTCTTTTATTTATTTTTCATTATAATTTTATCTGTAAAAGTTGTAATGCCTTTTAAAGTTCATTTTCTTTTTTTCTTTTTTTTTAATTTTTATTTATTTATGATAGTCACACACACACACACACAGAGGCAGAGACATAGGCAGAGGGAAAAGCAGGCTCCATGCACCAGGAGCCCGATGTGGGATTTGATCCCAGGTCTCCAGGATCGCGCCCTGGGCCAAAGGCAGGCGCTAAACCGCTGCGCCACCCAGGGATCCCTAAAGTTCATTTTAATGGCATTTTGCCCTTTCCCCTTGGTCAGGGTTTAGGATTCAGTAGATCCAAATGGGGCCAACGATTTGCCTGGGAAGACCCTTGTATTTCCCTGATGGTGAGTGAGGTTGAGCATATTAGAAAATACCATCTTAATTAATTGATAAAATATCACAGGGCTGGGACAAATCAACTGTGTGCCTTCTGATATGAAGACAGTATTTTTATGTGGTATTCCTGACAAGGATGCATAACTTCAATAAGATAATATCTAGCAAATCTAAATGGAGAGATATCCTATTTAAGCATTGGTCTCTATTCTTAAAAACTGTCAAGGTCACAGAAGATACACAAAGATGCAGAAATATTCCATTTGAAGAAGAAAGAGAGATGATAACTAAGTGCAGTGCATGATACTGTATTGGACTGTAGAGGTATAAATGATTTTGGAGGAACAATTAGCAAAATCACATTTTAAAAAATGGTATATTCCAGGAAGGGCAAAGTTCTACAAGATTACATGCAGTTGGGAGTTTTTCTGACAATCTTCAAAGATTTTAGATACTCTTTCTAAATACCTTGGATTGGCTTACTATCTCCTTTTAAATCTCTTGATGAGCCAAAATGGACTAGTTTCTTTTGAAATTAGCTATCGAATTATCTTTACCATTGGGGTTATGAACACAACCCGTAACAAATAATATCCTCTGTAAAAAGACACAAATAACCAATTAATTCAAAGTAGTGATACCAATACAATTGCTAAAATTTTATTAAAAATAAATCTCTTCCGGGGATCCCTGGGTGGCGCAGTGGTTTGGCACCTGCCTTTGGCCCAGGGCGCGATCCTGGAGACCCGGGATCGAATCCCACATCGGGCTCCCGGTGCATGGAGCCTGCTTCTCCCTCTGCCTGTGTCTCTGCCTCTCTCTCTCTCTCTCTCTCTCTCTGTGTGACTATCATAAATAAATAAAAATTAAAAAAAAATAAATCTCTTCCCCCAAAAATGCCCAATTAATTTTGACAAAGTTGCAAAAGCAATTCAATGGAGGAAGGATAGCCTAACCAGACATTCATAGGAAAAAAAAAAAAAGGGAACCTTGACCTAAACTACACAATTTATACAAAAACCAACTCAAAATACAGCATGGACCCAAATGTAAAATTACAAATCTTCTAGAAAAGAACATAAAAGATAAACTTTGGGACCTAAATAGGCAAAAAGCTTTGAGTGCCTTAAACTTTATGACAAATGCATGATCTATAAGATGGAAAGTTAATAGATTTGACTGCATAAAAATGAAAAACTGTGTTCTGCATAATCCCTGTTGAAAGGGCGAAGAGAAAAAGTACAGACCCTGAGAAATATTTGTAAAATACATATCTGACAAAGACTCTGTATACAGAGTAAAGAACTTTCAAAATTCACCAGTAAACAAAGAAATAATCCAAACAGAAAATGGGCAAAAGACAGGAATACACCTCTCACCAAAGATACAGATGGCAAATAAACATACAAAAGGACGTTTAACATCATTAGTTCTCTGGATGAATCTCTAGAGAATTTCATTAGTTGAAAACCACCACCACCACCACCACCAAATAGCTCCCAAAGGAGCTGTTATAGGTTGAACTGTGTTCCTCCAAAAAGATCTATTGAAGTCCTAACTGTAGTACCTTGGAATGTGAACTAATTTGGAAATAAGGTCTTTACAAATTTAACCAAGTCAAGATGAAATCATTACAGCAGGCCCTCAACCAATATGACTGTTGTTCCTATAAAAAAATGAAACTTGGACACTGATAGGCACAGAGGGAAGACCACATGAAGACACACAGGATGAAGATGGCCATGTGCCTAGGGTGGTGTGTATACAGAGCCGAGGAAGGTCAAGGATTGCTGGCAAATGCTAAAAGCTGGAAGACACAAGAATTTTCCCAGAGCTGTCACAGACAGCACAGCCCTACTGACACCTTGATTTTAGACTTCTAGCTCCCAGAAGTGTGAAATGACAAATTTCTGTTATTTTACACATCTAGTTTTTGGTAGTTTGTACAACTGGCCTAGGAAACAACACTTATATTGCATGGTTCCATTTGTGTAATGATCATGAAATAACATAATTATAATGATAACACCAGATCAGGGCTTGTTTGGGTGTTGTATAGTGGCTGTGTAGGCATGGGGTATTAGGATGGGGGGGGGATGTACGGGAGATACCATATATTTCTTTGCAGTCTATTGTGAATCTGTAATTCCTATGAATCTAAAAAGTTAGAATAATTTTATTCAAAATAAAATTTAAGGGGGTGCCTGGCTGGCCCATTTGGTAGAGCATGTGACTCTTGATCTTGGGGTTGTAAGACAGAGCCCCAGGTTGGGTGTAGAAATTACTTAAAAATAAAATCTTAAAGAAAAAGTTAAATACAAGAAAATACGTTTTTGCCTTGCATGACCTAGCCATTTGTATAATGGAAATACAACTGAATCTTCTTTGAGAACTCAGGTTCTTGCAGTGACTCATTGTGTCAATTACTTTTATAGATTTTATTTATTTATTCATGAGAGACATACAGAGAGAGGCAGAGACACAGGCAGAGGGAGAAGCAGGCTCCTTGAGGGGAGACCAATGTGTGACACGATTCCAGGACCCGGAGATCAGGGCCTGAGTTGAAGGCAGTCTCTCCACCATCTGAGCCCCCCAGGCGTCGTGCCATTCTTAAAGTCAACTGACCCTGTAGAATACATAGGTGATTGACCTGACCACACAGTGGCCCTAGGAATTAGCTTATTTCCATTTCACCCCAAGGAAGTTATTAGTTTCTGGTGATTCTCTGTCCCACAAAAGCAGCATACAGGAGGTAGAGAATTTTAGTGCATTGAGGCATCTGTTCCATTGGGTTCCAATCTCCTACTCCCTAATGTACCAATTCTTTGGTACATACACCCACTGAACCCCAGAGCTGCGGGCAGGCTGCACCTATGCCAGTGGAAGCATATTTCTTGGCAGAAAAATTAGAACAGAAGGGTATTAGGGTTTTCAACCAGCCACAAGGCAGGGTTCCCTCATCCAAGTGAGGCAGACAACCTGCAGTCTGTCTTTCTCTGTCTTAGGGCTCCACTCCACTGGGGCTGCTCTATTGTTGAGGCTTGGCTATGGTGTATCTGACACCTGTTTTTTTACTTTCCACCTCTGCTACCAGCTGGGGCTGTGAGCAGGTGAGGCTCTGTGGGCAGGAACTCGTGGTATATTGCCCCTTAGGACACTATTCTATCTGCAGAGTATATGGTAGCTGCGTAGTGAACCATTGCCTGATGGCACAGCCCTACGATCTGGAATGTGTGTTAGAATAATAGGAACGTGCCAGATGCCAAGCATGTCTTAACATACTGAGTGTCCTGCAGATGGCAGGCAGGGGAGTTTGCAGTCAACCTTCAGTTCACTTCAGGGTTGGAAGGTAAGAGACCATCAGGTGCCTGGACCTCATCCTCACTGTGGGCCTGTCCCCCTGCCTGTTGAGTCAAATTCTGGGGTGGCCCACAGGAAGCACTGTGACTGACAATCGCTCTCTTATTCCTCAGGAGAGGTACCAGTTCATTGTCAAATGACTAAAAGGTGAATGGAGAAAAGGAAAAAGAGGGTTGAACGTTGGGATGTTCGGTATCTTCCTGGTGACAGATTTGCAGGGATGCTCCTCTTGGAGTTAAGGCCAACCAGGGGTTTCTTTCTTGCAGAACTTATGGCATATGCTCAACTTGCCAAAAGCAGCTCTTGTCTGCTTCTTGCTGATCCGTCGTGTGGGATGGCAGCAGACAAGCAGCTCTTCTAGGCTGCAGCTCTCCAGCACTGCCAAGGCCTCCCAGGGGCTGCAGCGCTTGCTTCCCCTGTTGATGGCTCAGAGCTGTTGATCAGTTCTGAAAGGGACTAAGCTCAGTCCGAGATTCCTTCCTCCACCTCCTTTCTTTCCTTTCTGCCAGAAAGGAACTCACAGTGCTGGGCTAAGAACCTTTCGGATGACCTATGCCTAGACTGTTCCATACCCAGCACTTACCACAGTGGCTGGCAGGCTGCACCTGCACAAGGAATGGATTCATTGCCTCAGCCCGGAGCATGCATAAATGGACTTTTAAAATGCTTTTCTATTTCAGCACCCCACTAATTTCTATGAGAGGCTATTCCTTTAATGACTTTATAATACATTATCAGAAAGAGAAAGGCAGAGGGAATGATTACCTGTGGTCTCTGATAAATCACTCTGGCGTAGAAACTGCAACGGGTACTAAGATCAGCAGTCTGGAAAGGCAATGAAGATGGTGAGAACATCACACAAAGCACACAAATACAGTAAAAATAATTAAAAACCCTGTTAGAAACACAGATGTTACCTGGAGAATTTCTCTTAAGAAGTGGGGAACTGGAGGCTGGTAAAGCTTAGAAATAGGGTCTCCTTCAATTATATCAATTTGTCCCACATTGGGATGAGCACTGAGGATGTAACAGAAGCTAGGAGGAGGCACATGGGTTTTTACCTGTTTAAAATGAAGGCAAAGGTAGAATGTGAATATGCTAGTAAAACATTCAAATACACTTAAAATCTACTCTTTAATACATAGATATTTACTCACAGATGCATTCTATTTCTCTGGAAGGTTGTAGAAGAAATAGACTATATTGTTTATCACTGGGAACAAGCATAATAACTTTTATACTTTTTGAATTTACTGTGGATTTAAGACTTCATTAAAAAAATTCATTCTTCAGAGTATATTTGAAAACACCATTTAGAAACTTCTTCCCCCTAAATAATCTAGAAATGGGCACTTTTGACAACTATTTTCCTGGTCTTGCACGGTACAGTCATAGTTTGAGCGGTCTGCCGGGGAGTCAGCTACCACACTAACAAGACGGCCCCCAGTCAGCCACTGGATAAAACTCAGGATGGAGAAGGGACACATTTTGATCAGTCGGTTTTAATACATGGGAGCAACTACCATAAACACTGTGATGCAGCAGGAAAAGGGAAATCCCTGGCTCACCTGGTGGTTGAATGAATATCCACAGAGTTTATTTGCTAGGTCATGTGAGTCTGTGCTCTAATTGGTAATTGAATGTTGGTTCTAATAGTGATTGGGAGGTGGTGGGGAAAACATCCTGTGTCTTATTTAGTACGAGCCTAAGATGCTGATTGTTGCGATGACATGCGAGGTTGTGGTTTAAAAACGCTGCCATAGATTAACCTCAAGGAGAATGGACTGCGGCAGCGGCAGAGAAAGCAGCCACAGCTCGGACTTTGGAGGGAGGTGAGCAAGTGTGAATCTCGGTCCTCCTGGCTCACAGTCACCGAACCCTCCCTTTTCAGGGACGTGGACTGGGGGTGGGGCTGGCTCAGCAGCTGGCACAGAGCAGGTGGAGACCAGGGGAGGTTCCTCAGATGCCGGCTTACCTCTTCACAGGTTTGGCCATGGCCAGGTGCTTTTAGAGGCATCACTGGGGGCCACATGGTATCGATCAAACTGAAAAGCCCCGCTGTCCTGGAAAAATAAACGATGTTGTACGATAGTATTCATCACTTAAGTGCCGCTTTATGATCTGGGCATATGCAGGTTTGCTCGACAACACCATCCCTAATGTCAAGGAGACGCCATTCGGGGAGCACGTTGATTCAGATGGTGAAGACAGTGTCACACAGACAGACAGGCCTCTGAAACTGCCCGAGAACAGGAAGGCAGGCGATTGTTCATCAAATTATGATACATCTCCCCAATGAAGTATTAATCAGCCATTGAAATGGTTATATAGAAAATATTTAAACACATGGAAAAATGTTTCTGATACCTCGCTACATGAAAAGCAGGCAACAACTTACAACGTCTTTCTCTATGCACGTACCTACATGTAATAAGCCAAAGGAAAAGGAGACTGAAAGACATAAAAATGATTTTAGTGGGTGTCTGAGCTCAGGCAGGATATTTACTTTCCTCCTTTGGCTTTTGTGTGTCTCCTATCATTTTTCCAAAACAGGTATGTGTTACATAGTAAGAAAAATCACCAATTTATCAAGTTATCTAAAATAAAGAATATAGCCAGACATAAAAGGACAAATATTTTATGATTCCATTCATGGAGCTCCTACAGCAGTTAAACTCATAGAAACAGAGTAGAATGGTGATTGCCAGGGGCCGAAGGAATGGGAAGTGGGCAGCTAGTGCTTTCTGGTTTGGGAAGGTGGAGACATTCTAGGGATGGATGCCGTGATGGACGCACAATAGTGTGAATGCACTCGATGCCACTAAAAATGGTTAAGGTAGAAAATTTTGTGTTATGTACGTTTTACCACAATAAAAAAACCCTCCTGTTTTAGTTGCTATATGTATGAGTATGTGCAGATGCACACACACGCACACGCAGATTTCACAAAGGCTTCTTAGATTCTGCTCTGTGTCACAATGTCAATAGCTATTGTTTACTTTTTAAAAAGCTTGTGTCCTTAACAATTAATGTGACATATTCTTATTCCAGTGTTTGATAGCAAATACTGTTTTAGGTGGTTAGGATCTGGCAGTTTACAAACCTGAACAACTCAGAACCTGAAAATCACGTACTGGGACAAGACTCAGGCACCTCCCACCTCCTTTGGTTTCTCACACCAATTACCATAGAAAAAGCCCGTGCAGGGTGCGGCCGTGACACTAGCTTAATATCTTAACTGCGAATTTTCAGGTTCTGGGTCAAAACCAAGCACAAAAATAAGCAAGGGCAGGGAATCACATGCTCAAAAAGGACTGCCAAGTGACAGTGTCCTGCTGCCGCTATGTGAGCGGTCACAGGGCTGTGACCAGGGGCTGGCCGAGGTCGGGGAGGGCTGCCGGGCAGGTGCAGGGCTGAGCTCGCGGGACCTCTCAGCACCCTCCCCGACCGAGGGACCGGGTGGGCCTCTGGGCCTCCTTCCCCCTGGCGCCCTTGTCTGCACCGCATGTGCCCACAGTCACCACGGAGGTCACCGCGGAGGTCACAGTGGAGGTCACTGCAGTCACCGTGGAGGTCACCGCGGAGGTCACCACAGTCACCGCGGAGGTCACGGCAGAGGTCATCACCACAGAGTCACCGCAGAGTCACCGCGGAGGTCACGGTGGAGGTCACCGCGGTCATGGTGGAGGATGGCCAGCGCCTCGGGTACGCTGGCTTCCTGTCTGCAGCAGACCGCGACCCCGTAAGATGGTCGCCGATTCCTGGCCCTCCCGTCTCCTCGCCTCAGAAATCGGGGGAGCTCGGTAGCAGCTGCCGCGTCACAGGAGGGAAGCGGTGACCGGGTCACACGTGCTGTGGCTTCGGCCGAGGTCCTGGGGGGCCTCCCGGCGCACAGCCCGGCGAGTCGGGCCCACGGGGCCCACGGGGCTCTGCGCTCTGCGGACCCGAGCGGCGGCCTCTGGAAAACCTGTGCAAAGGACACAGGTGAAACCTGGACGCACGGAGGGGTCTCCAATTTATGACCATGAAACCCTTTTTGGCGTAAGGGCTATTAACATCCCAAGAAATCAATGCTCCCTGGCGTCTTCCCTGAGAAGTGCTCTGCTGCCAACCGAGCCGGACACAAGCTCTGTTAGAATTTGATGATGCTTATTTAGAGGATGTTGACGGCTAATTTAAAAAGTTTGCACTGCTGCTGCATTTCAACGTAGCTTCTGCACAGGATCGCTATGCATTAAATAAAAAGCTTATTACCCTTATTAAAAATCAGCTTCTCTTCTGTTTGGAAAAATAGATATGATTCAGCTGGCCGCTGCTCTATGAACTAGAGCCTCCGTCCCGGGCAGCGCACATTCCTCAAGAGGACTCTGGCCTGACCGGGGCAGATGTCTGGCTAACTGTCGGCACAGGTCACCTGTATTGTTCCTCCCACTTTGGTTCATTCCTTACCATTCATTTTTGCATAAGGTTTCACTTTGTGGCATAGGAAACTCATTCTTTCTAAAAAGCCATCCCTTTAAAATATATTTAAACAAACAAGCTGTCCAACAGGGTAGAGACCACCAAAAGTTTGTATTTTCACTTTTTAGAGTTTATAAAATAAACGTTTAATTAAACTAGAGGGGTGGAGGGACGCCTGGGTGGTTCAGGTTATGACCCGAGGGTCCTGGGATTGAGTCCCACATCCGGCTCCCCGCAGGGAGCCGAGCCTGCTTCTCCCTCTGCCTGTGTCTCTGCATCTCTCTGTGTCTCTCATGAATAAATAAATCTTAAAAATCTTAAAAATAAATAAAATAAAGGGGAGAAAAGGATATATAAAGTCATTATGCTTATACTATGATTAAAAAATTTGAAAACATCATTTTGCTAGAATAAATAAATTTCTTAGGATGTATCTTAATTTATAGACTGCATGGAGTAAATCTGCAGAAAAACCTGCACCACATCTCAGAAAATTATAAAGCTTCTATAGCTATAGTTTTGTTTCTGGTAACATGAACTTTTTAAATGGGAAGACATCAAGATACATGCACACGTTAAAATTATATTTACCAAATTGCACACTGACATTTTGCTATGTATATTTTACCACAACAAAAAAATATTATTTGCCACAAAAATGAGTATCTAATATTTTGATTGGGGTCTCTGGGGACTGTTGATAGTTCATGAAAAGGGGCATACTCCCTTCTGTGTGAGATGTGATGCAATACGAACACCCCAAAATCTTTACTGCACCATAGGAACAGAGAAGGTGGTATAAACCCAATTTTTAAAATTGAGATATGGCACAAACGAAAACTTCATCCTTTTCAAGTGTACAGTGCACTAGTTTTTAGTTGTGTTCATAGAGTTGGGCAACTTTCACCACTACTTTCAGAATGCTTTACATGCCAATACCCTCTAGATACATCCCTGCTGTGCCCACCAGCAGTCACTCTTGCTACTGATCTCCTTGCTGTTTTTATGGACGTTGTAAATAAATGGACTAATATAAGATGCAGTCTTTTGTGTTTGGCTTCTTTGACTTGGCATACTTTTTTTTAAGGTTCATCCATGTTATGGGATGTGCCAGTACTGCATTCCTTTTTTGGCTGAATAATATTCCATGGATAAATGACATTTTATCATCCATTCATCGGCGCATGGACATTGGGTTTTTTCAACTTCCCAGGTGTTGTGAAAACTGCTGCTACAAACATCCAAGTACAAACTTTCTGTGTGGGCATGCATTTTCAATTCTCTTGGGTAGGTAACCTAGGAATCATTTTGCTGGGTCATACAGTAATTCTGTGTTTAACTTTTTGAGGAACTGCCCAACTGTTTTACACAGTGCTGTGCCCTTTTACATGCCCAACAATGTGTGTGGTTATAAATCCAATTTTGTTGTAAGTTAAATACATACATTTTTTAAATTTTGGAAACATGAAACTTCGTATCTGGAAGGATTTATAAAAGAACTCTTAAGTGTTTTTTCCCTACATTCACCTCTGTGCCTTTTGGACACTGAAATTTTAACATATATTACTTTTATTATCTATTTTGAAAACCAAAAATCTAGGGCTCTGTTAAAACAGTGGTAACCACTGGAGAGAAGTGTCTTAGAGTGAAGAGAAGATCCTCTTTATTCCTACACAGGTCTGGTCAGAGCCTAGCTGTGACACCCACCCCTGCAGCCATGGGGCTGCAGACAGGTTCCAGGTTGTGGAGACTAGAAAGAATGTACCTTTTGTGCCTGAGTGTGGGCTACATGGCAAATGCTATTGCTGTTATAGGTAGTTTCAGATACTTTCAAATAAAGTCCCCTAAAAGTACTATCATTTAATTCATAGATATTTAACTGTTAGTTTTTTTTGACTATTTAATCAGTAATTCATTTGATTTTTTTTTTTTTAATTTATGATAGTCACAGAGAGAGAGAGAGAGAGAGAGAGAGAGGCAGAGACACAGACAGAGGGAGAAGCAGGCTCCATGCAGGGAGCCTGATGTGGGGCTCGATCCCGGGTCTCCAGGATCGCGCCCTGGGCCAAAGGCAGGCGTTAAACCGCTGCGCCACCCAGGGATCCCGATTTTTTTTTTTTTAAACCTTATTTTGAACTAGCTATAGATTCACAAAAAGTTGCAAAGATAGTAGAGAGATCCTGTGTAGCTGCACTCACTTTCTGGTAAATAGTCTGGGTGTGTGAAGTACTAGCATAGAGTAAGCTAGTGAGACAACTACTAAGTACTCATAAATGCAAAGTATACTCTTTTCAAAGACACTTACTCCTGTAACCAACAGCACAAACAGATGTGGGATCCAAGATTTCCTTTAAAATGGTTTTCAACTCAGGACTCCTGAGTGGCTTAGTTAATCGCCTGCCTTTGGCTCAGGTCATGACCCCAGGTCCTGGGCTGGAGTCCCATGTTGGGCTCCCTGCTCAGCTGGGAGCCTGCTTCTCCTTCTCTGTCTGCCCCTGCTCATGTTCTGTCTCTCACTCTCTCTCTCTCTCAAATAAATAAATAAAATCTTAAAAAAAAAATGGGTTTCAACTCTTCCTTTCCTTCTAACAAGAGTTTCAGGGAGAGGAGACCAACTTGAGGGCATCTCCAGAAAATGTCTCACAAATTTGGCATGAGTCTGAAATGGTGTCACCACTCAGGTGTCTCTCCTGGGGTTAGTAAAGTCAGGGTGCCCCACTGGAGGACAACAATGGTGCATGGAAATGAGTAAGCTGTGCATGCTCAGAGAACATCAAATGAGTACATCCACTTAGAGAAATTGTGGGTGAGAAAGGCCACTCTCTGGCCTCGGACTCATAATGCTCTTGGTCATATGATCAGTTATGGAAGACTGGGGTCAGTCCTGGGGCAGCAAGGTAGGCACTGAAAAGGAGGCTGTGAGAGTAAGGAGTGTGACTGGGGACAATATGAAAGAGGAATGTCAGAAATATATACAAATAGATGAGGAAGGAAATGGGGTTCCAGCCTCCTTGCTATTTGAAACAATGCTAAATTTATATATTTTTACACAAATTTTATAGATTCTTTGGTGCAACAAATGATTGACTTCCTCTGGTCTCATCATATCCAATCTTATTTATCTTGACTGGTAGATGATTATTAATACCATTTGGAAAACCAACTACTCCAAGTAAGGGAACCTAAGACATTCAAGGCCTCCAGCCCACTGGAAGAAGGCAAAGGTGGTAAGTTTCCCCTCTGCATACTAGATTGTTAACTGACATTACTTGCTTGCTGGGCCTGTTTTCTTAGTTATTTTAGGGGCTATTTTCCCCATCTGATATTGTATTATCTAACTACTACTCTCAGTAATTTAAGACTGCCTAAACCACTTTCTTTTGGGTGTGGGTAGAGTGGAATTTGCTCCAGGGCATTTAAACCACAGTGGTGATGTCAACTATAATAGGAAGGCAACATGTAAGGAGGCAACCTGGTCCATTGAGTGAGTTCATACTCAGATTTTTTTTTTTTTAAATCAAGGATATATTTTGGATATTAAATGTTCCTAAAATTTGCCATTGTAGTTGGTACTTTCTCCATATCTACTATTATAGTAGTGCTCAGAACTCTGCAAGAAAGATGATCTGAAAAATGGAATACTTGAGGTCTATGCGTCTCAAAGTGGGGCTCACTTGGTTGAGCCCTGGAGGTCTCTGACACCTTTTCAGGTAGCCCACGAGGCCAGAACTGTTTTCTAAAACCTTAAATTCCTTTCTCACAAGTGCACAGTGAGTTTTCCAGAGGCCAAAGGAGGCATGATACTACAACAGTTATACCTCACTGTCTTCTATTGGTCCAGACATTAAAGAGATCAGCAAAACCTAAAACAGCACCACTCTTCTCACTAACATGGTTTTGTTTTAGAAAATAGTTCATAAAAATGCTACTTATGTGATTATTTAATGGGTTTATTATTTGGATTTTTAGGTGAACTCAAAAATATTTACTTTTTTTTCAGTTTTAATTTCAAATATGGTAAGTATTAATCAACATAACCAACATTTAAAAAAATCTCCTGGGTTCTCATTAACTTTGAAGAGTATAAAGGGCTTCTGTGACCAAGAAATGGTCTCTTCTTTAAATCTTTTTTTTTTTTTTAAGATTTTATTTATTTATTCATGAGAGACAGAGAGAGAGACAGAGAGACAGAGAGGCAGAGACACAGGCAGAGGGAGAAACAGGCTCCATGCAGGGAGCCGGATGCGGGACCTCGATCCCGGGTCTCCAGAATCATGCCCTGGGCCTAAGGCAGGTGCTAAACCTCTGAGCCACCCAGGAATCCCCTACTCTTCTTTAAATCTTAATGTTGCCAAGACTGACTCCACCACTTTCCCTTCCATGCTGGTCTCCCTCTATGCACTGGATGATGGCCACCTGCCGTTACAAGACAGAGGCTGCACACCTTCCTTTACATAGCACTGGCTCTATGTGCTTGACCTCCTACCTATCAGAAGACAACAGGCTAAAAAATAATAATAATAAATAATAAAAGAAGACAGAGGTTTCATGAATTTCTAGTAAGTTTTATGTTTGGATATAATCCTAGTACAATCTAAGAAATAATATCTTCCTTATTCCTGAATCATTACTAATAGTGCTCAACTTAGGAATATATTTTTCAGTTGTAAAAATAACTTTCCACTCTGTTGATCTAAAATTAGATCAACACAATAATTCTCATCGTTTTATACTTTCTTGTGGTCCAACATTCAACAAGAATATAGTAGTTCCAGAGGTAGGCCAATTGGCAGAAAGACCTATGGGGATCCCGAGGAAGGTGTCCTCCTGGGGCTGGGAGCAGTGAGGGAGGTGCACACTAGCTCACCCTGGGGAGGGGGCCTGCCTCTAGGAACTGCCTGCACTCCCACCGTGAATGCCTGTCAGAGAACAGCAAAGGTGAAGCAGTCTTGAGACTATTCCTGCAAGAATCATTGTTAATATTTGTGCAAGAATATAGGTGTGAGAATAGGCTGAGGAGTCTCACTTGTAGGTGTTCAAAACCACCCTGGGAATCCTAGAAAGGCAACAAATTCTCTTTTCTAGGAAGGTATTCCCTCTTGAAAATCCAGATATAAGCATAATAATAATAGCTACTAATGATTACTTGGTAATTTTATTATGGTCCAAGGACTTGTTTTTTTTTTTAATTTTTATTTATTTATGATAGTCACACACACAGAGAGAGAGAGAGAGAGAGAGAGAGAGGCAGAGACACAGGCAGAGGGAGAAGCAGGCTCCATGCACCGGGAGCCTGACGTGGGATTCGATCCCGGGTCTCCAGGATCGCGCCCTGGGCCAAAGGCAGGCGCCAAACTGCTGCGCCACCCAGGGATCCCGTTTTTTTTTTTTTTTTTAAGATTTTATTTATCTATTAATAGAGACACAGAGAGAGGCAGAGACACAGGCAGAGAGAGAAGCAGGCTCCCTGCGGGGAGCCTGATGTGGGACTCGATCCTGGGACCCCGGGGTCACATCATGGGCCGCAGGCAGACGCTCAACCGCTGAGCCCCCCAGGTGACCTGGGCCAAGGACTGTTTTAAGAATTTTATATATATCGTTTCATTACAACCGTGTTTGTATAGAACGGAATCACAGCAAATCAATGGACTTGTTCAAGGTTACCCTCTCTATTAACACATGGTAGTTTAGGCTTAGGTAACAAGAAAGCATTTCTTCAGAGGCCTTCACTGCCCATGGCCTGGTACCTGTAGTCTTGCAGGGCTGGCTCCCTTTCTTGCAGCGTAGGTACCTCCTACAAAGGGTCCATGCTACACCCACACCATGCCACGGGGGAATATAGAGGTTCCAGGGGCCACAACCAGCAGGCAAGAGGCTGAAGCCAACTCCATATCAAACCACATCACTGGGATCTGGTGACATTTTTAAAACCTTCTCTTGCCAGGTATCATGTGGGTCAAAGTTCTCTCTTATTCAGTATAGCACGGGCATCACAACCCCTGAGGAGATCCTGGTAGTCAGAAAGGTAATCGGAGGGCCCCAGCAGAGCTGTCTGGAGAGCAGCTGGCCATACCCTCACCTCACAGGCAGAGCCCCTTGGCCTGGCCTGGCCTGGGAAGGTGGTGCTGGAGAGGTCGGGGGGAGGGATGTGTGCACACACACCTGAGGACACTAGTCTCATTCCCAAGGTATTTCTCCACTGGGCGGAGGGGAGGGTACACTTGAATGGGAGTGAAAAAAAGTGAAACTAAAGAATAAAGCAGTCATAGAAGGACATTTTTTAAAGTAGCTAAATGAGAAAGAATAGACAGCAGCAACAGCATCAGCAATGTATTATTACGGGTGTGGGGGCAAGGGAACAACATGACCCCTCTCTTCAAAGAAAGGCAGGAGTGTAGTCACATTGCACGGGCCATCTTTCCAAGGACAGCTACATTTATGTGGTACACGTGAGAATGCTCAAAGAAGGAAATGTTAGAGCATCAGTTCCTATCTCCTAGACCCAAGTGAACACAGTCTAAAAAAAGATTCACTAGTGGCCTTTGTCACATGTTTCTTTAGAGGGATTGTCAATCATCATGGAGGTTACAGAGGAAGGCTCCTTAGGGATGTGCCTTCGCTGTCTCACAGGCTAGGCTGACTATGCAGCCGGAGTGGCCCCGGGGTGTTCAGAGCACCGATCTGGGCAGGAGAACTGCGCCCAGGAGCCCACAGCACGTCACCACCACCTGGGATGCACACGGCAGCCACGGGGAGTGCAGTGTGCCTGTGGGACCCGCACCCCTTCAGTACAGCAGGCTGTCTGAGGGACACACAAAGGGTCTTCACCATCAGTCTCAAGTGGCTGCTACCTAAACCCCACCCTATTCTCTCCTCCCAAGGCCTATTGCCATCTGAAATCAGCTTATTCATGAAAAGTTCTCAAACGGAAGCACTGAGGCAACTTGCTATGTGTGACATCAGGTGCCAGTACGCTGGGTGCCTTCTCCATGTGGCACCAGAAAGTAAGCCTGGGAAGGGGCTGGGTGGTGCAGTAAGCACAGTGTGCCTGACCACATGCGCTCCCTCCATCATCGTGGCATCAGTGCACCTCACGCGTCACACCCACATCGGGGCACTGAGGGTCTGCGGAGAACAAGCACAGCACACCTGCGCTCAGGAGGCTAGCTGTCTCGTGTCTCACAACACTGCCATGTGAGAATTTTTCAGTTCTCTTCGACTCTCCTCAATTCTCTTCAATTATCTCATCTTCATTACACTCAAAAGAGAATTTAGAATTAAATAAGCTTCTGTCATGATACTGAAATATATTTCCTTCAAAAAGAGTTGGTCTACTAGAGAAGACATCCCTAGATGGCCCGGGAGATCCTTAACAAATTGATAGGAGCCATGGAAACCTTGAGATCCTAATAAGATTAGATAACCAGTGATTGAAAAATGTATCCTTATGCTTGCTGGTGAGAAGGTAACCTGGGGCGGTCGCTTTCAAAAACAGCTTAGTAGTGACCCAGCAATCCTGATCCTAGGAATCCACCCTAGAGAACCGAGCACTTATGTCCATGCAAAAATTGTATAGGAGTGTTCCCAGAAGTTACTATATTATTCATGATAGTCAGCAAGTGGCAACAATCCAAATGTCCATCAACTGATGAACACATAAAGAAATCTGGTAAATCCATATAATGGAGTATCAGGCAGCCATAAAAAGGAATGGGGGGTACCGCGACATGCCACAACTTTGAGGTTTTGACGAACCTCAAAAACATGATGCTAAGTGCAAAAGCCACGCATAAAAGACCACAGACCATACGGTTCCATTTATGTGGCGTGTTCAGTATAAGCAAATGAACAGAGACAGAAAGCAGATTAGTGTTTGTCAGGGGCTGGGGAGGATAGGAAGCAACTGCTAATGGGTATGGGGTTTCTTTTTGGGGTGATGAAAATGTTCTGAAATTAGACAGCGATGATGATCACACACTTTGTGATTATAAAAACTACTGAATTGTATACTTTTAGAAGGTAAGCTTATGGTATGTAAACTGAATCTCAATAAAGCTCTTATTTAAAAAGTATAACTAACTTAAGGATCTCCAGCAAACAGACCTCCAACCTTGATCTGAAGTAAGTCCGGTGTTATACTCTCTCTAGCTCTGCTTAATGATTTTGCTACAAACATCATCTTTCTTCCCTTTCCTAGAAGTTCTCACCCAAAGGAATATCAAAACTTTTGGACTAGCAAAGGTTGGGGACTTCTGCAATCAAATAGTGATGCTGTCATCTTTGCTGGAAAGCTTACATGAGACCTAGTAAATAGTACAAAGGCTGAGAGAAAAGAGGAGAGAGGGGCTGGGGAAAGCCAGACAACCCTTAACGCCCTTCTTTTATAATGCCTGTTCTTCCTTTTTCTAAGTGAAGACAGGCAGGACGTGGGACACTAGCTCCATGTTCCCCTGTGGGTATCCTACACCCCAGGTGAGCCAGGCACGCTGCTGACCCCTGGGGATGAGTCCATGGCCCTGTACAGGCCCTCCCTGAACTCTGAGATACAGGCTGTATGTGTGCGGATGCCCAGGGCTTGCAAAAACTAAGGAGAACACGAATACTAAGAAAAATACATCACTTTCACCTGAGTTTACATAAATATCTGCATAAAGACACGGACAGCTTTCAGAACAGGCGCTTCTGATTGATGGCTAAATTTCAAGGAGTGATTTCAGATTTAAATCTTCTTTGGTGATGAGAAAGATACTGAAAACAACAGACTGCACACTGCTAGGATGGTCGTGCTCACCGTGAGGACACCGCGAGCTGGACCTGGGCCCCTGTACACCTGTACTCACACAGCCCTGTAGCCCCCCAGCCCCCTGCAGAGACAGCCCTCCCACAAGGCTGAGTGGCCAGCAAAGGCATCAAATCAGGCATTCTGACCACAGACATTTCCCTACTGAGAATATCCCACAAATACCTTATAGATGTGGGGAATAACATGTTCCATGGCTAATCCACAGAGTTTCAGGAAAGTACTTTTTAAACTGTAGATAGTTGGAGAAACTGGAAAAAGTAAATTAAATACACACCTGAAATCAAGCCTTTTGCACTATTCTTTTCAATCACTAATTAAACTATATAATTATGTAAGATAAATCTGTAACTCTGGAAAGCCTCATAGTTTACAAGATATCTACCACTTTTATTAAGAAATGTTCTTCTTAATCTCAACTCTTTCAAGATTTGAGATAGAGAAATACTAACCTGCACAACTGTATATAGAACAAGTTCTTTGCAAGTTTCTGTTCTACCTTAACAGGAAATCACACATACACTCTGCTGTTTCTCGGGAAATAAGGAATTCCTGCAACGTGTTGCTACCTGGAAGTCTGCAGAGTTCTAAGTCTTTCCCATGCCCCAGATGGTATTTATTTCGAAAGTGTCACATGATCTACTCACTCACCAGTGTGGAGGCAGGAACACCCACATTTCCACACAAAATCTGTCAAGCCCATATTTTTCGATACATGTTTTTTTTTTTTTTTTACCAAGTATTATTACAAGTGTGCCGATACTTGAAAAAAAACCTTGCCTCCTTATAGTCTACTATCATTACTTCACATATCAAGTAGCCTCCCTTCACATACTCTTAAGAATAACTTACAATGGCATGTCAAATAATAAAGAGGAAAAGAAAACACCCTTTAACCAAGTGAGTGGGCTCCAATCTACTTAATAAATCAATCTGTACTATTGCAGGAATAGCTTTGGGGAGAAAACTATGGTGCTGGAAACACAGAGATACAGCATTTTTTCCCCAACTATTGGGGCAGGAAGTAATGTTAGGGCCCTGTTGTGAAACTGGCAATTCTAAGCCTATGTTGCAGGAGAGGAAGCCTGCAGTCGGTAAGGCCTTACCTCCACCCTCACCCCATCCAACACGGGCAGTAACTAGGGAACGGATGCTGGTTTATTGTAATCAAGCATTTGGCACGGGCCACACCACCCTGTACCCCCCGACCCCAAACCATGTACAGTCAAGCTAGGCTATGTTTCAGGATATCCTAACAGAAGCAGAATTTGCTTTGGAGCCATTTAAAAGTGTGTTTAAGGTAAAATATTTACTTTTGATGAGCTTACTCTTGATAAACTCTAAGTCCCTCATCAATGAAATGAATAAAATAATATTTGCTTTAAGGGGTTATTTTGAGGATTATAGATGAGTGCATACCCAGCCTGGTATCTGGCATATGATAAATAGTAGCCCTTGTTATTATAAACACCCTTTTGACTTCTTTTATATTTTACTGTTTCCCTTGATGCCTTGGTTAATCTCATTACCTGTAAGCAGCTTTCTTGGACCTGGGGGAAGGAGACTGAGCTGCCCTCTGTGCTGGGCGTGGTCCCAGGAGAGCAAAGAGTCTTATAAGGCTTCACGAGGCCCTACCGGTGGGGTCGGGAAAACAAGTCTAGTTACATACTCTTGGCCTAAGCAGTTCCACTTTGGGAATGCTATCCCAAATCAAAGTACCATTCATGGCCTCAGGGTATGAAAAGATTTCTTAAACAAGTAAAATGAAAGTACTAACCATAAAAGAAAAGATTGACAACTTTGATAAGTTAAGTATTGCAGCTAATAAAAAAGAACAAAAAGACATGCCACCTAAATAACACATAAACCATACAGAATCACTGAAGGACTCGTATTCAGAGTATATAAAGCTGAATATTCCCAAAGAAAAACAAGCAACAGACTTGGATAGACCAAAGAGGAAATACAAATGGCCAATAAACATGGTCAAAGTTTCTCAGCCTCAGTGAGTAACCAAGGAAACTGCAACTTAAACCAAAATGAGATTCCACTACAGATTCATCAAGTTGAAAAAGAACAAAGTCTGGAAAAAATAAGGAAAGGATATCTGAGGATATCAACTAATGGAAAGAGTAGAATAGCAGGAAGACTTCACAGTACTGGACAGCGGGAGACTGGAACTGCTGCTTTTGGAACCCAGCTCGGCATGACCCACTGAGGGTGAAGAAGCACCCTCGCCCCGCCACGCCAGGCACACGCTTGCACACCAGGGGCCTCCCATCACTGGGCCCACGCCTGGAACGGCTGGTTACTGGGGAAACGGCCTGTCGTACGTACATAAATCTAGGATGACAATGAACAAACTGGAGTTACCTACAGTACATGGATGCATCTTACAAAGTTTACCGGCACAACACCGTACCCACAACACACAGGCACTCAGCGTGAGGGGCCCCACCCTGAGTTTCTTGGCCGCTGTATATGCATGAGGTCTGCGGCATTTCTTTGGTGAGTGAAGGAAGCAAAAGTTAATGTGGTACCATCTCTATAAAGGTCAAAACCAGGCAAAACTCACTACTTTTTAAAGGATGCACACAACATGCTAAAACTATAAAGAAAACCAAAGGAGAAATCTGAGGACTGAGATGTCTCCAGCAGATGGAGAGGAGGTGTCACCGGGAAGGACACCTACTGGGGTGGCTTCTGGACACGGATCATGTTTTGTTTCTTGAGTTCAGTACTGACTTCATGGGTGTGCTTTATAATTATTCAACACTCTACAATAATGCATTCTTTCATGGTTTGTTGTATTTCACAATAAAAAAACGCTAACTTAAAGATCAATAAATAAAGGAGACATGCATATATACACACACAGGATGTTTGCTGCAGCATAGCTTTGAAGTGGCAAAACTGGAAACAACCTGAACATCTGTCAGGAAAGGGACATCCTCAGGAGATTCTAAAGTGAAAAAAGGCAAACTCTATCTCCTTGTTTAAGATGTGTTTATATCCATGAAGAGAGGTGTGAAAGATCACATTCACTGTAATGAATACCAAGTGGAAAGAGAGAGCTTTTTTTAAAGATTTAATTCATTTATTAGAGAAAGAGAGAGAGAGAGAGAGAGATAACAAGCAGGGGGAGCAGGAGGGGGAGAAGCAGGGTCCCCGCTGAGCAGGGAGCCTGATGTGGGGCTCAGTCCCAGGACCCCGGGATCATGACCTGAGTCGAAGGCACATGCTTAACTCACGGAGCCACCCAGGTGCCCTCTCTTTACTCTTTATATTAATTATCTGAACAGCGACAACCAACTTATTATCTCATTTGCAGAGAATATTGAAAGTCCTAATGTGAGGCTTTTAGCAAATGTGTGGTCCAGGTTCAATGGCTTTCATGATGATCTACTCCATTGTTGGCAATTCTAAGAAGGAAGCAAATTGGCATGGTAATGAAAATTACCTTTCTTGGAGTTTACATTTTCATTAATAAGTGTCTAACTGAAAAAGAAAAATCTCAAATTAAACTTGAAGCATTCAGTGTGCTTATTTACTATGGATCTGATACTATTCCTGGTTACTCAAGATAATTCTAGTATAGATAGCTTATTGCTATTGTTTAACAAAAACAATGGAAAACACCAAGAATCTAAATTAATACCGACACCACTGATAAGAAATAATCAGACTTCTTATCTAAGGGCCAGGGATTATAACCATAAAACAAATGGGAAATTTACAGAAATGAATTCCCCTAAAACTGGAAGTAATTAAGTCAGCTGCAGTAGTGAGGCTGCATGCTTTGGGATTTGACGAACCTGGCTTGAGGCCCAGCTCACATATTGGGAGCCAAATTATTTAATTTCAGTGAGCTTCAGGATCTTCATTTAAAACAGAATAACACCACCTAATTTGCCAGCTAGTTGGAGGGTTACATGAAAGAGGGACCTTAGGGACATTGAAACTTTCTTTTCACTTTCTGTGCCCTGTATTAATAGACAGATATTTTGTTGGCAAATTCATAGATTTTAGAGCATTCTACCTAAATTAAAACCTATAAAATTTTCCAGATCTGAAAATCCAGTAATGACGGCATATTTAAACTAAGTATTTGACTTCATATTTGAGATTAATAAAAGGACACACTCCCCACTCAGCTTCTGAATCATGCTGTTACCTACGCCCTCATGATAATAACCACTACCACAGACTAGTAGGCAGGAAGGAGAAAAAAAACCCCTACATTCATATGTAAAATGCTTACAGGAGCAAGTCACACTCAATAGTTACTTCCAGATCATGCTGCCGGTGCCCGGAGGAGCCTCGTGGAGAGGCCATGGTGGCCTACACGCATCCCCCTCCCAGCCTGAAGCAGAACAGCAGCACAGGGATTTGCTGTCACATTTCAATGTACACTAGATTTCTATTTTTTTAAAGTTCAAAAGTTTAAAAAAAACTGGCCTCCTGGTAGATAATTATGACTTTTTGTAAGGAAAAGAAGAGCAGTGGAATTGCTGAGATTTTCAAGAGGGGAAATAAATGAAAAAGAAAAAAAAAATCCTGCCCATTTACAGAATTCTAGAGTTATTGTGCTGCAGGCAAATGAACTAGATAAACTGCTAACCTGGAGGGACAGGTACTAGTTGTTTTTATGTTCTTGTATCAGCTGATCTTCCTTCTGTTTTCTTTGATCCTTGTTTTAACTAAATCTCTCTGTACTTTTAATTCCACTGGCTTCATTATTCATTCTTTTCCATTATGATTGGGCAACTGACAAGGCCTGGCAATTTCCAACTGGATTTCTTTTCTTTCCTGGAAAAAAGTGGAATACTTCCAACTTCTAATTATCATTCTTTTAAATTACTCTGTCTTTCTCTTTCCCTTTTGTTTGTAAAAACAAGACAACAAAATCTCAGATCAATTCAAGCCAGATTTCTACTTTTCAGTTAATTAGAAAAGAAAAATAAAATAGGAGGAAGAAGGAAAGAACCACTGTTTATATGGCATTTTAGACTGTACAAAACACTTTTTATGTATTATCTCATTAAATTATCCTAACAGCCTTGGGAAGTAAATGCTATTTATCCCGATTGATAACTAAGAATGGGATTAGTTTCAATCAACCAGCAAACATAAGAGCTAATATATAACTCAGACATATTGATTCTGAGACGAGTGCCTTTTATCAACACTGAATCCCAATTGCCTCTGCTCAGTGTCCAGCAAAATTCTTGGAAGTAGGAGTTTTGTTTTTTAACTGGCAAGTTCCCTTACACAGGCCTGACAGGCATAATTGTGTAATTGCAAGGTAATTTGGTTCTACTTAGTCTCTGGATTATGGGGGTATGTAGTGAAGTGAGGCAGGAGGATCAAACACAGTTTTGAGAACTACTAAACAATCTGTTTTACAGCACAGAGGATTGTAGGGGAAAGGAGGGAAAACAGAATGGGAAGAAATCACTGAGGAGATAAACCATGAGAGACTCTTAAATATGGGGAAAAATGGAGGGGAGGCGGGTGGGGGTGGGGTAACTGGGGGATGGGCAGTAAGGAGGGCTTGAGAAGTGACGAGCACTGGGTGTTTAGGCAACTGATGAATTCCTGAACTCTATGTCTGAAACTAATGATGTTCTGTATGTTGGCTAATTGAATTTATATTAAAAATTTGTTTTATATAGCCAAGAAATATTTGTGACTGTTTTGCTTTATCATTTGTCAGGTTTTCATCGAAAACTGTTAACTGCTATAGAGGAAAAATAACACCTGGCTTCCGAATGGTAGTCTGTTTTTGGTCAAAAGATAATAGGAAAATAAATTTATAGTTGGGAGAATGGTCTCCTATGGGTGTGTGCCTGGAAACCTGATGAACCCATAAATCACACCATGAAGGCCTTCTTGTTGAAGCCTTCCTACGGACACAAGCAAATGAGGGGGAGAGCCACCCACTCCAGCAAAAACCTTGTGACACTGTTATTGACTGTTTCCAAGCTGCTTCCCTGCTAGAACATAAACCCTCTGACAACTGAAACTAGGACATCATCCATGTGTCCACAGTAAGGTGATGTGTTAATGAATTAATAAGGGAAGAGGAAGAAACATGGAAAAGCCCATAGTTAAAATAGAATTTCTTCATCTAATGGACAGCAATGCAAATTTATTTTTATTGAACAGTTTTTCTAAACGCTATTAGGGTAATAATCTTGACAATGGTTAATGCTTAACCTGTGAAGTTCAGAGAATCTTTTAGGTGGTATGTGGTTGTCACTTGTCCTCTTCCTGTGATCAGCTTGGTGGGTTTGCCAAGCCTTGCTGCAATCTGTTTTTTTTTTTTTTTCTTCTTTTTATGCTTTAATCAATGGCTTGATTTTCACTATCACTGATAATGAAAACAAATTAGAAGAGACCTAAAATAGCTTTCTTACCTTAAGGATCTTTCATCAGAAGATAAAGGTGATGAATGATTGGGAGGAGTGCCCATTTTATTTAATAAATCTTTGTCTTAATTTCTCCAAAATAATGGTTTAAGGTTAAGTAACTTTCTGAGCCCCTATTCTTAGTCATCCCTTTTTGAGATATGTGAAATTATGCTCAGAGGTTCCATTTAGAAACTATTCTTCTCCAACTGGACTTAATGAAACATTTGTACCATTTTTGTAACTCCATGTAAGCACTTTTTAGGCAATCAGTTCATTTTTCTTTTTTTCTTTTTAAAAACCGAGGCAAAATTCATACAGCATAAAATGAACCACTTTGAAGTACACAATTCAGGGGGCATTTAGTACATTCACAATGTGGTGCAACAGTCACCTCTATCTGGTTCCTGAACCTTTCATCACCCCCCAAAGCAGACCCTGCATCCATGCATAGATGCATAGAAAAAATAAGATAACCGGGAAGTATCATGCATCAAACCTTAGTTTCTTTATTTTTTGTTATTGGTACTTAATGGTTTAATTAAGAAAAATAAAAACAAAAACAGGAAGGAATTTATAAGCCCAAGTCAGAAGAATATGGGGCATACATAGTACCAATAAGAAAATTCAAAAGGATACAATTAAACCAAACTGAAATGGGAGAGGTGTAAGAAGGAGAGTGAGCAAACCCAGTATTCCCAGGTAACACTGACTCTATCAAAATATCTACACTATACACTGGAAGTTAGGAAAGGTTTGATCAAAGTCTATTTAAATAGTTTTGGGCCAGAATACCCCAGATAATGTTGTATACTTCGTACTGCATCACATTAAGAGGTACACACATCTAGGCAGTGATAGCAAGGCTGGGATTAGGGTGAAACAGGCAAATTCCTCTATCACAGAGTCGTATTTTTCTCACTCTGTGGGTGAGACCCTTGCAGAAGAAACAAGTACAAAATTTGTGAGACCGGCGTGTGTATGGTGTGTTTGAGAAAGGCTCTCCTGTGCTGTAGTGCTTGGCTAAGCTAATACCTGAACATGATCGTTTACCTATTGAACAATTCTTTTATTTATTTATTTTTTTAAAGATTTTATTTATTTATTTATTTATTTATTTATTTATTTATTTATTTTTTAAGATTTTATTTATTTATTCATGATAGTCACACAGAGAGAGACAGAGAGGCAGAGACACAGGCAGAGGGAGAAGCAGGCTCCATGCACCGGGAGCCCGACGTGGGATTCGATCCCGGGTCTCCAGGATCCGCGCCCCGGGCCAAAGGCAGGCGCCAAACCGCTGCGCCACCCAGGGATCCCTATTTATTTATTCATGAGAGACGCAGAGAGAGGCAGAGACACAGGCAGAGGGAGAAGCAGGCTCCCTGCAGGGAGCCCGACGTGGGACTTGATCCCTGGTCTCCAGGATCACGCCCTGCCTGGGCTGAAGGCGGCGCTAAACCGCTGAGCTACCCAGGCTGCCCAGAACGTTTCTATTTCAAAGAAAAATTTTATAGAGCTTGTTTTACCTTGTAAAATGCTCTACATTGAAAGTCACAATTAGCTGGCTGTAATCCTTACTTTAGTAGACCTTCCAAGGTTTACTATGTTTATTATGCTCAGCCAAAGATGTGTGCTCCATACCTACCAAAGAGATGGCAACGCTGCAAATTAATCTATAAGAAGATTGTTTAAACAGGTTCAAAATTTTAAGTAAAAGATGTTCAAATGGATGAAATATCTTTGTGTACAAAGCTAAAAGTAGAAGCCTCCCTGAAAGAGCATGTAATAACCTCAAACCCAAAGAAGCCTGAAGGTTATCTGGTCTCCTCATTTCATTTCCAGGGGCATCAGCGGCCAGAGTTACCAGTATTGGTAACTCACAGCCAGGATACAATCCAGGTCTCCTGGCTTCAAGTTAAAACCCTTTCGCCTCCATGCAGAATGTCCATTTGGGTGTCTTCATATTACAGAACACCACAGCACCAAAATAAGGGGGTGTGGGCAGCACAGGTACACAAGAAATTCTCTAAGAAATGATGTCAAGACAGAAATACACCAGAACACAAAAACAACATATACACAATAACCAAGAAAGGTTGAAGAAAAGAGGGGATACAATCTTGGAAAGATCTGCTTACTTAAACTTCTATTTATGTTTCCCTGTACAATTGTTAAATAGAGTTCAAAAATAATCTCATTTTAAAGGACAATAGAAAGATTTAATTTTGAATTAAAATAGTCATGCTAAGAAACAATGGCAGGGAGAAAACAAAATCTGTAGGGAAAACACAAAACATACTTCTAAACTGAATAAGAGCTTAAATCAATAGCATGATGCTTATTTAGGGAGAGCTTCCTTTTGCTTCTTTGAGCATCAATGGTTTCAAGATTTAGCACACTCTGTTTCACTGACATTTTATTCACCTTCCAGAAACTTAAGTGAACCCCAGGAATAATTTTATTTTTCAAAATAATGAAATTATTATTAAGAACATCCCTTGAAGGAGGGTTTCCAACCACAGCAATTTACAAAGAGATTCTGGACCTCAAACCCCATGGGAAGTGTGTGGCTCTTTAAAAGGGTGGCCTTTTTGAAGAGGGAAAGTCAAAGGAAGGAAATTACTACGTAAGTGTCTTACCCAAGGAGAGCTCTCACCACCACATATTTCCTGTTAAAGGAGCATCTGAAATGGTTCCTCAGTAATAATCCTAACCCAACCCAGCCAATGTGCACTGAATGAATCCTAATGATTCCCTTCCATGCACTTCTGTGTACTCTGGGTCACACTCAGCTGGAGTGAAAGCAAGGGTCTCCACAGGACACTGCACACTGGAGCTTGTCATATGTGTGACCTACTGTGTGATCCTGGGCCAACTGTCCTCACCTCTAAGATGGAGGTGACAGCAGAGTCTTCTTTACTGACTCTTGTGAGGACTAAGAAAGACAAGAAAACCAAGTGCAATGCATGGAAAAATTTTTGCTGTGAAATACTGAGTAATGGACATTCACACTCTCCCTCTCCTTGATGAAGTGTTTTCACAGCACAACCCCATGCATATCCCCTTAGACTTTGTGAGGAAACCAAAGGTCCATGTCCAAATGTTCACACGGATGTACCTGTTTGGATGCAAGTTTTGAGACCCAATGGTCTCCATTTTTCCTGCTAAAATTGAGCTCCAATAACTACCACTTATTACTTACAAAAATATACACCTAAATCTTGTTGAGGAAAATTCTAAGATAAACCCAAGTGCACAATCAATGTCCATTACACAAATATTTTTATGAGCCTATCACGTGCCAGGAAATATAATGGTGAGCAAGAAACAGCACCTGCCCTCCCAGAGCCCAACAACTGGCAGGCCAGTCTGAACTACTGGCCACCAGGCATTCTAATCAACCATGGCAAAGGAGTGTGACAACGACCAAGACAAGGTCTGATGTCTTGGTGTGATTCAGAGCCTGGCATATGGTGCAGGCCAGCTTGGGAGAGCCATTCCAAGATTTCTCATAAAATCATTAATGTTTGCATATTATTACTAAAAAAATGAACACACTCAAATTTACGCCTATGATGTCACCCTTATTTATATTAAAGTATATACCTTTCTGGTGGGACATAGGTCAGCAGGAACCCCAGAGTCCTGGGCATAGACACTGCAGTGAGTAGCACTGTGACCTTTAGGTGCCCAGGTGGAGAAGGGGAGGTGACCAAGCAGTAACTCCTGCAGGACATAAAGGAAACAGTGCTGGCTACCAGTGCCAGGGGTCTTCGTGCAGGAGCATCGTAAGGCCAGCCTGTGAGGGAAAGGCAGGCCTTAAATACGTCCAGGAGGAAACCACAGCATTCTAGGCCCAGGGCACGGCAGGAGCCTGAGCGGTGGGATGACCCGCCACAAGTACAGCTAGCTGGGGACTCGCATGCGGCCTTGTAAAGGACTTTTGGATCCTGACTATGGGGTTGGTATTTAAGCATATTAACTAAACTTGGCTTTGATATAAAATTTATCAGTACTTAATATGTTACCTTGAAAACAAAAATTGATACTTAAAACAATAATTATTGATCTGAAATGCACCACCCCACACACAAAGTGCCCACCCCTCACTCTATCATGAAAGCTGACCAGACAGCAGTTCTCCTTATCTTCAGTCTGGCTCCCAAAGGAGATAACGGAGACAGTCCTCCCTCCCCTCCTCATTCTAGTACTTAGCCCCAGGCCTTTCCTGTTCTCTTCAGGGTTCCTAAATCTTGACCTGCCCTCTGAGCCTCCCTCAAAGGTGGCTGCTATCATATCGGCCCACAGCTCTTTGTATTAGGCATTTGCCAGTCAGTGTCTGCCTGGGTCACCCCGGCTCTCCTGCTGGCCGGTGAGCTCTTAGAGGGAATGGTCTATTTTTACACTCCTGGTGGAGCTGCCTATAGGTATCAGAAATTAAGATTAGTTCCTAACTGTTTTTTTGTTCTTCTTCCCTCAATTCCTACAGAAGTTTCTGAATCTGCAGCCCGCCCCCAATCTCTCTCTCTATCTTAAATCCATTATAGGTACAATAGCAGGATAACCTTAACTCCATTTTCATTTTTATTACCTCTACTTTTCTTCTCTCAAAATCTCTCAGGGGGCCCAATTTTCTCTTGGATTGATGAAGATCCCTAAAAAATAGGACCTACAGCTTTATCTAAATTGACTTTATACCTCAGTATATTCTGGTTTAGGATAAATCCCAAAAATCTAGCTCAGAGCTCAGTGTCACAGCCACTAGCCAGGGGCACAGCACAAAGAGGCACTAAATGGTTATAGAATAAATGAGTGAATTATCTTTTCAAAAAACCTTTTCATTTCCCCTTTTGCATACATCTCTCCTGATCCGACACGTATGTCTTCACACATAACATCTTACCAATTTGAAGAGAACTTTTCTTTCTGCCAGGCCAGGATGTTTAAAGCATGTGTGCTCACTAACTTCTTTTATGAAATCTGAGATCAGCCAGTTAGGATCTAGTCACTTAAAACATTAGCTGCTCCAATACTTGTGCCTGTCTAGTTTTCTGTTCAAAGGGAAGCAACTCAAGGTCAAGGATCATGTCAACTGCTTCCTTGCCCTTCTGGGTATTCAGGTAGCGCCTTCTGTATATAGTGAGCACTGACTACTCTTTAATAAAGTCTTCTCTTAAAGGGCCAGTCAACAGATCTCAATCAAGTAGAACCTGTAAATTAGTCATTTTAGACACAGAGCTTAGTGGGTTTTAACGAGTTGGGACACGAATACCCAGTAGGTATTCTGAACTGAAAGAATTTCTCCTCCCCTACAAAGTATTGGCTAGCTATATTTTCCATACCTATGGGGTTAACACATTTTTTTTTTTTTTTTTTACAAATTCTTTTCCGCCTCAGTATGGGCGTATCATATAAAAATAAAAACATATAATAATCAACAATAAAAAGATAAAGTTCATATAGAATTATGACCTCAAAGTCATGTGACTTTTCTGCTCATTTGACCACTGAACTGCTGGTATAGGCCACATGGGAAGACAAAGGTCAGGGGAGGTGCCCTGGGAGGACAGAGGCGCTAGACAAATAGCAAGGACTGCTCTTCAGAGGAGGAAAGCCCAGGCCGAGCTCCACATTCTGCTAAGTGAACAGGCCTCAACAGTGTTTTTTGAAAATGGTAGTTTTTTTTCCTTTAAATCCAGACTATTTTTCTGACTCTTTTCACTCTAAGCAGTCAGTTTGGACATACAACTCCATAAATATGTCAGAGAAATACAAAAGATATGATTGTTGTTTTTCTGCAAGCCTTCCCAAATGAGGCAGGGGGACAGAGCAGCATTCCTTGCACACTGGTCCAACAACACATCTGTCTGATTGGACAGCTCTGAGGTCATCGGTCTACCTCCTAGCCTTTGTAGAGAGGAGTGATTTTCCATCACTAGAAGAGAGGATCAGATGAAGTCTGGTAGCCAAAATCTAAGAGACTTCATGACTTAGCCCAAACACACAACTATTTTCCAGTTGGCAAAAAAGTTATTTTCTGTATTAGATATTGGAATTATATAATTATAATTAATCATTTTAGCTTGAATTTTGGGAAGTAAATACATTTTGTTAATGGTTTATGAGAAGTATATTTTGTTAGAGTTTACAGGAGTTGCCATGAAACACAATAATTTGGGAAAAAGTAAAAGAGACAATTTGTGTTTACTGGGCCATGGATGGATGACTGACAATGGATGATATCACTAATAGGCAATTATAACATCCAGCATTCCTAAACGATTTAGTAATTTGTTTTGAAGAAATATAGCTTCCAAAAGAACAAAAAGACAATCTAAACATTTACTTAGATAGCTGTGTGCCAAAATAAAATTAATTATATACGTGAAGAAATTAAAAATCAAATATTTAGTCACAAACTTAAAAATGGTATGGGTTCCAAAAGTTTGTTTATAAATGAATTATTGGCAATACTCGGTGCATTTCCTGTGGGAAAAAAATTTCCTATGGGAATGTTGCAGATA
Organism: Canis lupus baileyi; assembly: GCF_048164855.1. Classification (NCBI taxonomy): domain Eukaryota; kingdom Metazoa; phylum Chordata; class Mammalia; order Carnivora; family Canidae; genus Canis; species Canis lupus. The sequence continues at coordinate 26,414,072 of NC_132874.1, read as the reverse complement.
GTAGTAGGGCTCCCCTTGTAACCAACAAAAAGGCAGATTAAATATTAAGAACACATATGACTATAAAGCATAATGGTAACAGAACACAGACTTTACAGAGCCAAAGAGGCCAGGACCGCAGTGGCTCTGTCATTTACCAGTACAACTGCCACAGGAAGTTACGTGCTATAGTTTGCAGCAAGAAGCCTCCCAGAGCAGCCTCTGTCTGGCCTCCAGCCCATCAGGGCAGCTGGCAGCCGGAGCAACTCTGCTGCTCCACATGGAGGATCTCCCATGATGGGAGCCCATGTGCATCCTGGTGTGCTCAGGTGGGAGGCTTATGCGTAGAGTTCCCGCCCAGGAAGATTACCTCCCACAAGGCCCTGAGAGCATTCACCCTGTTAGGTCAGTACGTCAGGGCTGCGACACCACGTACTGCAACTATACAGTCTTTTCAGATGCTTGTGATTCTAAAATTTAGGATTAAATGAGGTTCAGCCTTAAATACAGATAAGTTTCATGTGATCCAATTAAGCTTTTCACATAGTAGATACGCTTTCTAAATATCAGGACAAACCTCTCTCCACCTCCAATCCATAAGGCAATTACATTATAACACAGTCACTCTTTTATAAGCAAAAGGAAGCATTTTTCATACAACAAATCTGCATGATCAATTAAAATGTTCTCATATCTCTCTACCCAGGGCTTACAGGGGATCTTTCTATGTCTCTCAGGAGAACAAGCCCTTGGGAAGAGCCATCACTCGCACAGTACCATACGAAAGGCAGATGAGACATAGACTTGTGGCCTCTGGGGACACTGACTGCCTACAAAGGTCAGTCAGGAGAAGAGTCAATAAATGTCCACAAGTTAGAATGACCATGGCCACAATGTTCATTATGCAAATCACTGGAGGATGCTATCAATAACTGCTTCAGAATCAGAACATCATATACTCACAATGTTTTTTTTTTTTCCCCATTTCTCGGATACTGGTATAAGATCAGATGTTACTATAATTAAATTAAAAATTAACAGCAAAAGAGTTAAAATAACACACTATTCAAAGAAGGAGAGATTAACCATAAGAGAGAAAATCCCCAATTCACTGTTTACACTAATTCTCTATGTGACTGGATAGTGCCATTAAAATGTTTCTTCTTTTTCCTAATTTATAGATTTAAGATGATTACTGGAGATATACTAGTCATAGTTTGGACCAGATTTATGTACCATTCTACTTTGCCTATCCAAAGCCACATTTATGGTGTGGTACCATGAACCTTGACAGAGAACAAAACTTTCTTACAATGGAAAGCAAAAAGATGTGACAACTTAAGAGTTTTATTTAAAGCTTATAAAATGCCTTTACACTAAGTTATATTTTCATTTACATAAACTGATTCATGCAAAGCTATCTTGTTTTTTAACTAAGAAAACATACAGAAAAAAACCTTTAGAATTATTATTATTATTTTTAAAGATTTTATTTATTTATTCATGAGAGACACAGAGAAGAGAGAGGCAGAGGGAGAAGCAGGCTCCATGCAGGGAGCTTGATGAGGGACTCAATCCCGGGTCTCCAGGATCACACCCCGAGCCCAAGGCAGATGCTCAACCGCTGAGCCACCCAGGCGTCCCAAACCTTTAGAATTAAAACACACATACATAACAGTTTTTACCTTCTTAATTTTTAATAAAATTAGGATTAACAAATCTGTATAATTGTTTTTGTTGCCAATTACAATTTTTTCCCCTAGAAGTACTTTCTGGGCTCGACTCAGCTCTGGCCTACTTTTACAGGCAAAATCTAGGATCTTAGTTTATTGTCTTTATAAATAAGAGACAAATGGCATCTGAGTGGCTCAGCTGGTTAAGCATCTGACTCTTAATTTCAGCTCAGGTCATGATCTCAGGTTCATGAAACTGAGCCCCACCACAGGCTCTGAGCTCAGTGTGGAGTCTGTTGGAGATCCTCTCTCTCTCTCTCTCTGCCCTCTCCCCACTTGCGTGCTCTCCTCTCTCTCAAATAAATAAATACATCTTAAAAAAAAAAAGACATAAAACAGGAATAAAAGAACCAGCCATTGCAGCCAACTAGATGCTATTACAGAGTGTCCTTACCTTCCTCTGGTGGCCTTCTGTAGAACCTTCATTCCCATCAGGCTGCAGGACTTCCCTTCCAACTGTTGGTCCTTTAAGATGGAGCCCTCAGAGTAGACTTCACTGAACATTCCATAGGCATCTTGCACGAGAAGGCACACTCTACAAAAAAGTATTCACATTTTTTAGGAGACAGTTTTTTTTTTTTTTAAAGATCATTCATTCATTCATTCATTCATTCATTCAAGACACACAGAAAGAGGCAGAAACACAGGCTCCCATGCAGGGAGCCCGATGTGGGACTCGATCCCCTAACTGGGATCAGGCCCTGAGCCAGAGGCAGATGCTCAATGGCTGAGCCACCCAGGCACCCTTAAGAGACAGTTTTTAATTCACTAGAGAGATCAGGATCTACTTCTCCTTCACTAGAAATCCGTTGTAATCATCTTCCTGAATAGGTAAATCAAGGTAAAGAAAGTTGAATTCAAATATGTACTTTTAGATTTGTACTTACAGGTGTTTGGATCACTACCCACAAAATACAGAAGGAAACAGAATTCTTCTTTGGCAAAAAACTAAACCCTAAGTCAAATGTGGTTTAAAAGCACACAAAGATCATCCTTTCAAATAAAATATATTACCACTGCCCAAAAAGAGACTATTCCCTCTCCCCATTTTTATACTGTTATAACAGGAAACATTTCTATTTCCTATGGATGCTCAACAAGGAGAAAAGCTCTGGTCTAACATTATTAAGAGAACAATAATAAGGGGCTTTCTCTGAGACGGTACATGTTTACAGACATGCATACTCCAGCAGGACAAAAACCAGCATCCCTGCTGACAGCAACACAGACATGATGGATGTCCAGTGACATATGGGATTCCTCCCAACTTTTAAATTCAACGAGTTGCACTTATAAAAACCTGTTTATGACTGAATTTCCAATCCTCTGAATTTCATAATTCAGGTAAATGAAGCCGTACTTATTCTCAAAAAATATTTACTGAAAAGTGGCACATTCTCAGAAAATATTTACTGAAGCTGGAAAAAAAAGGACAGTAAATAACACCACCAAACAGACTGTGACGAACAAAATTATTTTAAAGATGAGGGTGTATAGGAAAGTACATGTTGGGAAAGAACAGATGACAAACAAATGATGAACAAAGGAATGCTAAATCTGAAGCAACGAACTTTACTGCTTAGAAGCTAGACCTGATTAATTCTCCCAGGTTCACAGGACCCCCCTGATTCACAAGAGTTTGCAAAGGTAAATCTTATATATAAAGGAAATCACCTTTAGTTTGATCATTAGTTGTTATGGAGTAAAATCAAACAAACATGTGTTTGAATAAAGATCACTAGTACCGGAATGCCTGAGTGGCTCAGTAGGTTAAGTGTCTACCTTCAGCTCAGGTCCAAAGTCCCAAGGTCCTGGGATCAAGCCTTGCATCAGGCTCCATGCTCAGCAAGAAGTCTGCTTGTCCTTCTCCCTCTGCACCTCTCTCCTGTTCCTGTGCTCTCTCTCTTTCTCTCTCTCTCAAATGAATAAATGAAATCTTAAAAAACATCACTAGTAGAAGGAAACAATCCACTATGTGGGAAGAGTAAAGAAAAAAAAAACAACAGACCTCCTGAGGACCTGACATTAGAATTAAAAGATAAGAAATATGGTATGACTATTTTAAAAAGGTAAAATAAAAAAATAAAAAGGTAAAATCACAAAGATATAAATACAAGACAAAAAGCTATACAATATGACTTGGTAGATTTAAAGAATGAAACAGATCTTTCAAAAAGGAAACACTACAAAGTTATTGAATAGGTATAAACAAATGGTTACATGTACCTGAAGAATGTGTATATGTGAACTGGGTTATAAATTTGAGTAAATTACCTGGAATGCACGTTGACAGCTGAGATAAAAAATATGAGTGAAAAGAGAAGTACAGAGAATAGAATGAGAAAGCCTAACGTTTGTCTAATAGGAGTCCAATGAATAACTTAATAATTGTAATTCTGAATTCTACCTCTGACATTTTGCTTAAATCCATATCCAATAGATCTGTGGCAGAGAGTATTATCTCTGGTTCTTTTGTGGTGAACTCTTTCTTCTAATCATTTTGTCCAGTGCAAAATAGTTGTATGAATAAACAGAGTCAAAAACATCAACCACAACCCAAGCAAAATACACACTATACAAATCCGAAGAAGTCAGGGACCAGAGAATAAAAGAAAAAGAAAAGTAAATTTTAAAAAAAGCGGGGGAGGGAGATGGTGGGAGAGAGAGAATATAACCTCACAGAGTGGACCCAAATGGTGATCCAGTTGGTTCTGAGTGTATTTTGGTCTGTATGTTAAAAGGCAATAAATTCCAAAATTATTTTTTTAAAAGCAAAATTTACATATATGTACAAAAATTAAATTGAATACAGTGAAAGGAAGACAAAAATGAGGAATAGATCTATAACATGTAATTGTAAAATATGAAAGTCAAAAAAGAAAAAACTTAAAAAATGAAGAGTTGATAAAATATTATTGTTATGATAAAAAAGAAAGAGCATTGGAAAATTTTAATCTGAAAGGTAAATGAATCATAAGAAAAAAACCCTCTAGTTCTATATACTATTTTCCCTCTGTCCTGGAGCTTTCCAGTATGCTTGCTCAGTAAACTTGCTCTTCCCCTGTTCTTCCAGCTGGTCTTCTGGGGGAGGGTCTGCTGCGCTGATTCTCAGGTGTCTGTGCCTGAGCGGGGATGCCCTGCCCCTGCCACGTGGCCGGGCTCACTGTACGCAATTTGCCCTGTGAGGTCTTTGTTCCCTGAAGGCTTCTGAAGGCTTTCTGTGCTTCTCTTGCAAGAAGTGGTCACTCTTCTATTTTAGAGTTACAGCTGTTCTTTCTTTATATCTCAGGTTGAATTCATAGGTGTTCAGGATGGTTTGAAAGTTATCTGGCTAGGGATGCCTGGGTGGCTCAGTGGTTGAGTGTCTGCCTTTGGCCCAGGGCATGATCCTGGGGTCCTAAGATTGAGTCCAGCATCAGGCTCCCCGTAGGAAGCCTGCTTCTTCCTCTGCCTATGTCTCTGACTCTTTCTGTGTCTCTCATGATAAATAAATAAAATCTTTTTTTAAAAAAAAGAACATAAATAGGGTATATAACTTCCAAATTACTATATGGAAAAAAATGGAATGAAAACCATAGGCAAAAACAAACAAAAAAACCCTCCAAAAACATGCAAAGAAAAAGCATAAAAAAAAAAAAAAAAAGAAAAATGTAAGGTAGTAAGTACAATGGTAGGCACAAGTGTATGTACATCTGAAATGGAATAAAAATGATTTAAACTTGTCAATTAAAAGGCAAAGTTTGTCATGTTCAGTTTGAAGGAAAAAAGAAACAAAAATTATGTTGACAGGAAACCTGAAACAGAGAAGTATTGGAAGGGAGGGGAAAAATGTTTTAGGTAAATATTAACAAAAAGAAAGCTAAAGAGGTGATTTTAAGACTAAACTAAATAGATTCTAGGAGGGAAAGCATTGTTTAAGATAGAGAGGTGACTAATATTGATTTTTAAAAAGCTCAATTTACCAGGAAGACATAATTCTAAATCTTTATGTTCTCCGCCTTGAAACATATAGAATATAAACTGACAAAACTATAGGGAGAAGCAAGCAAATCCAACATCATTGTGGGAGATTTCAACCCATCCATGCCAACTGTTAAAATCAATCTGAGGAAAAAAATTAGTAAAGATCTGAAAAAACTTGCATATACCTAACAACTTTAACTTGTTGGATAGGCAATTCGAAAAACTGCCGCAATTAGAAGAAGTGAATTCTCAAGCACACATAGGACATTTATAAAATGTGACTAGACAGTGGGCCATAAGGCAGGTCTGAATTAATTTCAAAGAATCAGTATTGTATGGGACACATTATCTGCCTACAGTGTAATTAAATGAGAAAGCAAAAAAAATATGTACTTTTAAAAATCCTCCATTTGGAAATTTTACAACATCCTTTTCAACTCATAGGTCAAATATGAAATCATCATGGAGAAGAAACGGTGTTTTGAACTAGTTGATAAAAATATCACATGCCAAAATATGTAGATTAAAAGGATGCTTTAAGGAATCTGTAGTCTTAAATATAATAAAACATGATCACTTTTCCTTTTCTGTATAGATCATTAAATTAGTTTTCTATGTACTTAATATAAATTCTACACCTCTGCCAATTACCAAAATGTTCCTTCAGGGTGCTGAACCTCACATGTACTATGCCCCGAAGAGACTCTCTTGGGGCCTCTGCCTCATTCTCATCTGGACTGGTGAGCGCCATAGCCATCCTAGGATCTCTTGTCAGAAAATCAGACGGATTTACTTTGCTGCTTTAGTATGTTAGATTTGCTATTTCCCATATCCTATATCTTCCTTTCTTAATTGACTTCAATTTAGTAGCTCATATCTTTTAGCTTCCTGAAAAGGGGAAGTTAGGAGCTAAAATCTTTGAAATTATTCATGAAATTGTCAATAGTCTATCCTCAAACTTTATAGGCAGTTTGACTAAGTATAGATTTCTAGATTGTAAATAATTTTTCCATTCCAAGTCCAAAACTGCTTTTGTCTTCCTCTTTTCTCTGCAGGAGCTGAGCTCTGTTCTAGTTCCAAGGGCATGGACACTGCATGGTGATAAAATCCTTCGTACAGATTTGTTTCTACGCACTGGGTGAGAAATATACTTCCTTGATGGGTCTTTTCCAGTGGAGTCACTTCTCTGTCATTTCATTGATACTTCCTCCCCTTCACTTTTTCTCTTTTTTCATTCTGGTTATTGGACATCCTGGACTAGTTCTTTAATTTTATTAACTTTTCTCTCTTATTTTCCACTTCTTTCTGGCAGTTGCTTCAACTTTGTCTTCCAATGCTTCTAGTTAGGTTCTTCATAATTTCTACTTTTTATTTTTTTTAATTTCTACTTTTTATATGTTTAACTTCTAAGAGTTCTATTTTAAGCTCTAAAAGATGTTTTCTTTGCTCCTCTTTATGGTTGCTGTATCTGTAACTTCATTTAAGAAGCTTTCTTCAGGCTTCTGCTGTCTGTTCTTATTTAAGAACAGGGCTCTAACAATCTTCCTGGACTCTCCCAATGGGTAGTTGGAAGAACTCATCAACCATGAGCAACACATGGGTGAACAGGCTGGGCCATTTTATGGCTGGGGAACCTCAGATGTTAATATCTTTACATCTCCTCTTGATGAGGAAATTCCTCAGAAAGACTCTGTTTACCGTGGCGCATCACTATATACCACGGATAGGGAGGGATGACCACTCGACAGTGCAGAGTAAGTGAATAGGACATCATCATCACTTCCTGAACAGACTTGCAACTAATCATTTTTCTTTTCCTTTCCCCTCCTCTCTGCTTATCTCCTTTTTTCCTTCCTTCCTTCCTTCCTTCCTTCCTTCCTTCCTTCCTTCCTTCCAGAAAGAGAGAGACAGAGGGAGAGGGAAAGAGAGACTCTTAAGCTGGGTGTGGAGTCTGAGGTGGGGCTCAAGCTCATAACCATGAGATCATGACCTGAGCTGAAATCAAGAGTTGGTCACTTAACCAACTGAGCTACCCTGGCACTTCCATTTTTCTTATTTTAGTCCTTTTCATCTGCTATCAAAGGTAGTAGGAAAACCGGATATGCAAAAAAATAAAAAAGAAAAAATAAATAAAATAAATAAATAAATAAATAAAACTCAACTGTTACCTCACACTATACACAAAAATGAACTCAAAATAGATCATAGACCCATTTAGAAAACTAAAATTTGAGAAGAAAACACAGGAGAGAAATTGTTGCAATCTTGGGGTAGGCAAAAAGTTACTTTGACATTACCAAAATTAAAACTGCTCTTCAAAAGATGCCATTAAGAAAATGAAAGGGCTGGGACACCTGGGTGGCTTGGTGGTTGAGCATCTGCCTTTGGGTCAGAGCGTGATCCTGGAGTCCTGGGATCGAGTCCCGCATTGGGCTCCCTGCAGGGAGTCTGCTTCTCCCTCTGCCTGTGTCTGCCTCTTTCTGTGTGTCTCTCATGAATAAATAAACAAAATCTTAAAAAGAAAAGAAAATGAATAGGATAATCACAAATTAGGAGAACATATTTGCTAAATATACATCTGACAAAGGACTTGTATCTAGATTAAAGAATTATAAAACTTATTATTGACAATAATAGAAATATTATTTCTATATCCTATAAGGATAAAAAGAAGACAATCCTTTTAGAAATGGACTAAAGATACAAAACATCATTAAATTCCATTTCTATTAATCACCTAGAATAGTTAAATCCATAGAGGCAGAACACAGATAGTTGCTAGGGGGTAAACTGAGGCAGAATTGGGGAGTAACTGGTTCCTGTGTATGGTATTTCCTTTTGGACTAAAATATTCTGGAGTTAGAAGGAAGTGGTGATTGTATAATACTGTAAGCTTTATATTATGTGAATCTCATTTCTATGTAAATCAAAATGGACAAAAGATGCAAATAAACATTTCATCAAAGAAGATACATATGTGGCTAATAAACACATAAAAGGGTGCACAACACCATTAGTCATAAGGTAAATGCCACGTTAAAACCGCAAGGAGATACACTACACATACCCTGGGAAGGGTGAAATAAAAGAGGCTGATGGTATCAAGTTTTGTGGAGGCTATGGAAGAACCGAAACTACTAGATTTTAGGTGGGAATGCATGTTATAGCCACTATAGAAAAAACTCTGGCAGTTTCTAATAAAGTTAGACATATACAGTCATTCTACTCCAGGATTTTCCCAAAAGAAATAAAATCATATGCCCACACAAAAATTTATAGACAGAGGTCTATAGTAGCTTTGTTAATTAGTAGCCCCAAACTGGACGCAAGACAAAGGTTCAGAAGTAGCTGAATGGATAAATTGTGATGTATCTCTACAGTGGAATATTACTCAGCCATGAAAAGGAACAAACTACGGGCACAGGGATGAATCTTGAAAATATTGTGCTGAGTGGAAAAAAAAAACCATGAACATGAAAAGTAGTTTATATCAAATTCTAGAAAAGGCAAAGTAAATCCACAGTAATAGTACGCAGATGTGTAGTTGCCTGGGACTCAGGCCAGAGAGACTGACAGCAGAGGCACAGGCAACTTTTTGGGTTATGGAAATAATTTATGTCTTCACTGTGATGGGTATTACAAGGCAAATATATTTGTCAAAACTCACTGCTTAAATGGGCGTATTTCATTGTATGTATGTAAATTATGTACATTATATCTTCACAAAGTTGTTTTAAGAAAAAAAGGATGGGGCGCCTGGGTGGCTCAGGCAGTTGGGCATCTGACTCTTGATTTCAGCTCAGGCCGTGGTCTCAGGGTCCTGGGACTGAGCCTCATGTCCGGGTCCACTCTGTGCAGAATCTGCTTGAGATTCTCTCCCTCCCCTTCTCACTCTGCTCCTCTCCTGCTCTCTGTCCCTCTGAAATAAATTAACAAATCTTCAAAAAATAATAAAGGAAAAAAGGTATAGAAGACAGCCTGAAGAAGATTCTATGGGATAAACATAAGATACTTATGGAAAAAAGATAGAAAAATTTTAACTGGTAAACAATGGGAAAGAATCAAATGCTTAAAAATCCATTAGAAAAATATTATGCTTTACAAAGAGGCATTTTCCCTTGTCACTATACACAAACCTTCAAAGGGAAACTGTGATATAATTGAAGCACGTTTTCTCATGCGTCTTCAACAAATACTGAAAACCACTTACTTTTAGAAAGAACTCTCAGAGTATGAAATTAGGAATGTATTTGGGTATTTATTTATTTATTTTTGAATATTTTATTTACTTATCTGACAGACACAGCAGGGAGAGCTGGAGTCGGAGAGGGAGAGGGAGAAGGAGACTCCCCACTGAGGAGGGAACCCAATGCAGGGCTCCATCCCAGAACCCTGGGATCATGACCTGAGTTGAAGGTAGACACTTAACCCACTGAGGCCCCCAGGCCCCCATACTTGGATATTTAAAAAAAGAGAAGCAAATACATTACTGATATCTCATGAAACAAAACTTAAAATCTTACCCTTTCAATGAAATCGTCTCCATTTTAAGGACCCACATGCAAACTACTAATTCCACCCTGAAAACATGAAGATTGAAACTGCTCCTGTGTTCTCTGAGATAGAACAGGCTCTCAATAAATACTCCTTCCATTTTTGAGAGAATGAATGAGGCTCTGTTGTGAACACACACACAGTAAACTCACATAATAGCTAATAGCACACAGTGTTCACAGAAATATTCATTCATTTATTCACTCACTAACTCATTCATTTGAAGCTTACTGGGCTTATACTTTGTAGGATATATAAGGAGGGAAGGGGTCAAATAAAAATATAATTGAGAATCAAATAAAACGCTGAGTAACATTAACACCTAAAGTTAATATAATATATTAGGGCTAATTACAGCATTCTCATATTATCTATTTAACCCTTCAACTGAGGAAACTAGACATTGATAGATGAAGAAAGTGAGGCTCAGAATGTTTAGAAAACCTACCCAAGATAGTAAGGAGGGAGCAGAATCAGGTTTTAAATGTGAGGCACTCAACTTGGTATTTTTGTGCCATAATATCATGTTACAGTAGCAAGTTATACGAATGTAGAATGTATCTTCTTCTGGGATTAATTCTGCAGAATGGAACTGGAGAGAACATCCCACAGCAACTAGCATTCTAGTCTGTGAGGCCAGCACTAAGAAGGTAACAAGGAATAAACTCATGGCAAACTGTATGATGACCCTAAAATCCAGAATATTTAAATCTAATCTTTACAGAGAGACAATGATTTTTCCTACTGCTAAGTCAAACTATTTAAGATATGCATAAATTGTAATTAGTCCATAATGAGGCTACTTATCTAGAAGAACTTTATCTTCTCTGTAACTTTCAAAATAAAGATTCATTCATTCATTCATTCAGAGGGGAAGGGCAGAGGAAAAAGGGGAGAGCGAATCTTAAGCAGGCTCCACGTCCAGCACTGAGTCCAACACCGGGCTCCATCTCACAACCACGGGATCATGACCCGAGCCAAAATCAAGAGTCAGACACTTAACTGATGAAGCCACCCAGGTCCCCCCAAAAGATCTTTTTAATGTTTGACAAGAATCATACTGAAATATTAAGGTCAGAGTGTAAGGAATTTATGTTAAATTATCATTTTGAAGGCTGCTAATGAAATATAATGAAAAGGAAATACTCCTAAATTAAATCACTTGAAAATAATTTCATTAACTGTTTGATACTGTCTGACCTTAATCTGAAACCCAAGTGGGAAAGAATGAAAGATTATTCTTTTTTTTTTTTTAAATTTATGATAGTCACACAGAGAGTGAGAGAGAGGCAGAGACACAGGCAGAGGGAGAGAAGCAGGCTCCATGCACCGGGAGCCCGACGTGGGATTCGATCCCGGGTCTCCAGGATCGCGCCCTGGGCCAAAGGCAGGCGCTAAACCGCTGCGCCACCCAGGGATCCCTGAAAGATTACGCTTTCATAATATTGTCCTATTTAAATCAGTCTGCCATGTGAAAAGCTAGGATGAAAGTGTACATTTTTTTTTGAAAGTGTACATTTTTATGTTGAATTGATGATGTCTCTTTTAGCCCACAAAACATTTCATATCACAATCTCTTGGAGGGAAGTATTTTAATGTTTTTTTCCTCAAAGGCCTATTCACCCCCTAATTATCCCATCACCTGTCAGGGAGGCTGGCGCAGAACTTTGGGGAATCAGTGTCCGTCTCCTACGGAGGAAGCCTCTGGCTTCCTGAAAGAGCGTAATGCCTGCTTGCCTATCCTGACACATCCAAGCACGGTTTTGTAAGCATTATTGTTTGTTAACATGAGTAAGAGGTGATATGAAGATCACAATGGGTCCTTTGTGATCCGGTATATTTGCCTTTATCTCAAATAACCAAGGGCTGGTGCTCTTGCTTACTCTGCTGACCTGGAGAAGAGATATGAAGAGATATTAGTACTTTCTTCCTCCCTCTTGTTCATGCCTGGCCGCTCACCTTCTCCCACCGTGTCCTGCTCACACAGCTAAAGCTCGGGAGTTCACTGACTCAGGCCTCAGTCGAGTCACTGTCCTCAGTGCTCCCAATGGCTTGCAACCGTGTCATTCAACACAGTCCAAACCAGAGTTAGCTCAGCAGCAGCACCAACAATTCCACCTTCTTGTCACTGCTTCCTGCCCTGTAGATACCATCTCCTAAAATCAATCTAGTGTGACAGGTCTGAGCAGCAAAGGGCCCCCTTATCAACTTGTTTTTCCTGAATCACGAGAGACGTCCTCCATAAATTACATCATATTCAAAGGAACACAAATGGCTTCCCCACGGTAGTAACTCCAGGACCCTAAAAGAACCTGTATGAACTTGAATTCACTCACCTGAACACGGGGATGAGGGAAGCTAACCGCGAGGGCTGCTGTGGCGTTCTAGCAACGCTACAGGGCTGAGCACTGGGGCTGGCGCCAACACATCAATCTTTCCTTTGCAGGATCCTTAGGCCAATTTTGTTTTCTCTCATACAGTTTTATCCATATAGTTCTTGAACATCTTTTGTTAGATCTATGCCTAGATCACTTACAAATTTGTTTGCTATTTTAAATACGTTTTGCGGGGGCACCTGGGTGGCTCAGTCAGTTGAGTGTCTTTCTTCGGCTCAGTCATGATCTCAGGGTTCTGGGATCGAGCCCCACACTGGGATCCCTGCTTAGCGGGGAGTCTGCTTCTCCCTCTCCCTCTGCTGCTCTCCCTGCTTGTGCTCTCTCTCTCTAAAGTAAATAAATGAAATCTTAAAAAATAAAATACTTTTTGTTTGTTGCTCTGTTGATGGTGAATAGAAATACAAATGACTTATACATTGAACTTTTGTAATCCATCAATCTTACTAAAATTATTTATAATACTTTTTATGAAGGTTTTTAATGTAATCATTTCATCTATGCATAATGACAACTTTGCTTCAGCCTTCCCAATCCTTACTTTTTCATTATTATTTTTCTTACAACGATATAGGTCTGTGGCATAATGCTGAAGAGAAGCCAATGATACTCCGCATCCTTATCTTGATTTTGAATAAAATGTCTTCAGTGTTTTACAATGAAGAATGATGCTTGCTATAGAGATTTTTTGGTTGATATCCTTCATCAGGTTAGATATTCTTAGTTTGCTGAAAAATTTTTTTAATCATGAATGGGCATTGGACCTTATCAAATGCATTTTCCATATTCACTGAAATGACTGTTTTTATCTCCTCTGCTAATGTAAATGACAACTAGAGCGTGTTAAGTTAAAACGATTTTTTACTCCTGCGCTACAGCCAAGATCCTATCTGCTACATTTTGTTTAGGATCTTTCTTTTCTTTTCTTTTCTTTTCTTTTCTTTTCTTTTCTTTTCTTTTCTTTTCTTTTCTTTTCTTTTTTCTCTTTTCTTTTCTTTCTTTTCTTTTTTTTTCTTTCTTTCTTTTCTCTTTTCTTTTCTTTTCTCCTTCCTTCCTTTTCTTCTTTCTTTTTCTTTCTTTCTTTCTCTTTCTTTTTCTTTCTTTCTTTCTTTCTTTCTTCTCTCTCTCTTTCTTTCTTTCTTCTTTCTTCTTTCTTTCTTTCTTTCTTTCTTTCTTTCTTTCTTTCTTTCTTTCTTTCTTTCCTTTCTCTTTCTTTCTTTTTTTCTTTCTTTTCTTTCCTTCCTTCCTTCCTTCCTTCCTTCCTTCCTTCCTTCCTTCCTTCCTTCCTTCCTTCCTTCCTTCCTTCTTTCTTCTCTCTCTTTCTTTCTATTTTATTTATTCATGAGAGACACAGAGAGAGGCAGAGACACAGGCAGAGGGAGAAGCAGGCTACATGCAGGGAGCCCAACATGGGACTCGATCCTGGGTCTCCAGGATCATGACCTGAGCTGAACACAGGTGCCCAACCTCTGAGCTACCCAGGCATCCCTGTTTAGGATTTTTCTATGTCCATGAGTGATATTGGCCTTTAATTTTATTGTTCAAATTAGATTTAATTTTATTTCTCAAGACTTAAGACTATTTATAGTAATTTCATATAATAACTTGACAAAGATTTTTTCTTTGAAAAATTTGTATAAGATTTGAACAACCTGTTTTTCAAAAGTTAGAAATAATTTAAATAAAATGAATTGGATCTAGTGCTTTTCCTGGGAAGACTTTTAACTATCAACTCAATTTCTCTAATGATAATTGGGCTATTTGGGCTTTCTAATTTTTAACTGAGACATTGGGTTAATATATATTTTCCTAGTGATGTGTCCATTTGGTCTACATTTTAAAATTCATTAATCAATTCAGATTTTTAGTATATATGTTTATTTTTATTGTTTTAATTTTAATTCCAGTATAGTTAACATACAGTGTTATATTAGTTTCAGATGTACAATTAATGATTTGACACTTCTTACAACGCCAGTGCTCATTCCAAGTGCCCTCCTTATTCCCCACCACCTATGTAACCCACCCACCCACCTCCCCTCTGGTCACTATCAGTTCTGTAGTTAAGAGTCTGTTACTTGGTTTCTCTCTTTTTTCCGTTGCTCATTTGTTGCTTAAATTCCACATACGAATGAAATAATATGGTATTATCTCTCTCTGCCTTATTTTGCTTAGCAATAATACTCTCTAGTTCCATCCATGTTATTGCAAATTACAAGAGTCCATTCTTTTTTAAGGCTGAATAATATTCCATTGTGTGTGTTTGCCTTATCTCTTTATCCAGTCATTTATTGGTGGACACTCAAACTGCTTTCATAATTTCAGCATTGTAAGTAATGCTGCAAAAAACATAGGGGTGTATGTATATCTTTGAATTAATGTTTTTTGTATTTTTTGGGTAAATATCCAGTAGTGTAATTACTGGAACATAGGGTAGTTCTATTTTTAACTTTTTTTTTTTTTAAAGATTTAATTTATTTATTTGAGAGAGAGAGGGAGACAGAGCACACAAGCAGGGGGAGCTGTGGGTAGATGGAAAGTGAGAAGCAGGCTCCCACCTGAGCAGGGAGCCAGATGGACATGAGGCTTAATACCAGGACTCCGGGATCATGACCTGAGCCAAAGGTCACGCTTAACCAACTGAGCCACCCAGGAGCCCCTATTTTTAACTTTTTAATAAAACTCCACACTGTTTTCCACAGTAGCTGTACCAGTTTGCATTCCAACCAACAGTGCATGAGGGTTCCCTTTTCCCTATGTTCTCGTCAACATTTGTTTCTTTGGTTTTTGATTTTTAGCCATTCTGAGAGGTGTGAGGTGATATCTCACTGTGGTTTTGATTTGCATTTTCCTGATGATCACATGAGACACACGAGCATCTTTTCATGTGTCTATTGGCCATCTGTTTGTCTTCTGTGGAGCAAGGTCTGTTCAGGTCTTCTCCCATTTTTCAATTGGGTTATTTGAATTTTGGGTGTTGAGCCAATACATTGGCTCTTTATGTATTTTAGATACTAACCCTTTGTTGGATATATGGTTTGGAAATATCTTCTCCCATTGAGCCTTTTCATTTCATTGATGTTTTCTTTGCTATGCAGAGGCTTTTTATTTGATGTAATCCCGAAGTTTATTTTTGCTTTTAATTTGCTTGCCTTAGGAGGCATATCTAGAAAAATGCGATGGCCAATGTCAGAGAAACCATTGCCTGCGTTCTCCTCTAGGATTTTATGGTTCCAGGTCTCACATATAGGTCTTTCATTCATTTTGAATTTTTGTGTATAGTGTAAGAAACTGGCCCAGTTTCATTCTTTTGCATGTAGCTGTCCAGATTCCCGAACACCATTTGTTGAAGACTTTTTCTCATTGTATATTCTTTCCTACTTCAAAAAGAACAACTGCAACCTTTGGTTTTACCAAAAATGAGATGACTTGCCTAAAATAAAACAATTAATGTTCAATCCTACTGACTTAACCTCAGGATTTAAAGGCCAAAAAGAAAGTGTGATCCAAGTTACTTGTTTCTTTTGAAAATTTTAACATTGTCCTATTATTGCCTCTGGCTTCCATTGTGTCTAATGAGAGGTCTGTCTGTTCTTATCTCACTGGGTTCTCTTATTATATGATGAGTCATTTTCCACTCACTGCTTTCAAACTTTTCTGTTTTCCAACATTTTGACTATATATGTCTGGATATGGATCTCTTTAGGTTTATCCTACTTGAAGCTCTTGAACTTTCAGATAAATAAAGTTTACCAGTCAAATTTGAAATGTTTCAGCCACTATTTCTTTAGATATTTTTTCTGTACCCTCCTCCCAACTCCCCTGATTTTCTGGGGATGTTGGTGTACTTAATGATGTTCCTCCACATTTCTATGAGGTTCTGTTTCATTTTCTTCATTCTTTTTTTTTTCCTTCTTAGAATACTTGCCATTTGGGAGACTTCTATAAAAATAAATCATTTATTTTGGTGTCTTAATTCTTCATAAAGATTGAGTTATTTAAAAGTCTTCACTAGGATGCCTGGGTGGCTTAGTCGGGTAGGTGTCTGCCTTGGGCTCAGGTCATGATCCCAGGATTGAGTCCCACATAGGGCTCCCTGCTCAGTGGGGAGTCTGCTTCTCCCTCTGCCCTTCCCACCTGCTCATGATCTCTCTCAGCTTCATAAATTTCAGTGTTATCCTTGTGCAGGGACGATACTAATTTCTGTATCATTCCAGTTTTGGTATAAGTGATGCCAAATTGAGCACTCATCATTTTTTTCCCCCTCTCTCTCCTTTAGATTATGGAAGCTCATTTACTCTGGATTCATGTTCTTTAACTTTCTTCTGTCAGCTGAAGCCTACTGTTGAACCTATCTAGTGAATTTTTCATTTTGGTTGTAATTTCTAACTCCAGAATCCCCATCTGGTTTTCTTTTAAAGTTTGTATCTTTTCATTGATATTCTCCATTTGATCAGACACTGTCATCATACCACCCTTTAATTCCTGAGACATGGTTTCCTTGAATTCTCAGAACATACTTATTGTGGCTGCTCTGAAATTTTTGTCTGCTAAGTCCAACATCTGGGCCCCTTCACTTGCCTGCACTCTTTTCCCCCGTGTATGGGCCAGAGTTCCCTGTTTCTTCATCTATCTTGTAATTTTTTGTTGATGAGTATTTTCTTTTTAAGATTTATTTATTCATGAGAGATGAGAGAGAGACAGAGAGAGACAAAGAGAGGCAGAGACATAGGCAGAGAAGTAGGCTCCATGCAGGGAGCCTGATGTGGGACTCGATCCTGGAACTCTGAGATCACACCCTGGGCTGAATGCAGATGCTCAACCACTGAGCCACGCAGGTGTATTTTTGAAAATATATTGTGGCAACTCTAGATACGGATTCCTTTTCTACCCCAGGCCTTGATGTTGTTGTGATCTGCACAGTAGTTCATTCAGTTGTTTACGGACTAGTCCAAACTTTTCCTGTAGGCCTCAGTAATCAGGCGTGCCTGCCCAAATGTGTGTGTGTGTGTGTGTGTGTGTGTGTGTGTTTTGTTTTGTTTTTAATCTTTTCACATGGCTTAGGTTGCCCCCAGGTCAGCATAAGCCAATTTTTAGTGAAAGATTCTGCTTAATCTCCCTCAAAAGTTAGATTTTTACTCTTTGCCATTGGGTATATATAACTTGGAGGTTGCTATCATAACTCAAGGAGATAAATGTTTGCCCTCATTCCTCTCCATCAGACAGGGTTTGTATTAGCGCTTTTTAATCATACCCCTATGAGGGTATGGCCTTGGGCCTGCCAGACTGCTAGGCACATGTGCGTCATTTATTTTAAAGTCTGGCTTCTTAGGAGTTGCCCCTGGGTCAGAGCAGCTTACTGTTCATCTAGTGTGACTGGAGGTGGTACTGAGTTCTGCAGTGTCAGTGAGGTTTGAATCCAAAATCCTCTATGGGGTTGCTGTGACTGTCTTGAATGGGTGCCAAGCACATCCTTCTTGACTCCAAAAGTTTTATTGTGATACTACGAGGATTCTTCTTGGCTGTGTCTTTTCCCCTGACGCATCCTGTTAAACTTCTGATAGCTTGGCCATTTCCTTGTTGATAGAGTATCACAGAGCTACAGGCACTCTGAGTTGCTCTCCACCAAGATCCCTATTATTTTCAATAATGCCCTTGGACATGGGATTGTACTGTGTTCCAAATAAAGCCAGCCAACTCACATAGTGCCTTAAAGCCCTTCTTCCTCATAACTTGTCTTTCTCTGGGCAGAACCTCTGAGCCACTTATAGAACTGGGGTGTGAAGACTGTGTCTCCTTCTCTTGGTTGTAACCCTGCTCTAGGGTGGGTGCTGGAGGTGATGGTGGCAGCACGGGGGTAGGGCTGCTTTTCTGGTGTGGTGCTTCTATCTTATGGGTGGATTGGGGTAGGACAACTGAGCTAGTATTCTTGGTCGACCACACTTGGTGTAGATACAACATGGGCTAAGGGATTTCCTATAGTCAAACTGTATCCTAGACTATGAGTTGAGGGGAGAGGGGACATCTTGACTGCAGTCCTGGAGTAAGATCCCCAGCATAGTCTTCATAAGACAAACTGGGTTGGTGGGGGAGTAGGTCATGGCTTAAGGGCCACGGACTCTTTGTTCATCCCGAAATTTGGTAGATTTTCTTGATTCTATTGATGGAATGTTTCTCCATTTATTGTATGCCTTTAGGAAAATTTCCTGAAGCTTTTTATATGTATTTTTAAGTTTTTTCCAGTTAAAATGTTTATTAGGGAGAGAATCCACTGTATCTTCACTCTGCTATTCCAGAAGCAGGTCTTCCATTTTTATCTTCAATGTACTTCCATTAAAATAATGATCCTCTGAAAGATAAACTATGAGAGACTCCCAACTCTAGGAAACAAACAAAGGGTTGTGGAAGGGGAGGAGGTGGGGGGAATGGGGTGACGGGCACTGAGGAGGGCACTTGATGGGATGAGCACTCGGTGTTACATGTTGGCAAATTAAATTTAATAAATAAAAAAAAAAGAAATAATGATCCTCTGGAAATTTAGCATGTGCTGTGTAAGAAAACATAATGGTGGGGTGCCCGGAAGGCTCAATCAGTTAAGTGTCTGCCTCTGGCTCAGGTCATGATCGCAGGATCCTGGGATCGAGCCCCAAGTTAGGCTCCCTGCTCAGCGGGGAGTCTGCTTCTCCCTCTCCCTCTGCCTTTCCCTCCCCCTTGCTCATGCTCTCTCTCCCAAATAAATGCATAAAATCTTAAACACACACACACACACACACACACACACACACACAGCTCTTTAGCCATTATGAGTTTTGAGAGTATTTGGAAACTTTCCATTCCGAATTTGTAGACTTGTGACTTGTTCTTTTTTCCTAAAAGAAATCTTGATTTGCTTGAACACAATAAAGGAGTCAAGTACAAAATACCAAGTCAGACAAAAGAAGTGCAGTAGATGCAGTGAGGCACAGAGGTACACAGAGCCATGATACAAACATCAAAAGATTCTTAATAACAATGGCACTTATGGGTTTTTCACTGTACACTAAAACAGTGCCCTGGCTTTTTGGTGGTGTCTAGTAAACCTATGATTCATTTATTTATGTGCTAAATATAGCAGGACTGCTACTGGCCAGGCCCTCTGCAAGGTGCTAGGTATGTGGTAATGAGCTAAAGAACCCCTGCTCTCTGTCCCTCCTTAGGGAAAGACTTCATATGCATATAAATATACAATTACAAACTCTGGGAGTGCTTACAAGGCAATAAGCAGAGTACCTAAGAGACAACATGGGGTGGGATGTTCTAACCAGGGTGGTCAGGGAAGGTTTTTAAAGAAATGTGATCTTTAAGCTGAGTCTTAAAGAAGGATAAGCCAATCATGCAAAAGGTTGAGAAAAGGACTTAGAACAGAGAACATAGCATATACAAATTCCTGTGATGGGAAAGAGCTTTTCCATGTTTAAGAAATTGAAAGAAGGCTAGAAAATGAGAGAGAGAGAGAGAGAGAGAGGCAGAAAGAAAAAAGAGAAAGAAAAAGAAAGAAAGAAAGAAAGAAAGAAAGAAAGAAAGAAAGAAAGAAAGAAAGAAAGAAAGGATTAGGTAAGTGATAATAAGGTAAAGACTAATATTTGGTCATTTTGGTGCATTATTCTTTTTTTAATTTTTCAATTACTCTTTTAAAATTATTCTTAATTTAAAATCAAAGTTATATGTATAATAAAATTGAAATATTGACAAGCATTTGTAAAGAAAGGAGAAAATGGGATGGGGAGGAAAGGACTGGGTTGAGTAAGAAAAGAGAGGCATCATCCTGGAGAAGTCGCAGGGTTGGACATGGCTGGCACAGGGATGCCCAACAGTGGCTGGGGGTAAAGGCCATGTGATGATGGCCATGTGGAGGCTGATCTGATAGGAGAGCAGAGGTGGTAAATAACTGGCCTGTGTGCCAGCCAGCAAACCTACCTCCTGTCATTGATGAGTCAACAATGAGGTGACACTAAAAGGTGTTAGATAAAACTTTTGTTTCAGAAATATAACGCTTGGGCTAGGGTGGAGGATGGCGTGAACTGAGAACTTTTAGAGCAGGTCTCCTTAGACCAGTAAGAATTCACTGCTGTAATCAATGACAAATGTCTGATAAGAAATAGTGAAGTCACAAAGTTGTGTTCACAGGCTATGTTTAGCTGATTGCTATGTTTTCTTTGGTTTATACAGTGTTAACACATTTTTAAATTAGTTAACAAGTACCAAAAATTGGGAGATTTTACTCAAAACTTCAATTTACTGTTATCTGGCAGCACTGAGTCAATACTCATGGATAAGGCACCAGCTTGTCATTTCATCTTGCGGGCCCCCGCCCCCACCCTTGATCTCCAACTCTCTCACAACTGCTGTTCTCTCTTGGCCTCTTTGGCTTCTGTTACCATGTGGGCATGGATTAACAAAAAAATTTCAAGAAGACAGAAGAACATGGTAGTGATGATGGGTAAAGGTCAGGGAAGAGTCTACACTGGCCTAAGATTTCTAAGGAGGTAAGTGATAGTGAAGAGAAAAGGCAGCCTCAGGGACAAGCAGACCAGACACGGGTTAGAGAAGCTGTAGAATCCAAAGGCTGGTCAAATGACCTGAGCCAGGAAGCACGCAAGGACAGAGCTGATTAACATAGAACCCAGAAATCCAAACTGCTCATGGAAGGTGCAACTCAAAGCAGAGTGGCAGTGCAGTGATGGGGCTGGAGTGGCAGCTCTCTAGCTGACATTCCTCTTTTGTAAGACATATCTCTTGATTATTTCAATTACTTTAGTCTAACATAGATTAGGACAGCATCTGAGGTCTCTGAGCAGACGCTGTAACAGCTTGTGGCCATGCTCAGCAGGACAACCAGTTGACACCAATACTGTCTGTCCTTAGCTCAGAAATACGGTGAACTCAACTGCTAGCCAAGGAGATTTGACATTTTATTTTATCATTTTTTAAAAAGATTTTATTTACTTACCTACTTGAGAGAGAGAGAGAAAGAGAGAGAGAGCCTGCAGGGGAAGAAACAGAGGGGGAGAGAGAGAGACCAGCAGACTCTGTGCTGAGCGTGGAGACTGATAAGGGCTGGATCTCACAACCCTGAGATCACGACCTAAGCTGAAATCAAAAGTGCACTGATTGGGCCACCCAGGCACCCCAGGAGATTTGACATTAAGTGATGGGTCAGTGTTAATAAAATTGAGCTTCTACTTCTGGAAGCTTTCCTGCTACAGAATACCCACTGGACAAGGTAGATATGCGCATTCAGCAATTCCAACTGTGTGCAGCCAGTGATGGGTGAGCTAGGGCTCAGCCCACAGGTGACATTCCACACTCTGTCTGGCACCGAGCACTGTTGGTAGGTACCCTCTGCCTACGTGAGAGGGATGTTGCTGTTCTTAGAAGTGATTAACTTAGAACAACAGAGAGAAAGTGTCTCAGAGGGAGGAAGTAGGATGTTGGTGGTTTGAATAAGAGCCTCTGAACTGTATTTAATCCATGAAGACAGACTTTGCCATTCAAAAATCTTGGAATAAAAATCTGGCAAGTGAATGCCACTTATTTATTAGGCATTCCACACATGCCTAATATGTGTACCTTCATCCATGTAAGATCCTTCCATTTTCATGACTTTAAGCATGTGGTGCAGGAGACCGGCAGGGTCTGGAGAACAGGGGCTCTAGTTCTGAGCTCTGCTGCTGGTGGATGTGAGCCCCTGACTGTGCACCTGTACAATCCAGATTAATCTACATCTGCTTCATACCTAGCAAATGCTTGCACTTAGTCTGTGTCAAAATCTTGGTTTCCTTGGTCCATCAGGCAAATTTACCATTATAAACGCAGCTAATGGATAAGAGTGTCCTCTCATCAGGTGCTCGCTCTCTTCAGTCTGTAAGCAGGTGTGCACCCCTCGGTGAAGGGGCTTGGAGAAGAGAGCTTGGTTAACAGCACAGAGGGCACCGTCCCCCACAGAAACAGCACTGGCACACATGAAACCAACCTGTGAGTGGCCTTATGATGCTGCCCTGTCACCCAGCTACTGCAGTTCTGTTTGTTAGGTAAAGGTCCACTCTGTGTGAAGCAAGAAACAATCCTGGAAATACCCAGGGTCTGCAGCTTGTCCCTGCCCACCTCCCCCACCAGCCAGCCACACTCCACCCCTCCCAGCTGGGAAAATAAGGCAGCAGTCAAAAAGTAGTGTAAGAACCTCCTGTTTCAGCCATCACCAGTCTTCAGCAGGACTTTGACTGCATGGGTTTCTGAGCCATGGAGGGTGAGGCCGGGACCGTGCTGGAAGAACAGACTAAAACTGGTGCCAGATGAAACTACATTCCACAGTACATTCCCAGCAACATAAAATAATACAGATAAGAGGTTCACTGTTCAATCACATTCATATCATGTTGAAAGTATAAAAGTCCACTACGGAGTTAATATTTGTCTTGAAGAATGTTTTTTTCCTTCTCTTACCAGCTTAATGGCAGATCATGCTAATTAAAGAATACTTTAAGAATCCTAAAAATTCATGTATTGTTAATCTGCTAAAGCAACAGAACAAAACATGAGGAATAAGGAAAACAAAACTGTTGATCTGTAGAGGGAGTTTCAGTGAGACTATAATTCCTCTTTGAAGTTTCAAATGTCCCCCCCCCCCAACTTTTGAAAAATATTCATTTTTCCCCTTCCGTTTACTCACTGGCTCAGTTTCATAGAAACACAAGAGAAGAAAGAGAAACAGCAGACTTATGTGTGTGCGTGTGTGCGTGTGTGCGTGTACACTGAGAGGGGAGATTACGTGAACATGTGGGATGTTTACTCGGGTTATGGGAGCAGTTCTTAGCAGTCCACCAAGAATTCCCGGAATCAGAGTCCTTTCGGCCGCTTTCTTCTAGGTCAGTGTCGCCTTAAGCAGCCTCTAAAGATCAACAAGGTTCTTTCTCTCCACATGATTTCTTATTAAGCCTCCATTTTAAAGAAGAAATGGAAGAAATTGGAGGATGAAGTGAGGGGGAAGAAAAGCAAGAGAAAGAAAAAGGGGGAGGGGAGAGGGGGAAGAGAGGAGAGTCTGAATATGAAAGGGGGAGGAAGAGTCACAGAAAAGAGGGAGGGAAGAGGAAGAAAAGGAGGAGAGGGACACGGAGGGCTGAGTGGGTGGAGGGCCTTTCCCAGCTCCACCAACCCGCTTGGCAGACGGGAAACCAGATACAGCAGGACATTGTGTTCTTCTCCTGAAAAACAACCAGACTGCGCTCCTAAAGTAAACAGTTAATCCTGTTGTTTATCTTTGTAACATGAGGAGATGTTAACAGGATGATTTCTACCGCACAGAAATGTGGTTTTTATTAATTTAAAAATCGTATTTTCTCTTTGATAAAATAAAAGTGTGACATATAAACTTTCTGATGTCAATGAACAGGAAGGAATAACAATCTTTCTTTGCCAAAAGTGACTTAACTAAAGGATGCCAAAAAAAAAAAAAAAAAAAAAGCCCGAAAAAGGCCTTTTCTTTACTCACACATCCTATTTATTTTTGGAAAATACTGCATTACTGAATCAAACTAAGACAAACCAAAACAAAACCTGCTGTAAGCCTGGTCCACCCCAAACTTTGATTTTTGAGTATTGCTCGTGGAGATTAAGACTGTAACTGGGCCACGTCAAGAGTAAGAAGAGGATATTTTATATGTTAATAGAAGTTTGCCCGCAGAGCAAATTTTCAAAGATACTTAGTTATTAATTGAAATTTCTATTGAGGTAACTGTGGATTCACATGCAATTGTAAGATGCGCTCTAGAGTTGTTTGCACACTTTGCTCAGTTTCCCCCACTAGTGTACTATTATACTAGCAAATGATGATGCATGACAACTAGGATACTGACATTGATACCATCCACCGATCCTATTCAGATTTCACAGATTTGACTTGTGCTCTGGTGTACATGTTCATGTGTGGATTCAGTGCTATAAAGTTTTACCACCTGTATAGGATCCTATATCCAGCACCACAGTCAAGACACCGACTAGTTCCACCATTACAAGGATCCCTCAGGTTGTCTTTTATAACCAACCTATTTCTCACCATCTCCCCACCCCCATCCAAACATCAAGCCATTATTAATCTGTCCTTCATTTCTAAAACTCTGCCATTTCAAAACGCCATAAGAAAAAGAATAATCTAGTAAATAATCTTTGGGATTGCATTTTTTCTCCCTTCAGCACAATTCCCTGGAAATTAATCCAAGCTATTATGCCTTTTATGCCATTATTAATCTGTCCTTCATTTCTAAAACTCTGCCATTTCAAAACGCCATAAGAAAAAGAATAATCTAGTATATAATCTTTGGGATTGCATTTTTTCTTCCTTCAGCATAATTCCCTGGAAATTAATCCAAGCTATTATGCCTTTTACTTTTATAGCAATTTTGAGATACAATTTATACACCATCAAATTCACCCTGCTAATAAAATCAGTAAATGGCAAAATATACAAAATTTGCCCCATTATTAAAAATATTAAGTGGCAAAATACACTTAACGTAAAATTTACCATTTTAACCATTTTAAGGTAAAATTCAGTGGTATTAAGTACATTCATAATGTTCTGCAACCACCAACACTATCTTACTCCAGAATATTTTCATCACCCCAGAAGGAAATTTCAGTCTATTAAAGCAACCTCCTCATCCTCCCCTCCCCCAAGTACCTAGAGACAACTAATCTACTTTCTGTCTCTAAGGATTTGCCTATTTTGGATACTTCACATGAGTAGAGGCATGCAATATGTAGCCTTTTGTGTCTGGCTTCTTTCACTTAGCATAATGATTTCAAGATCCATTCACACTGTAGCATGGATCAATACATCATTCATTTTTGTCGGTGTGTAATATTCCATTTTGGGTTATTTCTACTTTTTTCCATTTATGGAAAAAACTTTTTTTAAAGGCCTAAAATGTATTTTAGTAAGTTGATGCTACATTACTGATCCACTTTGCAGAGAAGCTCCAAAGATACCAGGACAAATAAAACATGGTACACCAATAAAAAACGCACAACATAAGTACCTAAGATAGGCAAGACCAAGAGCTACTGTCTTACCTTCAGCACACAGCAACCCTGTTCCCAAGATTGTACTGGGCCTATCAAGAAAAGCTGTGAACAGCAACATCACAGACACAAAAAGGGCCAATCCTGGGTTGTCCTCATCCAAGAAAAAGATGGAGGCAACTTAACATAAATTTTAAAAAAATATACTAAAATGAAAATCTCTAAGAAAAAATGTCTTCCTTAGGACATGATGGGGTATTCCATGGGCTATAACAGTATATGTTGTCTGTGACCCCTGTGGACACTTGCCTGAATTCCCACCTGTGAGTGAATGGAGCAATGGGGCTACGGTCATTGGGGGGTTTGTTTTGTAGTGTATGTGTGGCAGTGCCTCTGAGGTTGCGAGGTATAAGAATGAAAAAGCAAAGAGAACAGGGTGGACAAAGAGTGGAATGATGAAGATTAATGAGAGCTCTAACTGGATCTATATTGTAATGGTTCTACCCTGCACCCAGGCCCGCAACAGTCACAGGAGACTATAGGAAAGCACCACACAGAATCCATTAGTTAAATGATACAGAACTGATTTGTGAAATATTGCTCCTCCCTTGCCTTCTATGTTTGACTTGTGATGAACTGCCACACTGTTTTACAAAGTGGCTGCACCATTTACATTCCCACTAGCTGGCTATGAGGGTTCTAAATGTCTCCACATCCTCACCAATACTTATTATTGTCTGCTTTTTTTATTATAGCCATACTAGTAGGTGTGAAGTACTATCTGCTGTGGGATTCAGTTTGCATTTCCCTAATGACTAATGATATTGGTCATCATGTACTTCTTGGGACATCTGTGAATCTTCTTTGGAGAAATATCTGTTTAAATCCTTGGACCACTTTTTATTTGAGTTCTCTTTTTATGTTGAGTTGTATTAGTTCTTCATATATTCTGGATATAAGTCTCCTAACAGGTATGTGATTTGCAAAATATTCTTCCATTTTAGGGGTTGTCTCTTTACTTTCTTGGTGATGTCCTCTGAAACACAAAAGTTTTTAATTTTGATGAAATTCCATTTATATATTTTTCCTTTGTTGTGTATGCTTTTGGTGTCATTTGAAAGAAACCACTGCCTAATATATAAAGTTGTGAAGCTATATTCTTATGTTTTCATCTTAGTTTTTCATTCTTTAGGTCTATGATTCATTTTGAGTTACCACTTAACGTATGGTGTGAGGCAAGGGTCAACTTAATTCTTTTGCATGTGGACATCCAGTGTCTCAGTGCCAATTGCTAGAATTACTGTTCTTTCCCTATTGAATTATGTTACCCTGTCAAAAATCAATTGATCATAAATGTAAGGTATTACACCTTTAAAAAAACAGATACATCATGCTGATGACATCTAAAAAAACCCCATGAGTATAGGAAAGGAAGGAAGGAAGGAAGGAAGGAAGGAAGGAAGGAAGGAAGGAAAGTTTCAACCCTGCAGAATAAAGGATTTAATCAGTTTTAGAGTCCATCATTGGCAAAGAGTTGTACAAATGCATCTATACTCTTAGGGTACACAGACTAGAATTGCTGCTGTATTTATTTAGGTTCAATGAATACAGAGCAAATGTCACTGGCTGGTATCTTATTTCATCTAGTTCCACTATATTACAATCGCTATGCAGGGGACTCTCAAAGCTCTATGCCTTCCCATCCAAATTTGTTCCTTCTCCTATGCATTGCCTCTTTGTGTAATATGGCCCTTACTATTTTCAGTCACTGTTTCAAAACCTGAGAGCATTCTTATTATTTATTTTAGTTCCTTTTTTCACATCCAGCTGCTATAGACTATCCATTTTACCTTCATATTTATCTTTTTAGTATCATTCTTCCTTCTCATTCCTGTTATTATTACCTTGTTTTGCTTATGATCTTTGTTGCCCAACAAAACTTCCTAACCTCCATCTTTTTCTTCTAAGCTCTTCTTAAGGGACAGAGTTAATCATGTCACTCAACTAGTCATGGACCTACTAAGGTATCCCAATGACTCCTACATGTCTCAACATGTGTGTGTGAGTCTAAGAAGATCAAGTTCCTACAACCATTTCCCCACCTGAGTCTTGGCTCCCGTTAGTTCCTCTAAACTAATTTGATATTCTTTGTCACTTCCATTTGTTTAGAGTTGTTCATTTTCAAAGTCAAACTCAAATTCCATATCTTTCATGAAGATGTTTCTCAGTCCAATGGTGAAAACAATTCCTCTTTTTTCTTTGTAATCAAAGTGTTTATTTTTTACCTTTATTTTAATTCTTATCACATTCTATTCTGTATTATCAACACTTGTATAGATCTTTTTACTATCCTTTTTGTCTGGATGTTTCTTTTTTTCCTTTCCTTTTTTTTTTCAAGTTTTTAATTTTAATTCCAGTATAGTTAAAATACATTGTTACATTGGTTTTACATACACAATATAATGAGTCAGCAATTCTATACATTACCTAGTACTCATCATGATAAGGGTACTCTTAATCTCCATCACTTACTTCATCCATCCCCCTACCCACCTCCTTCCTGGTGATCATCAGTTTGTTCTCTGTAGTTAAGAGTCAGTTTTTCTCAGTTTCTCACTTTTTTTCTTTCCTTTGTTCATTTGTTTTGTTTCTTAAGTTCCATATTTGAGTGAAATCATGTAATATTTGTCTTCCTCTGCCTTATTTTGCTTAGCATAATACTCTTGAGCTCCATCCACGTCCTTGCAAATGGCAAGATTTCATTCTTTTTTTGTGGTTGAATAACATTCATGACTCTGTTTGTGTGTGTATACATGTGTATAACACCTCTTCTTTATCCATTCATCTACTGATGGACACTTGGGCTGTGTTCATAATTTCACTACGGAAATAATGCTGCTAAAATCATAGGGGTGCATGTTTCCCTTTGAATTAGTGTTTTTCTATTTTTGGGTAAATATCTAGTGGTATCATTGCTGGGTCATAGGGTAGTTCTGTTTTTAACTTTCTGAGGAATCTTCACACTGTTTTCTACAGGGGCTGCACCAGTTTGCCTTCCCATCAACAGTGCACGAGGGTTCCTTTTCCCCACAACCTCACTAACACTTGTCATTTCTTGGGTTTTTAACGTTAGCCATTCTGCCAGGTGTAAGGTGATATCTCATTGTGGTTTTGATTTGTATTTCCCTGACGATACATAAATAAACCCACAATTAGGTGGTCAATTAATCTTTGACAAAGGAGTAAAGAGTATACGGTGGGAAAAAAGTCTCTTCAACAAATAGTGTTGGGAAAACTGGACAGTAACATTGCAAAAGAATTAAACCGGACCACTTCCTTAAACCATACATAAAAATAAACTCTAAATGGATTAAAGACCTAAATGTGAGACCTGAAACCATAAAAATCCTAGAAGGCAGCAGAAGCAGTAATTTCTCTGACATCAGCCATAGTAGCATTTTTCTAGATATGTATCCTGAAGCAAGGGAAATAAAAGCAAGAATAAATTACTGGTATTACATTAAATAAAAAGCTTCTGCACAGCGAAGGAAACTATCAACAAAACTAAATGAAAGGCAGTCTACTGAATGGGAGAAGATATTTGCAAATGACAAATCCAAAAAAGGGTTCGTATCCAAAATATGTAAAGAACCAATACAGCTCAACATCCAAAACCCAAATAATCCAATTAAAAAAATGGGCAGAAGTCAGGAACCGACATTTCTCCAAAGAAGACAAACAGATGGCCAGCAGACATATGAAATGATGCCTGGAAGTTTCTTGTGGGCAGGGATCATGTTTCTTATCCCTATATATCCAACACAATGCTTAGCTCAGAGCTTTATACATTACAGATGGTCTACATATGCTTGGTATACCAACTTGAATTAACAAGTATTTTTTTCAGGCTTTTTGGGGACAGAAGATATAAAATGTAGTTCCTACATACAGGAACAGTAACAGGTACTTGAAATTTTAGCTTTCTTCAGGTAATTCACAAGGTGAGACTTCTACATTGTTCTAAATATAGGTGTGGGAAGGGAAGTTTTAGTACTCCAGTGAAATACTAAATTAGAACAAGATAAATGGAGGAAAGGAAGGAGGGAGGAATCTTAGCTAAGAAAGTTTATTACTCAAAATGTGCCAAATTAACTCAGCTGCCCTGGGCAGATGGTGGTTTTGTTTTCTCTCAATTTATTCCCCAATTCACTCTTCAATGAGGGGTTATGTGGTATTCTCACTTTTCCATGTCTATTCAGCACTGAAACCTGAAGAGACAAATGTCTATGACTGAGTAGAGAATAAGGAACAAGGCAGCAGGCAAGGGGCATAGTTTTGGTAGTGCCATAAGTAAGTTATATTGTCCCATTGCTTCGTCTGGATCACCAAATAGTATGTCAGCCAAAGCAAGAGTCATCACAACCTTTCTCAACCAGGGTTCTGTAAGGGAATTGAACCCTAAAACTCTGAGGCTGCACTGCATGTAATGGACAAGAGCCCTCCATTGTGTCTAACATGGCACCAGTTACGTGCAGTCTTAGGAGAAATGAGAACAAGCTCCAGGGTCCTATACTCCAGTGTGGGAGCCAGTGTCGAGTACATGAACCTGAGAGTAAACAGCACTGCTGTATTGGTCCTGGGGATACAACAGGGAACAGCGTTTAATCATCCTTGGATGACTTGCTTCTGAATCAGGGTTTCACACTCGAGGCTGACTAACTGGCCTAGAAACCAGTCCTACCTGAAGCAATCAATGGCTTATGAATCATCTGTGTTTGGGAAGCGCAGGTACATAGTCTATCTACTCCGGTCCTACCAAATAAAACACAAATTACCTAGGCAAAGGCATACCTACAAGATTTACTGTGTTGTTTTTGAAATATCAATGGTGATTTTCCAAATCCTTCTGCAATCCTAAGAATACCTGTTCTTAGGAAAATATTAAATTGCTTTATAGTACTTTATAGTGAAGTAATTTCAGCTTCAAAGACTAAACCATATTCTGGTTACTGTACTGAGAACAGACAAAGGATCATTTTTAGAAGACAACTCTACTTTTCAGAGAGAAGGAAGTTTGTCATGTATGAATCTGTTCCATTTCCAGCCCGCCTACCTCGGTGCACAGGATGGCACGCCACACCGGCTGACATTCCTCTCCGTGTCTTACCCAGCCTCAACTTCCCAGCCCACCTGGGAACCCAGGACACCCACCACCTACACGTCTTTGTTTTGTGATGACTATCATCTAGCCTACATCTGTTTACTCTCCAAACATCAGCTTCCGCGTATAAACCAGCAGACTAGCACACTCTGAAATCCCAGAGCAGTCTCCTCTCAGCTGGTAGCCTGCCCTCTTTCCTGCCAACCTTCTAGAAAGTATGGGCTTCACTTATTTCCGCTTACTCGCTTACTTGCTTTCGTGATAATTTAGTTTTTGAAGCAATCTCAAATTTACTGAAAGTTCCATACAGTACGAAGCATGTTTTTTTCCTGAATCTTTTGGGAATATGCTTGTACAAACAAGGACTTTCTCTTACACGACTGCTAGACCACCATCGAGGGGAGGAAACGAACACCTGACTCTCAGACTCCACTCATGCTTCACCCATTGTTCCAGTCATGTCCTTGGTAGCAAAAGGAGATAGCTCAGAATCATGTACTGCATTGAGATGTCATGTCTCTTTAATCTTCTGCAATCTGGAAGGATTTCTTTGAGTCTTTCTTTGAGTTTCATGACCTTAATATTTTTGAAGGATACAGGCCAGTGGTTTTGTAGTACACAAACCTTCAGCTTGGGTTTGTCTGATATTTTCTCACGATGAGATCCAGCCTATGTATCATTGGTAAGAATAACGCAAAACTGACGCTATCTTCTTCTAAACAGTTGGCACACTCTCCCAATTTGTCCCGTTACTAGTGATGTTCACTTACTATTTGATTAAGAGGATGTCTGCCAGGCTTCTCAACTATTTCCTTCTGAAATTAAAAAATATTGTGTGGGAAATACTTTCTCCATGTTGTGGACACATGGATTCTTTTACTATGGGCTACAGTGCATGGCTATTATTTATTTTGATGTTCAAATTGTCCCAGGTTTTGCTTGTGCCAGCCCCTTGCAAGCTAGCTCCTGTGTCCTTTTGATTTCTTTATCACTCTGAGAATGTTCTTACTTTCTGACATAAGGATGTTCAAAGCTCATCTTACATTTTTCTCTCATTCAAACCTGAAATCAACGATTTCACCAAGGAGCCCTGGTTTCTTTATGTGCTTGTTGCTACCGCAGTATCGCTCAGAACCTCTTAGCAGACAAGCTAGGAACACATATGTACATACACATACACGCTCTCACAATAATACACATTTACTTCTGTTTATTCATCCCTTTTGAAAACTGTGAGTTGACACCACCATAGGATTCATTTTAGTTTTTCCCTTTACTACATGTTGTTAACTCACAGGTACCTCAAACTCAGCATGTCTAAAACCAAACGTAAATTTTCTCATTATTTCTCAATCTGTTCACCCTCCTAATTTCCCATCTCCTTGAAGGATACCATTTATCTTTTTGCCCAAACCTTAGAATCCTTCTAGATTCTTCCTTTTCCTCCACTTTCCAAATCCAATCATCTATGGGGTCCTGCCTTTTCTACTTCTCAACTATTTCCAGATGTGCACCATCTTTTTTACCCATTAGTTTGTTTTAACAGATGAGTTAAGACCTCTTCCTTTTTACCCAGGCATTTACAGTTACTTCCTCTTGTGTTTAGAAACTTCCAGTGTATCACATGTATCACATGCAGAAAAAAATCCAAAGGCTTTGATACAGTTTTCCAGATCTTCTCAAGACCAGAACCTGACCCTATTCCTTTTATTTTCCTTTACAATGTAGGAAAAGCCACACTAGCCTCCCCGCTGTTATGTAAATAAGCCAGCGTGCCCCTGCCTCACAGGGCGGGCACTCATCCTCTCTGCCTGGGATGCAATTCCCACAAACACCTGCAT
This sequence comes from Canis lupus baileyi, assembly GCF_048164855.1. Classification (NCBI taxonomy): domain Eukaryota; kingdom Metazoa; phylum Chordata; class Mammalia; order Carnivora; family Canidae; genus Canis; species Canis lupus. The sequence goes on along the minus strand of NC_132874.1, from coordinate 26,381,392 downwards.
GGGTTGTTCTCTCCCCATCTTTGGAATTTTTCTCAAATATTATCTTCTCAGTGAGGCTTTCCTTGATTCTTAGGTAAAAAGAGTAACCACTCAACACTGATTATTTTCTTATCCAATTTTATTTAAAGCCATAATCACTATTACTTTCTTATATCATAACTCCTTGTCTGCTGCCAGTCTTCACCAATGGCAACGAACATTAGTATGTTCCATTAATTCCATTAGCACATAGATCTCGTGTGTGTGTGAGTGGCGGTGGTCTTATTTATGGCTGCATCCCTAACACCCAGAACAGTGTATCACACAGAGTAGGTCCATAGTAAAAAAGTTGGCGAATGAATGTTTCCTCATGATCTTCTTAGTTACTTCTACGGTAGCTTAATATTCTATCATGTAGTAGGTCATAACTAAATAATTCTCCTTATACTGGATATTTAGGTTGCTTCTTTTTTTCACTGCTACCATGAAGAACAGTGTATATGTATATGTTAATTTTTTGTTTGTTTTTCATCAATTAGATTTCTAGGAATTATTGGGTCAAAGAGTGTATCTTTATTATTAGATGTTACGTACTGCTCTCCAAAATAGTTGTAATGCTTACAAATTCCAGTAGTAATAATTGTGTATAAAGAGTCCTATAATTTTTCTAAATAATATATATAGCTCAAAGTTTTAAAGTATTACAGAAATATATGACACAAAGTTTCCTCCCATTCTTGTCCTCTAGTCTGCTAGCTTCTATATGCCCTACACAGATGTTCACTGTTGTTTGTTTTTTACATATCCTTCCACAGTTTCTCTCTCTCTTTCCCTATATCCCTCTTCCTCCCCCTACCATATATATATTCTCCAAGGTACATAGCACATTTCAAATCTGCTCCTTGCTTTTTGTTTTTAACCAATGTCATAAATCTTCCTTCCTTTTTCCTTCCCTTTTCTTTCCCTTTCCTTCCTTCCTTGTTTCCTTTCTTTCTTTCTTTCTTTCTTGCTTGCTTGGGGTAGGGTCAGAGGGAGAGAGAGAGAATCCCAAGCAGGCTCCATGCCCAGCTCAGAGCCCAATGCAGGGCTCAATCCCACAACCCTGAAATTATGACCTGAGCTGAAATCGAGTCAGATACTTAACCAACTGAGCCACCCAGGCATCCCCAATGTCATAAAGTTTTCTATATCAGTTCATAGAATGCTTTCTCATTCTTCTTTTTGTAGCTGCATAGCTAGCTGTATGGTATTCTATTATATAGATATACTATAATTTAATTTTAATCCTCTAATGCTGACCATTTAGGCTGTTTCCACTCTTGCTATCCCAAACAATGATGCAAAGAATAACCCTGTACTTCATATGTATGCAAGTGTACCTGTAAGATAAACCCAAGAGGCGGAAGTGCTAGGTCAAAGAGCTAATGCATTTAACATTTACATACCTGCACGCATGAACAACACCCACTTAATTTACATATGCATGCTACCAAAGCCCTCTCTATGGAGGGGTAACAATTTATTCTCCCTCAACCAATGTGAGAGGGTACTTGTTGCTCCTTAGCCTCACCGCACAAATGTTATTAAAGTTTTGGATTTCTGCAAATTTGTTAATAGTGTTTTTTTTAAATTTTAAATTTCTATATTATGACACATTGAGTATCTTTTTATTTGCTTCACTTTTATTTTGGGTTATTGGCTCTTTCTATATTTATTTCTGTGGGCACTTTGCATATTAGAGAGACAGAGTTGGTAATATGGATTGCAAATATATATTCTCAGTTTGCCATGCTTTTGACTTCATTGTGCAGATTTAATAGAATTTATTAATATTTTCTTTTGGAGCTTTTGGATGTTAACTCACAGTTAGAAAATACTTTCACTTCAAGATAATTCTCCCATGATTTCCTCTAGAACTGTTTTAGCTTTTATGCTTAAGTCTTTGATCCATTTGGAATTTATCCCGGTGTGAGATAAGAGGTACAGATCTAATTTTATTTTATTTTTCCAGATGGCTCTTGTCCTGCACCATTTACTGAAATGGTTAATTTTTCCCCATTTTTCTGAAATATGTGTATTATTTTCAAAATTTCTATGTATATCTGGGACTGTCTTTTCTGCTCTACTGGTTTATCTATTACATTAAGGGAGAAAAACCCTTCAATTTTAAAAAGTGGCTTTCATTAAGTGAACAGAAGAAAAAAGAGACAAACAAAAAACAGACTGAAAAACAGACAAAAACAGTTCTTATAGAAAACAAACTGATGGTTACCAGAGAGGAGGTGAGGGTAGGGATAATAGATGAAGGGTATTAAGAGTACATTTATCTTGACGAGCACTAAGTAAAATATGAAATTGTTACATACTGATATTGTACACCTGAAACAAATATAATAACACTGTATGTTAACTACAGTGGAATTAAAAAATTAAAAAGTTTTTAAAAAAGAAGTGGCTTTCATTAATTTCTGCTTCTAATAGCTAGATGTTATCAATCTTACAGTGTTTTGTTTTTTTAATTTCTTTTTATTGGAGCTCAATTTGCCAACATACAGCATATCACCCAGTGCTCATCCCGTCAAGTGACCCCCCAGTGCCCGTCACCCAGTCACCCCCACCCCCCGCCCACCTCCCTTCCACCATCCTTAGTTCGTTTCCCAGAGTTAGGAGTCTCTCATGGTCTGTTTCCCTGTCTGAAATTTCCCACTCGTTTTCTCTCCTTTCCCCTTTATTCCCTTTCAGTATTTTTTATATTCCCCAAATGAATGGGACCATATACTGTTTGTCCTTCTCTGATTGACTTATTTCACTCGGCATAATACCCTCCAGTTCCATCCACGTCGAAGCAAATGGTGGGTATTTGTCGTTTCTAATGGCTGAGGAATATTCCATTGTATACATAGACCACATCTTCTTTATCCATTCATCTTAATCTTACAGTGTTTTTGTGAAAATTAAAGGAAATAACTTTCGCCTGGGCCCACTGTCTGGGACTCTCATGTCCTGATCTCTCTTCCACTGCAAGTTCATTATCAAATTTGATTTTTCCAGCTCAGTGTTTAATTGACTTCTAATTCAACAAAGCCGTATTGGGACTTGAGACCCCCACTGCTAAACATTCTAAGTCCCAAACTAATAACCTCATAGTTATCCTCCCTTGCCCCTCTACCGCCCCACACCCAATCGTCAGCAAGTAACAGGCACTCACTCCATATCTTTAACACAGATCCCAACCTTTCAGCTCTAACACTTCCTCACTAGCACTCTGGTGCAGCCACCAGGCTCACCTGTCTGGACTGCTAACACAGCCAACTCGTTTGTTTCCTGTACTCTTGTGCTTCCACATTCCATTTGATCTAGAGCAGCCAAGACAATCTTTTCAAAGTGCAGATCAGATCATAACCATCCCATGGTTAAAACCTTAAAGGCTCCCCATCATTCTTTGCATGAAGCTGCCTGCCCCCCCTAACAACCCCCTCCCCCCCGGCTGTGCTCATCTTCTGTGATGGCCTCTGGGTTCACTAAGCCCCCGCCACACTAGCTTCCTTTCTGCTTCCTGAACACACCAACTTCATCCTTTTCTCTGTAATAGTTGAACTCTTTGACTGGAAAGTATGTCTCTCAGAGCTTTTCACCACTGGCTCCACCTCTCCATTCAGGTCCGACCTCAAAGGGCTCCTTCCTAGGCTTTCCCTTACTAGTCATTCCAAGTGACCTTGAAACCCCCACCCACTCCGTAACACAACACAATATTATTTCCCATAATGACAGCAATGCTTTTTGAGGACCTAACCAAGAACAGAGAGTTGACTTCGGCCTCCCTTCAGATTTTTGTGTGTTTGGTTGTCTCACCTCACCCTCCTTGCCAGGTATGCACGTTAAGGCGGTGGCTGGAGAGGCCAACAGTGGAGGTTGCAATCCTCGGGGAACTTCCTCCAGTACTGCTTGGCCAGGTGGCTAGGTTTGGTGTGAGCGGGAGTCATTGTTAAAGACTAGCCACCAACACTCTGCCCTCAGTGCAGCCAAGACAGACTAAGGGTGGAGCCCAAAGGTTTCAGAATGAGAACACCACACCCTAAGCCTCTGTTGACACTGTGCTTAGAGTTTAAACAGTGCAATTAAAAAGTGTCTACATGTCACTAACTATGATGAATGACCTAGAAGTTTATATACTTGAATAAAACATATCATGGAAAAAAATGACCTCTAAAAAATTGATAGGATGTGTTTTGTATTGCTCTCCACAGTCACAACAGTATATACAGCTGAATTAATATTTCATTTGAGGCAAGAGGGAAAGTCTTTCCATTTTGAATAAGACTGTTCAAAATTTTTTCATGGCAAATGCTTTCTTTGCTATCTAATATATAGGAAGCATTTCATTACTGAGTTGTAGCTTTCTAAAAATTAGAAGATGACAGTTATAAAAGTATGGAAGAGAACACTACAGGATGCAGAACTGAAAATGAAGAGGATTTTATCTACTAATCATCTAAATATTAGTATTTTTCCATCACAAAAAGGTAGATGTGGGTTAAATTTGGCTTAAAATACCTGGCATTTAAAAAAAAAATCCCATAGTTTGCATAGTTTTATTTATGGGATAAATAAAAATCCCATAGTTTGCATAAAATTCCCATTTTAAGGCTTTTGTAAACCTCAGCAGCTATCTATTCATCAGATACTGGCTGAGAAAACCAACACGCTAGCAAGGGCTGCCACTGCAGCAAAACAAAGTAGAATAAATAAGAGTATTCTAGATTCAGTACACAAAATCCAACATGCCAGAACCATCACATATGAATGAGATCCATTCCAAGACCTTGATCATCTCCCAAATTCATAAAGATTGAGAATATCTGTCCATGTTTTTGCCTTCTACCAAATCACATTTTTGTTGAGTTTTCCATGAACAGACTCAAATAATTCAAAACTGCCTTTTCAACCTTCACTGAAGTTTCCTCTCTTACTGATGACAATTTTTACAATAAGAAAAACACGAACACTTTATAAGAGTCACTGTTCATGAGAGGTCTCAGAGGAAATGACACGGCGGTGGTGTGGGGTCACTCACTTGGCTGCAGGGAGCAAGCCTAAAGGGAATTCTTGGTCTGACAAAGTCACCGGCATCATCACGCTCCTTCCTGGACCACAGGGCTGTCCTCAGACAAGACAGTGAAGGCTGACCCTTGGCGGCCAGGGGCCACTCTGGAATGTCCACCTGGCCCAGAACACTGCACCAAGGCCTGTCACGGCCACACAGATCTGCCCTTGTGCCTAGGCCCTGCACTCTGTGGCTAAGCTGAATCAGATCTTCCCAAAAGTGCTGGTTTCCTTTCTTCTGCCCAACCTGCTCGCAAATACTCCATTGTGCTTCACCACTCAAAAGGAAGCCATTTTAGGAACGTGTTACATTCTCACCCAGCTTTTTCATGTGCTAGGCTGGGTACAGCTCAGACCGTGTGCAAAGCTCCTGTGCTGGGTGGTGGCTGACTGAAGTCCTGGACTTCACTTGGTCCATCCTCTCTTGAGGGTTTGTCCTTCTCACATTAGAGGCCAAATAAGGAAAAGCAGCTCATGATCTCCCCAACAGGAAAGGGCAGAGGGAGAGGGAGACAGAATGTTAAGCAGACTCTGCTCTAAGCATGCACGGAGCCCAATTTGGTGCTCAGTCTCATGACCTTGAGGTCACGACCTGAGCTGAAACCAAGAGTTGGGCTCTCAACCAACTGTGCTGCCCAGGTGCACCAGGACTTTGAATTCTTTTAAAAAGACAGAACGTTAGGTTAAATGATAGAAATATATTTTTGCACGTTCTATATTCCATAGCTACTGTATTCCATAGAACTGTGGGTGTTTGCTATTTTCCTCTACTTCCGTCCTACATTTTTACTTCTCTCTTCCAAGTAAGTTCTTCCTAACTCTTCTGGTGGATTCCAATTGCCCTCTATGGGACTCCCTAAATTCTAGAGACTGAGAAGCAAACTCTACACGTCTGGAGTTCCCTTGTGGCTGAAGTCCCTGATGTGACTTTCGACCTGTCAATCAAAGTCAGAAGTGATACCAAGGCAGAGCACCTGATTTTGCTACTTCTGCTAGCAAGCATAACAGTGACAAAGATCTTAGGATCTGGGGAATTGCTTTGAAGGGTTAAAAGACAAGACTGAGGCTTCTAGTTTGTTGATTCAGCTTGTAGCCCATAGAGATGGCTGTAGAGTAGGAAGTAGTAATGCCAGCTTTCTGATCATGCAGCCCCCTCCTGCCAGCCATGGCTCTGGAGTCGGTGGAGAACTGAAGCACCAGATAACCGGTTGTACAAAAGAGAACAGCTCCCATGGAGGCCTGGCTCTTCAGTGCTGCTTTGATAGTCTTTAAAGTTCAGCAGAGTCTGTTTCTTTAGTTTTTCCAATGATTCTATAAGTATTTTGAATCCTTTAATAATAAATCTCTTTCTGCTTAAGTTAGATAGAGTCAACTTCTTTGTCAATGAACCTGACTGATTTCCTTTGCTATGCAGATTCTAATCAGAAGTGGAATTGTGGGGTAAAGGAACTGTATATACTCTTCTCTGGGTAAATCAACAACTAAAAAGGCAAAATCAGAAACAAAATAAACTTGGTATCACTTTTGTAAAAATTTTGTATCTCTTTGAGGCAAGTTTGATATCAGAAATTAATCATTTCACTTATCTAGGGACCTTGAGAGCAGAAACCTAATTAATATTTTTGGACCTGGGCCTCTTACTATATAATCGTTGTGATAACTAGTAAGAAAAATCTGCAAGAAAACATTATATGTGTCAAGAACTATAGAAGTTCTACATGGGGAATTCATCCTGAGAAAATGCCAAAATGAGTGATACAACAAAGAGTACACTCAGATTACTTTATATTTATTTCTACTTATTACTTAGCACATTTTCATTAGACAATCATAACTAAAATACTCCTCAGCTAAGGATCCCAAATTTTCATAAAATAGTTTCTGATGCTAAAATTGCTCTTGCTATTTGACAGCCAGTAGTTAAAATACCTACTTCCTATCTGGCCAAACAATATAGATTTTTTAAATTAAAGATTTATTTATTTATTTGAGAGAGAGAGAAAGGGAGACAATGAGCACGAACAGGAACGGCAGAGGGAGAGGGAAAGAGAATCCCAAGTAGACTCTGTGTTGTATGGAGCCTGACACAGGGCTCAATCTCATGACCCAGAGATCAGGACCTGAGACGAACCCCAAAGCTGGACTCTCAACGCTAATTGCACCATCCAGGTGTCCCTGGCTAAACAATATTTTAAGAAGCATTTGAGAATGCACATATTTCCAATACCATAGTCACAGATCATAGAAAATATAGCATGTAGGCACCAGAGGCTCATAAAATGAGCAGTAAACCGTTCAGGGGAGCCTTATGTCAAATAGGGACTTTTCATGCAGATGATATCCTGAAATGATTTAAAGTATGTGATACTGCTGGCATGTAAAGAAGCCCAGCAGAGGAGATAAAGGAGGAGAGAGGCCCACCCAGGGATCTGGAATGGCACAGAGTCACTGAGGCTCACAGACAGAAGTTCTTATACAAATCCTTCAGAAATGCTTCATGATGACAGTAAATGATAAACGTATCATTTATGGTCATGGTGACATTGAAAACTATCTGAGAAGCAAGAAAGGAATAGTAAATGAGTACGGTAATTTTTAAAAGCTCTATCTACAGAACAATTTTGAGAGAAGAATCTTTTCCTTGGGCTACAGACAATCCCTCTCAGTGGTGAGAGCTACATATCAAACATTCCAAAACAGAGCATTCCTACCTCTAAAGCCTCTATCTGGCCATCATTACTGAACCCAGTATCACTTCTATAATGTTTTATTTTTTAAAAAGGATTCTATTTATTTATTAATGAGAGAGAGAGAGAAAGAGAGAGAGAGGCAGAGACACAGGCAGAGGGAGAAGCAGGCCCCATGCAGGGAGCCCGACGTGGGACTCGATCCCAGGTCTCCAGGATCACGCCCTGAGCCAAAGGCAGCCGCTAAACTGCTGAGCCACCCAGGGATCCCCACTTCTATAATGTTTTAAAATGAACATGTACTTAAGTCATTCTTCAACAAAAGGAACCCACATTTCTTGGAGAAATGGTTGAGTCTTGGACTGGGGCAGGAAATGCACAAGATGACGGGATCCCTGGGTGGCTCAGTGGTTTAGCACCTGCCTTTGGCCCAGGGCAAGATCCTGGAGACCCGGGATCGAGTCCCATATCGGGCTCCCGGCATGGAGCCTGCTTCTTTCTCCTTCTGTCTGTGTCTCTGCCTCTCTGTGTGTCTTTCATGAATGAATAAATAAATAAAATCTTAAAGAGAAAAAAAAAGGAAATACACAAGATGAGCCTGGAGTGTCCTATAGCGTCAGAAAATAAAAATTGCTCAAAGCAAAGCAAAACAAAACAAAATTAAACAAAGCAAAACTGAAAACCCACAAGAATGAGAGTATGGCAAAGAGACAAGAGAGTTGATTGAAAGAGCTTCAGTGGCAAAATCTGGAAGTTTAAGCAACAAAATCAATAGCATTGAATTATCCCCCAAAGTATAAAATAAATATTTACAAGTCCATACTGATATAAATAATTGAGTAAATTACATACAAAAGAATTCCAAATAATTATTCCACCATCCTGGAGAGTGATCAGAATTCACCTCTCCTCACGTGTGAGCTATACATAATAACTTCCTTCCAAAGACTTCAGGATGGGGATCCCTAGGTGGCGCAGCGGTTTGGCGCCTGCCTTCGGCCTAGGGCGCTATCCTGGAGACCCGGGATCGAATCCCACATCGGGCTCCCAGTGCATGGAGCCTGCTTCTCCCTCTGCCTGTGTCTCTGCCTCTCTCTCTCTCTCTCTCTGTGACTATCATAAATAAATAAAAAAACAAAACAAAACAAAACAAAACAAAAAAACAAAGACTTCAGGATGGAAAGAAGATAAAAGTATAACTTTACAGTGAAGACATGTGACATGAACTACCTCAGCTAAGTGATCAAGCCAATATCAACAATGATAAATCATGTCGACACGTATATGCCCTTGATATGATGTGATGAAAACATCACTTTACCTCTGTGGTCTTCCTCCCAAGAACCTACAGCCTCAGTCTAATCATGAGTAATAAATCAGATAAATTTTCATTAAGGTTCTACAAAATACTTGATTAGTGCTCCTCAAGACCATCAAAGTCATCAAAAAACAATGGATGTCTAAGAAACTGCCACAGCCAAGAAGAGTCTAAGGAGACACGGTTACTAAATGCAATGTACTATTCTGGATGGGATCCTGGAACAGAATAAAAACAATAGATAAAATTCTTTACAAAAAGTGAAAAAAGTACTTCAGTTAATGAAAAAAAATAACATTGACATACTTTCAAAAAGCAGTACAGATCTGTGTCAGACATTATAGGAGCCCATGTAGACAATGATATAAATGTCTACTTAATCTAAGACCCCCCTGTCCTAGAGCTGAGGCCCCTGGTAGAGATTTGATGATCAGTACACTGGAAAAGGAGGACTCTATCCTGTCTTATTCCAGTTTTATTGAGATATAATTCCCACATAACACTCTATTAGCTTAAAGTATACAGCATAACGGGATAATACTTTTTTCTTGACTAACATGACTATTTTACTATTTTGTCACTACTATGTTTCCAAATTGCTAAAATTTCAGATTTAAGCTTCTTTCTTAGTACAGCATTCACCAATCCCTTAGAAAATGTTTCTGATTAAATTTCTCTACACAGAAGGAAACAGTCCCCTTTCTGGATGGGTGGTCTTGCCCAAGGCTGCACAGAAAGCCACCAAGTACGTCTGCCTGCTTTTTACCCACGGGGAAGTAGGTGAGCAGGTTGGCTTCCTCGTACCTCCCAGAGGTCAGAGGCAACTTCTTCTTAGGGTAATCTGTTTGTTTTTGTATTTGACGCTTGCTATAGTTCTTTCCCAGTTCTTTTAACTAATGATAAAGGAAGCCTCAGGGTGCTACTCTCAACTGAAGTGTTACCTGATGATATATATGCTTTCTGGGTCAAGGTGTTTAATTCGGTGTTACAGCCAGAAATAGAAGCGATTCACTAAAAACTTTAGTTATCCCCATGGATGATAAAAATTTTTCTCCAGTTGTTTAATACTCTATTCCATTTCTGTGGGGCCGGTGAACTGCAAAGCAAAAAACAGAAGCAGGGACCTTGTTGACAAATGCTTTTTGAAAGGTGAGCCAGTGAGTGTTGCACGGCCTAGGAGGCACAGGTCCTGAGCCAGTTGAGAGCAGGTCCCTTGGGCCGGTCAGGCCTGAGCCAGTGGTCAGACTGTCCTTTGGCTTAGGCCGGAGCATGATGCTCAAGGAGAAACAGTGACTTTAAAGGACATCTTTGCGGATTTCAGGGTATATATTAGAGCACAGGTTTTCCTTTGGAGGTTTTCCTCACAGTGAGTCAGAATATGAAGTCTTCTCTCACTTTTATACTGAAAAGATTCTTTTTAAAAGCTGCATCTGGGATCTGTTTGAGAATTTAGACTAGACCTGAGATTATTAACCTAACTTCACTATGGTTTTTTCAAGTCATACTGTTGCCACGTACCCTGAATATACCTCATACGTCTTAGTGACAGCAATGATGAATGCAATTAGTAAAAAGCACTCGGTCTCCCCTTCCTTTCTCTTTTACCATGCATAGATACCAATCACAATGGCTAAATAAAAACACACTTAAAAAAAACAACACAACTGAAAACACCAAATACTGTTGAGGATGCAGAGAAACTGGGTCACACTCAGACATCACCCGTGGGAATGTAAACTGGTACTGCCACTCTGGAAACAATTTGGCAGTTTCTTATTAAACCAAACATGCAACTATTCCATGACTCAGCAACTGCACTTTGGGGCATTTCTACCAGAGAAATGAAATCTCAGGTTCACAAAGAAACCTATACGTGAATGTTCATAATAGCTTTATTCATACTAGTCAAAAACTAGAATCAGTCTAGCTGTCTTCCAATGGTGGAATGCTGGGTCAAGTTGTGGTAGGTCTATACCATGGAGTACTTCTTGGCATAAAGGACAAATCACTGATGCTTGCAGCAATTTAGAATTATGCTGAGTGGTAAAAGCCAATCCTAAAAGGTTATGTGCTGCATGTTCACACAGTATTTATACAATATTCTTGAAAGAAGAAAAGTAGAGAAATGGAGACCAGTTCAGTGGTTGCTAGGGCCTAGGCCTGGGAGGGGAAGGGAGGGTGCAGTATACTGGGAGGAAGGTGGGGCAGGAGGGAAGCGGATGTGGTTACGAAAGGATAACAGGAGGGAGCACTGTAGGTGTTGAAGACGCAGAGTGTCTTGATTGCAGTGGCCCATACATGAACTGTATGTGTAACAAAACTGTATAAAACTAATAAAAACAGACACACATACAAGTGTAAGTAAAATAGGGAATCTGACCAAGATCAGTGGGTGATCTACCCACTGTAGTATACCGGTTGTGATACGTACTACAGTCTCAAAAAATGTGAACTATGAGGGAAACTGAGTGGGATGCATGGTGTCTCTCCTGTATTATTTCTTACAACTACATGTAACTCTAAAACTGTCTTAATAATGATTCCGATTTAAAAAAGAAAACAACAAAAATAACACAACATTAAAAACTTTAATGAACACATTTATAGCACTCACTGCCAAAATATGCCTGTGGGCTGTGTCAGACAACAATTAAAATTACCACTGTTTCTATCATAACATCGACCACCCAGACACAAGAAGTAGTGAGATTCTAAGTGAGCATCTGTCCAATTAAAAAATCTCCTGTCATAACTTTGATTTGGTAATAAAGCAAGTGCAGCAGCGGTAATACTAGTGGAGACCTAGAGGCGAAGATGCTTCTCACGAAGGACATGACAGAATCTCTTCCCAGTCACGTCCCTCTGCGGAACTACGTGAGCCACTTTCCACGGGTCAGGAAGGGAAGGAGAGGTGAACAGATGTCTGAGGTAGAAGGCAGACACGTGGACTCATGCCAAGGGCTACACTTCCTCTCCTCCAGGTGTGATCCCAGCGGCAACACTTCACTCTTAGAACATGCGAGTGATGAGCCTACACAGTGATACCTGACTGGAAGTGATTTTTTTCTTCCCTTTCTTTTTTTACTTTTCTCCTTCACTTCATGCTTGAGATCTACTTTTCCACATCTTTATGCCTGGTATGTTCTTTAAAATGATCATTTCCATATCTAATCTTAAAAAGGAAAAACAACAATTTTTATTCAGCTTCTGCACCACAGGTAGCATGGCCTGAAGGCCTCGCAACAGCAGATGGGGAACACCTCTCATTTTCATGGCCCCACTGGTTCGATTGTCATTCCTTTCCTAAAGAATAAGCATCTTAGTCCTCTCACTGCCACTCACACAGCTAGAAAAAGCAAGAGGTGACGATGAAAATCTTAGTAATGTTAACTTCTTTTCTTCATCTAAGAGTCTAAACAACTTCCTGATTGAAAAGATAACTCTTGGTTTAAAAATATATTTTAGAAAAAAAAATAAAAATAAAAATAAAAATATATTTTAGGGGACAGCCCTGGTGGCTCAGCGGTTTAGCGCCTGCCTTTGGCCCAGGGCCTGATCCTGGAGACCCGGGATCGAGTCCCACGTCGGGCTCCCTGCATGGAGCCTGCTTCTCCCTCTGCCTGGATCTCTGCCTCTCTCTCAATCTTTGTCTCTAATAAATAAAAATAAAATCTTAAAAAAAATATATATATATATATATAATTTTAGGGATACCTGGCAGGCTCAGTTGATAGAGCATGTACCTCTTGATCTCAGGGTCACGAGTTAAAGCCCCATTTTGGGTATGGAGTCTACTTAAAATAAAATAAAAAAATAAGTTTTAGACATAAAACAATAGTGTTATTAATATTTATTTTCTAAACACCTGATTACAGACACCTACTTCAACAGCTGGGTTCTTTACAAGTGGAGCTGACAATAATTGCTCATACTTCAAATAAAAATATGACTACTATTTTTTCTGTTATCTGTACCAGTGCAGGTTTCCATTCCAGTGAATTAAAATAACCATTCCTATGATATGACCAGTGGTTCTGAATGATTACTGTTCTACTGAGCTACAGAATGTGAAACAACTTAGTTGCTACATTTATAAAATCAAATTACTCTGTACCCCTTATTGGCTTAAAGACTCAGAGTCAGATGGGCCTGGTTTTGAGTTCTAGCTTAGCCTCACAGGAGTCTTGAGGCTCCGGTGCTTTGAGCAGACTCCTTTAAGCAGGGGAACACCCCACCCGCCTCTCTGAGGAGCTGGCCTTTTCCATTACTCTGTGCACGGTGCCATCCGCAGGTACTACGTGGATATTTTACGGGCTTTCCTTCATTAGTATCTCAACAAGCAAAGAAAAACACAAGTGCCTGGCATATCATTAGCTCTCAAATTCTTTCCTCCCCACTGATACACAGTCAAATTGAAATATGGCATAGAGAGAGTAAAGATGATTACAGCTGCCTGACATTCTCTGAGTTAAGAACAAAATGTTTCATGATTTCAACTTAAAAGAAGTACTATTAGAAAGATGAGAAGAGGGACACCTGACTGGATCAGTTAGTAGAGCATGTGACCCTTGATCTTGGGGTCATAAGCTTGAGCCGTACATTAGCTGTAGAGAATAAATAAATAAATAAATAAATAAATAAATAAATAAATAAATCTAGAAAATAACATACAAAATGATTATATAGGGGATGGAATTAGAACAATTTTTCTATTTATACAAATTTTGAAACTTTCTATAGATGTCACTATATTGCTTTTATTACTTAAAGTTACACTAAAAATATTAATGGACCAGGCTATCACTGCATGGTCACATGACGTCACGCATAAGATAAGCTGTGGGCACAAACAGTGAAAGTGCAGTGTTGAGCAAATGCTGCTTGTATTTTGAGTTTTGTCAAGCTTAGCCCATGCCTGGGTACCATGTGTTAACTCTCAAATTTCAGGGCCAGCAAAACTTTGCCGTGTGTTTGAAAAACATGGGATGGTAGTTCATCTCGGTATTTCACTATCCGTAGAATCAATCACAATACAGAACGTGCCAAAATTGAATTAAAATGCAAATATCTGTTATGGTTTGTTACGAGAAAACTTGTGAAAAAACGTTTCCTAACCCCCTGCCATTTTTCTAAAAATAGCCCATTCCAAAGGGTTTAACTCAAAATATGTTCCATTTGGGTGTTGGGGAGGGGGATGTGTGTGTGTAGAATTCTCTTTTACATCTGTGACTCCTGCAAAAATATCTGGCAGTACATTCAGTTCTGTGTCTTAAAACCTCACAGGGCCAATTTAAAAATAATATTATAAATGCTCATGGCTATCATCACTTAACTAATCTAAAGCAATAAAACTGTTGGACCTTTAGTCTTTTCAGATCATCCTGTGGTAACGGCTGAATTCTGGCCTCCGGTCTCCTTAGAAAGACTTAGTTTGTCACAGAGTAAATTTCATATAAAACAGGGAGCTTTATTTCACTGCCTTCCAGAAAATAAACTACAACTATTATTGATAAGTGTATTTTGATTCTCTGAATTTTTGGTAAAATGTGAACTCTGAAAAGTCAAATAAGAATTATTTGTCAACGGGTGCCTGGGTGGCTCAGTCAGTTTAACGCCTTTGGCTACAGTCATAATCTCAGGGTCCTGGGATCAAGCCCCACGTCACACACTCTGCTCAGCAAGGAGTCTGCTTCTCTCTCTCAAATAAATAAATCACATCTTTAAAAAAAATAATTATTCATCAACTATTTCTTTGGTATATGTTCTGAGCAAATAAAATATAAATCCAGAGATGCCTGGGTGGCTCAGTGGTTGAGTATCTGCCTTCGGCTCATGTTGTGATCCCTGGGTCCCAGGATCAAGTCCCATGTCGGGCTCTTCACGGGGAGCCTGCTTCTCCCTCTGCCTGTGTCTCTAGCTCTCTTTCTCTCTGTGTGTCTCTCGTGAATAAATAAATAAAATCTTAAAAAAAAAAATCTAAATCCACTTTCAAGATACAAATTTCCTTTCACCATTTGCCCAATATATTTATTGTGATGATACATACATCTAGTATTCCTCTGTGCTACACTTTAGTTTAAAAATATACAGTCATTTTTGTGTGGTCTTTAAAATTCACTAACTAATACACTAAATATACATACAACATCAGGCGGTAAGACCCAAATGATTATAAACAAATGTCTACATATTCTTAAAAGATTTTTAATTTATTTATTCACGAGAGACACAGAGAGAGGAGGCAGAGACACAGGCAGAGGGAGAAGCAAGCTCCATGCAGGGAGCCCGATGTGGGACTTGATCCCGGGACCTGGGGGATCAAGCCCTGGGCCAAAGGCAGACGCTCAACCACTGAGCCACCCGGGCGCCCAACAAACGCCCACATTTTAAGTTTAAGAAGTGTTTGTACCCTTTTTGAACTCAGCCACAGTAACTTCTTACAAGATACATCGAAGGCAAAAGAAACAAAAGCAAAAATGCACTATTGGGACTTCATCAAGATAAGAAGATTCTGCACAGCAAAGGATACAGTCAACAAAACTAAAAGACAACCTACAGATGGGAGAAGATATTTGCAAATGACCTATCAGATAAAGGACTAGTTTCCAAGATCTATAAAGAACTTATTAAACTCAACAGCAAAGAAACAAATAATCCAATCATGAAATGGGCAAAAGATATGAACAGGAATCTCACCGAGGAAGACCTAGACATGGCCAACACGCACATGAGAAAATGCTCTGCATCACTTGCCATCAGAGAAATACAAATCAAAACCACAATGAGATACCACCTCACACCAGTGAGAATGGGGCAAATTAACAAGGCAGGAAACCACAAATGTTGGAGAGGATGCAGAGAAAAGGGAACCCTCTTACACTGTTGGTGGGAATGTGAACTGGTGCAGCCACTCTGGAAAACTGTGCGGAGGTTCCTCAAAGAGTTAAAAATGGAGCTACCCTACGACCCAGCAATTGCACTGTTGGGGATTTACCCCAAAGATGCAGATGCAAGGAAACGCTGGGACACCTGCACCCCGATGTTTATAGCAGCAATGTCCACAATAGCCAAACTGTGGAAGGAGCCTCGGAGTCCATCGAAAGATGAATGGATAAAGAAGATGTGGTCTATGTATACAATGGAATATTCCTCAGCCATTAGAAACGACAAATACCCACCATTTGCTTCGACGTGGATGGAACTGGAGGGTATTATGCTAAATGAAATAAGTCAATCGGAGAAGGACAAACATTATATGTTCTCATTCATTTGGGGAATATAAATAATAGTGACAGGGAATATAAGGGAAGGGAGAAGAAATGAGTGGGAAATATCAGAAAGGGAGACAGAAAATGAAGACTCCTAACTCTGGGAAACGAACTAGGGGGGGTGGAAGGGGAGGATGGCGGGGGTGGGGGTGAATGGGTGACGGGCACTGAGGGGGGCACTTGACAGGATGAGCACTGGGTGTTATTCTGTATGTTGGCAAATTGAACACCAATAAAAAATAAATTTATTATAAAAAAAGAAGTGTTTGTAAATATTTCTAATATAGATTTTCCTTAAAATCTATTGTTACAACCAAGTTTAAAGCCTTCAACTGAAGATGATCTTTATTCTCCTAGCATTACAAGGCCGTGGATGAGTCAGGTCTGGAGGCTGCCCCATGGAAGAGCAGACTGGGGCTCACATCCTCCCTCTACCAGCAGTGTCTGCAAGAGCCTCAGCACCTCCAGAGTGGCTAGAGATCTGGGTGCCCTCACTGGGGTGTGTCTCAGTCTCTTCACGGTTCACACCCTTCCTATGGAGTCCCTCATTCCTTCTCCTGCCTCTCCCTTCCCTGAAGATGCCTGGGTTGGTCCCATTTTCACTCTAATCACCTACAGTTCTTCCTTTAAGGCCTCCAATTAATTAATTATTTAATTAATTTTTATTTAAATCCAATTAACATACAATGTATTATCAGTTTCAGAGGTAGAATTTAGTGATTCATCAGTTGCATTATAACACCCAGTGCTCATCCCATAGAGTGCCTTTCTTGATGCCCATCACCCGGTTACTCCGCCCTCCTCACTCCCCTCCTCCCTTCCAGCAACCCTCAGTTTCTGTCCTATGGTTAAGTCTCTTATGCTTTGTCTCCCACTCTGTTTTCATCTCATTTTTCCTTCCCCTCCCAACTGTTTTATTTCTTAAATTCCACATATGAGTGAAATCATATGATATTTGTCTCTCTCTGACTTACTTTGCTTAGCATGACCTCTAGCTCTACCCACGTCATTGCAAATGATAAGATTTCATTCTTTTTGATGGCTGGGTAGTATTTCATTGTACGTATATACACTACACTTTCTTTATCCATTCATCTGTCCATGGACATCTGAGCTTTTCCCATAGTTTGGCTGTTGCGGACATCACTGCTATAACTATTGGGGTGCAGGGATCCCTTCAAATCACTGTTTGTATCTCTGAATAAATACCTAGTAGTGTCATTGCTGGGTCTTACGGTAGCTCCATTTTTAACTTTTTTAGGAACTTCCACAGTTTTACAGAGTGGCTGCACCAGGCTACATTTCCACCAACAGCGTACGAGGGTTCCCCTTTCTCCGCATCCTCCCCAACATCTGTTGTTTCCTGACTTGTTAATTTTAGCCATTCTGACTGGTTTGAGGTTGTATCTCATTGTGGTTTTGATTTTTAGTTCCCTGATTAAGGCTTCCAATTTAGTATGACTGTGGCACTGTTGTCTTTCTTCCAGAGGTTATAGCCATTTGACATTTTTTGAGTCAACAGTGCTAATAAATGGGGTGGCTGGGTGGCTCAGTGATTAAGCGTCTGCCTTCGGCTCAGGTCATGATTCTGGGGTCCTGGGATCGAGTCCCACGTCAGGCTCTCTGCATAGATCCTGCTTCTTCCTCTGCCTGTGTCTCTGCCTCTCTTTCTCTGTGTCTCTTGTGAATAAATAAAATCTTTAAAAACTACAACAGTGCTAATAAATCGACTTGATCTATACCTCACATGACTAAGAACAAGTCACCTGGCATTAGCACACAGTTTCACCCAAAGAACGGGGGGTTACAGGTCAAGTGACATTTGCTGAAAAGAAATTAATAATCTCTTCTCTAGAACATTTAGCCCACATGTACCTCTCAAGGTTGGATATGCGAGCCAAGATGAATGTGTGGGTAATGAGGAGAAGCTACATGTCCTCTTAAGTTCTACTGCAGGAAAAGGTCAGCTGTACAACAGATCAGAGGAAAGTTCCAAATTGCCCTTGGAACAAGGTAAGCACACCTGTCCTAAGTATAACCATGAATGCTACTTCTCAGCAATCTAAAGTTCCCAAAGCACTTCACACATGCCTTCAACACTATAAAGCAATGCATAAAGTATATTATTCACTCTGCTTAATAGTGAGAAAACTAGAGCTCGGAAGCAGTAATTAGGTTGCCCAGTATCAGAAGACCACATGGAGTGCCAGAGCTGACACTGGAACTTAGAGACTTTAATTACAAATGCTGGATTCTTTCTCACCCCTCCCTACTGCTTTTCTCACGATGTACCTTAAAACACTGCTTTCACCCATATTTTTACACTATTTATACTTATCATGTACTTTTTATTTCCTCTGGTGTTTCTTCTCTCATTTATAAACCATAAATCCTGGGTATAAAGGTTATGATTATTACCTTACCGTGGTATAAATTTGGTATACGATCTGTATCATTTTGTAACTCAACATATTTGAGAGACAAAGAATGCAGAGAAATCCCAACATTTCTAAATGTCTCATCACTTGATCACATGGGAAAGTAGCTATTTTATCTGAAAATTAACATATTAAAGCCCTGTAATTTTACACATTCTCTTCTGTATGTAGTTCAAAAATACAGAAACATATACTTGTACCTTCAAGTGTTATTTTGATGTGCTAGGGTAGGATGTTGAAACTGCAGTAAACAGTGGTTCAAAACTCTTATTCTTCAAAGGAAATACAAGACATAAAAAGACTCACCTATTTGTATAGGTCATGGGTTGGCAAACAATGGCCTATGGGCCAAATTCTGCCTGTCATCTGTCTTTGTAAATAAAACTTTATTGGAACACAGCCATGGCCATCTACTTACACATTAGTGTCTACGGCTGCTTTCACACCACAATAAGTGAGTTGAGTAACTATAACAGAAACCATGTTATGGCCTGCCAAGCCTCAAATACTGTGCTTGCCAACTCCTAGTCTATATAAATGAAAAAGAAATTAACACTTACTGTGTAGCAGTAACAACTTATCTCTGTTATCTCATTTAATTCCCTGAACAATCCTGTGAGGTGGGTGATAGTTGGGTACATATTACGGCACTAACACATGTAACTTCTAACTCTCTGTCATACTTTTTTTCTGAGGAAAAAGAAAGTGGAATGGGGAAAGGAGAAGAATCAAGGGCAATTTTTTTTTTCTTAGGAGATCTAACCAGGCTGGGACCCTATAAGAGATGGATGTATCTCTTCAAATAGCTACTCTATTAAAGAAAGAATATTAGCCCTTATATTTTCATGACTTAATCATTTAGCACTTTTCAAAGGCCTAAGCTCATTTTTGCAAATAAATTAAGTTGAAAAGGAGGATATATTTTCTAATTTCTGATGATACTGATCCAGGAAGTAGCAGAGGTCTACAGATTCTTGGCTACATCAGAATACTGGCTAAATTAGTTTATTCTTTAATCTCCAAACAAGCTATGTAAGAATCCAATAAACACTGTCTGTTCAAAATGTTTTCCATTTCCCTTGATAGAAATGAATATAAAATAATAAATATAATGTAATATAATATATATTCATTTCTATCTTTATTTCTGCATTTAACTTGTTAGGAATCATTTAAATAGAAATATGTATAGGGACACCTAGGTGGTTCAGCGATTGAGCATGTGCCTTTTGGCTCAGGGTGTGATCCTGGGATCTGGGATCGAGTCCCATATCGGGCTCCCCACAAGGAGCCTGCTTCTCCCTCTGCCTGTGTCTCTGCCTCTCTCTGTTTCATGAATAAATAAATAAAATCTTTAAAAATCAATCTACATATAGATAGAAATATATATTTTTTCATTTCCCTCTAGCTATTAATGATTTCCTAAAAAGTTAAATTTTGCCTTCAGTTTGAATTCAATTTATGAAAAGCTACAGCAATATGAATACTTCTGTTTAACTTATCCAGAAATGGTTGGGTAAATTATTCTCTACCCCCTACAGGATGATGATTCCTCTCTGTGGCTAGAGGAAAAACAACTTTCTCTACTCAATTTTTACGATACTGATGGGAGAACATCCTAGCTCTCTTTAAAAGTATAATCCAAGGAAGCATAGTCTGTGAAGGATGGCTAGTTTAATACAGAAAGCTATCTATATTTTTGAGTTCCTTGTTTGTTTTCAAGGATGGACCTCAGGGAGTTCCTGTATTTTAACGGAGCCATTCTAAATCACATCCCATGACAGACTGAGTGAGTTCATGTAAACACAGCCAGTGGTATCATGAGTAACAAAATCTGTTTCCATCAGAAGCCCTTTATCCTGCGTAAGAGGCCTGTACACTAATAGGCGGCCGAGGCTAACATTAACCAGCTACAGCTGGTTCAATGCTATAAAAAGAACTAATGAAAACACAAATGCTAACTCTCTCTATTCCACTTCAGCCAGTACGTCAAGACTGCACAAAGACAACCATTTCCAAATACTCTCTGTGAATGAACTGGCCAGGCCTGGATTTCTGAAGTTGTTTACTGAACAGTGTGTGCAAGGACTCACTGAGCACTGAGGTGGGGGAGGACAGGAATCACATGATCTATTAGTGCACAAAGCCAACTTTCCAGATGATCTTGGATTTAGTTCTATAACAAATAGGGGGCAGAGAAAATTTTCAAAAGCAGTACTAACATACTTCGAGCAATTTCTTAAATACACATGCACACACACACACACATACACACAAGTACATACTTTGAATACTAAGGTTTTTGTTATGGAAATGTATAATTAAATCTGAGATAAACTGATACCTTGTCAGATATTCTAAATTCTTAAATAAATGCAAATAATTTCTTACGAGGTGAGTGAGTTACTTTCCAAAGATAGCGATCTGATGAAGAAATTGTCACTATTTTAATTCTTTATACAACCAAAAAGATCTAGACTTGTAGTTCGTGCTAGTAGAGACCATCATGGTTTTCTCTCATCTTGTCATCTCACAAATGGATCATCTGGGGCTCAGAGGATCCTTGGCCTGCCTGCCTCAGACCACGCTGCTTGGTGGCATGAAGAACCTGGATATCCTGGCACTTAGAACTGTCTCTCCATCTTGAGCCAGATGTGGCTAAATGAACATAGCCAAGAACAAATGAATAGAGTCCTGGCTTACTTCATAATATCATGGGTTTTGACCTAACCCAGCCTTTTAATGTATGAGGTTATTTGCAGTGTCAACTGAAAATTTAGGGAGTTTCCTTGGCATTTTTTCATGTTCTTGAATAGGCTGCAAGTGTTAGTGAATAAACTATTCTGCTGGATAAAGGGTTTTGCCTTAGACATTCAGGGCTGATGCCTGGTGCCAGAGACATTATCTGCAGTGCAGATGCAGCTTCCTATGTCATCAGCACCTCTCCTCGGGACTCTGGTCCTGCACGGCCATGTGCCTATGTGACACACCACAGTGTTCTGTCACCAGCTCCATTTCTACATTTTGCTGAGACACTCACACAAAGTAACATTGACACCAAACCACAGATCCAGGAAGCTCAGGGAACACCAAGCAGGTAAGTGCCAATCCCCCAACACCCCAAACCCTACATCTTGTCATTTTATTTTCAAATTAGAGCTAATGGAAAGATAAAGAAAAAAAATCCCTAAAAGAATCAGAAGAAAAACAACACCTTACCTGTAGATGAACAAAGCTAAGAACTCTAACTCCTCCCTCAGACACTGCTCAAGCAAGAAGAGTGTTAGGTGAAATATTTATAAAGTGCTGAGAGGAAAAAAATCCACCAACCTAGAATTCTACATTCTGTGAAATTATCCTTCACAAGTGAAGGTGAAATAAAAATTTTCTCAGGAAAACAAAAATTTCAGTAACTTATAGCCAGGAGACATGCCTTTTGAGAAATGGTAAAACAAGTTCTTCAGAAGGAAGGAAAATAACATAGGTCAGAAACTCAGATCGGCATAAAGAAAGGAAGAGTACAGAGGAAGGAATTAAGTGAGGTTAAAATAAAAACTTTTATCTCAATTCTTAATTAATCTAATAAATAACATTTTGTTCAAAATAAATATAGCAACAACGTACTCAATTATGTATGTTTATATATATGCCTTACATATATACGTGTATATATATATATATTTATACATTCATGTATGCTTATATATAAGTGAAATGAATGAGAGCAAAAGATGGGAAGAAGGAATTAGAATTACTTTGTTATTATAAGGTACTCGCACTACCTGTGGCCAGTCTTACTTGAGAGTAGACTTGTATTAGTTAAAATGTAAATTGCAAATTCTAGGGCAATCACGAAAAAAAAATTAAAAGAAGTATCATTGACATGCTAAGAAAAAAAAAGGAATCAGCATGCTCAATTAAAACTATGAAAGGTACAGAAGAGTGGAGGATTAAAAAGAAAAAAAGCAAGGGTAACAGATAGAAAAAACCAACGACAATAGTAGATATTAATCCAATGATCACTAATCCCTTTGAATGTCAATGGTCTAAATGTATCAATTAAAGGAGACTGCCAGAGTAGATCAGAAAAGATGACTCAACTAGATCTTGTCTATAAAAAACGGACTTTAAATATAAAGACATACATAAAGTAAATAGATGGAGAAAAATGTACCATGCTAACATAATAACATGGTTATGGTATTATGATATCATAATTTAAAAAATACTATACAAACACTAATGAAAACAAGGCAGGAGGGGCTATTTTAAATTAATTAAAAAAATTTAATTCCAGTATATAGTTAACATAAAGTATTATATTAGGGTTTTTTTTTTTTTAAATTTTAGACAAAGCAGACTTCAAAGGTAAGTAAGGTCATCTCAGGGCTAAAGAAAGATACTATATAATGATAAGAGGATCATTTCTACAAGAAGACTTTAACAATTCTTCATTTATGTCTGACAATAGAGCATCAAACCACCTGAGACAAAAACATAACTACAAGGGGAAATACATAAATCCCCTATAATAGCTGGAGGCCTAAACTCACTCTTTCCCACAAAAGGATATATCCAACAAGCAAAAAAGGAGCAAGGAAACAGCTGAACTCAACTACACTATCAATTAACTGGATGTAACTGGAATCTATAGACTGCTTCATCCAACAGTGGCAAACTACACATTTTTCTCAAGCTCGCATGGAATATTAACCAAGACAAACCACAGTCTAGGCCATAAAACATACTGTAACAAATTTAAAAGAATAGGAACTATATGATCTTTGCTGTCAGTGGAATTAAACAAGAATTCAGTAACAGAAAGATAACTTCAAAATCCCAAAATACATGGAGATTAAAGAACAAACCTCTAAATAACAAATGGGTTATAGAAGTCAAGAAATATCAAAAAATATTTTAAGTAAATAAAAATGGAAACACAACTTACCAAAACGTGTGGGATGATGCCAAGACAGTACCTAAAAGGCAATTTATACTATTGAATGAATTTTTTAGGGAAAAAAAAAAAAAGAACAATCTAAAATCAATAACCTAAGTTTTCACCCTAACAAATTACAAAAAGAACACACTAAATCTAACCAGAAGAAAAGCAAAATATAAAGATGAGAGCAGAAATCAATGAAACTAAAAACAAGAAATCAGTAGAGAAAAATCAATGACAACAAAAGCTGATACTTTGAAAAAGATCAACAAAATCTATAAGCCTCTATCCAGGCTAACGAAGAAGAAAAGAGAAAGGACACAAATTACTAATATTAGAAATGAGAGAGGTGACATTACTACAGATCCCATGGAAATTAAAAGGCTATTAAAGGAATTCTGTGAACAACTGTATGCCCACAAACTGAATAATCTAGATGAAAAGACCAATTTCTTGAAAGACACAATCTACCAAAATTCATATAAGAAGAAACAGATAATCTGAATAGGCCTATATCTCTTAAAGAAACTGAATCAATAATTCAGTCTTTCGAAACAGAAAACATCAGGCTCAGCTGGGTTCACTGGGGAATTCAATCAAACGTTAAGGCAGAAATTACATCAGTTCTCCATAATATCTTTCAGAGAATACTTCCTATCTTATTCTACAGGTTTAGCATTACCCTAATACCAGAACCAGAAAAAGATATTTCAAAGAAGGAAAATTATAAACCAATATATCTCTTCAATATAGATGCAAAACCCCCCAACAACGTATTAGCAAATTATGTCCAACAATGTATAACAGGAATTATATACCATAATCCCACCAACCAGAATTTTACACCAGCTAGGCAAGGCTAGTTTAACATCTGAAAATCAATAAATGCAATCCATCACATCAAGGGACTAAAAAAAGAAAAATCACATGATCATATTAATAGAGGAAGAATAAGCATTTGACAAAATCCAGCACCCATTCATGATAAAATCTCTCAGTAAACTAGAACTAGAGGCGAACCTTTTCAACTTGATAAACAGAATCTACAAAAAACCTACCGCTAACATGATACTCAATGGTGAGAAACTAGAAGCTTTCCCATTAAGATCAGGTACAAGGCAAAGATGCCCCCTCTAACCACTCCTTTTCAACATTTTACTGGAATTCCTTGCTAAGGCAGTAGTGTAAAAAAAAAGGTAAATAAAAGTTATACAAATTGAGAAGGAAGGCAAAAAAAAAGTCTTTGTTTATAGATGACATAATCGTCTATGTAAACAATCTGAAAGAATTAAATAAAAAATCCTGTAACTATTACATCATTATAGAAAGGTTGCAGGATACAAAGCCAATATATAAATGTCAATAGTTTTCCTATATACCAACAACAAACAAGTGTAATTTAAAATCAAAAACACTATCCCATTGGGTCACCTGGATGGCGGTTGGTTAGGTACTTGACTCTAGGTTTCAGGTCAGGTTGTGATCTCCAGGTTGTAGGACTGAGCCCCAAGTCAGGCTCTGTGCTCAGTGTGGAGTTTGCTTAAAAGACTCTCTCCCTCTTCTCACCCCCTCACTTTCTCTCTCTATATATACATATAAATAAATAAATCTTTAACAAAAATAAAACCACTATACCATTTACATTAGCACCCCCCAATAAATACTTAAGTGTAACTAACAAATTATGCACAAATGCACATAAGAAAAACTACAAATCTCTGACGAATGAAATCAGAGAACTAAATAAACGGAAATTTATTCTATGTTCATGGGTAGGAAAACTCAATATTGTCAAGATCTCAGTTCTTCCCAACTTGATCTATAGCTTAATGCAATCCCAATAAAATCCCAGCAAGTTATTTTATGGATATTGACAAATTGATTCTAAAATCTACAATAAAGACAAAAGACCTAGAATAACCAACACAATATTGAAGAACAACAAAGTTGGAGGACTGACACAAGCCAACCTCAAGACTTACTATAAAGATACAGTAATCAACACAGTATGGTACTGGTGAAAGAAAAGAGAAATAGATCAACAGAACAGAACAGAGAGCTGAGAAACAGACCCCTATAAATAGAGTTATGTTTGACAAAGGAACAAAGGCAATATAGTGGAACAGTCTTTAATAACTGATCATCTATATGCAAAAAAAATCTAAAAACAGACCTTATTATACACTTCACAAAAATTAACTCAAAATGGATCACAGATTTAAATAAAAACTACAAAACTCTTAGAAGTAACATAAAAGAAAACCTAGATGTTCTTGGGTTTAAGTAATGTCTTTTTAGATAAAAGCACCAAATAAATGATCCATGAAAGATATAATTTATAAGCTAGACTTCATTCACATAAAAAACTTCTAATCTGTGAAAAACAACTTATGAAGAAAATGTGACACAAGCCATGGCGTGGGAGAAAATATTTGTAAGACATATCTGCTAAAGTACTCCTTTACAAAATTCACAAAGAATTCTTAAAACTCAACAATAAGAACACAAGCAACTTGATTAAAATATGGGCCAAAGACCTTAACAGACACCTCACAGGATACACACACACACACACACACACACACACACACACACACACAGATGGCAAATA
Organism: Canis lupus baileyi; assembly: GCF_048164855.1. Classification (NCBI taxonomy): domain Eukaryota; kingdom Metazoa; phylum Chordata; class Mammalia; order Carnivora; family Canidae; genus Canis; species Canis lupus. The sequence continues at coordinate 26,355,046 of NC_132874.1, read as the reverse complement.
AGCATATGAAAAGCTGCTTATGTTCTGAGGGAAATACAAATTAAAATAGAAATGAAATACCACTACACATCTATTAGAATGCTTAAAATCAGGAACACTGACAAACCTAATGCTAGTGAAGATGTGGAGCGACAGGAGCTCTCATGCATTGCTAGTGGGAATGTAAAATAGTATGGCTATTTTGGAAGACAGTCTGTCAGTTTCTTACAAACCTAATTCTACTCTAATTGTAAGATCCAGCAATCACACTTCTTGATGTCTATCTAAAGGAACTAAAAATTTATGTCCGCATAAAAACCTGCACGCAATTATTTATAGCAACTTTATTCATAATTACCAAGACTTGGAAGCAATCAAGATGTCCTTCGGTAAGGAGTGAATACACTGTGGTCCATCCAGACAATGGAATGTAGTTGAGCACTAAAAAGAAATGAGCTATCAGGCCATGAAAAGACAGAGAGAAACTTTAAACACATATGATGAGTAAGAGAAGGAAGCCAATCTGCAAAGGCTAAAGACTGTATGATTCTGACTATCTGACATTCTTGAAAAGGCAACTATGGAGATGGTAAAAAGATTGATGCGGTGACGGGGGTGGGGGGCGGTGGGGGAGATGACCAGGAATTTAAGGACAGTGAAAATATTCTGTATGATATTACAATGATGTGTATTTGTCATTACACTTTCCTCTAAACACACAGAATGTAAAAGACCAACTGTGAACCCTAATGTAACATATGAACTTGGGAGTGATTATGATGTGTCAGTGGAGGTTCATTTTTGGCTAAAAAAAAGAAGCATCATTCTGGCCAGGGATGTTGATAAGGTATATGGGTTATCTTTGTACCTTTCTCTCAGTTTTGCTGTAAAACTAAAACTGCTCCTCCCAAAAATACAGTATTAAATACAGTATTAAAACAGAAAGTGGAGAGGAGTAATATAATTGTTAGGTGACAGAATCAGGATTAAAACATTGAATTGGGGGCAGCCTGGGTGGCTCAGTGGTTTAGCGCCGCCTTCAGCCCAGGGCGTGATCCTGGAGACCTGGGTTCGAGTCCCACGTCGGGCTCCCTGCATGGAGTCTCCTTCTTCCTCTGCCTGTGTCTCTGCCTCTCTCTCTCTCTCTCTCTCTTTCTCTCTCTCTGTTTCTCATAAATAAATAAATAGAATCTTAAAAAAAAAACAACACTGAATTGGTTCATGGGCTGAATCTGCCAAAACAAAATGTAAGAGAGAGAAATATACATATAAGATGCTGCACTTGGCTCCAAAAATAAATCAACTCCAAAAGCAAGGACAGAGAAGAAGCTCATCAACAATGTAAGAGGCTTTAATATAGAACAACCAGGATTATAATGAGAACTACATATCATGTGTATAATGTGCAGTATCTCATGCATACAAGCAAATAGATTCTACGTGACCCCAAGAAGGAGCATCAGAAGACCCAGGAAAAGAGATTTAGGCTCAAGATAGAGAAATGCCTTGGAATGAGAACTGCACATATGTGAATGGGCTGTGGCGGAGCACTGTCTGCTGCCAGGAGTCCGACCCTGCTGCAGCCTGGACTCAACTATCATCATCATCATCAACTTACGACTGGTATTGAGGAGCCAATCTAACTCTAGGATTCCATGATTCTATAACATTTTTTTTAAAGCCATTTAAACTAAAACCACAAATTAATCAAACCAAAGCTGAATAATCCCACTACCTGGAAAGAAGTATTTGGAGGTTCACTGTATAGAATTGAATCTTGGAGTACGTGAAGTTGACTCCATGACTAAGAATAACTGAAAGCAGGTTCAATTATTAACAAACTTAAAGCTGACAATCACTTCTGTTTTAGATAATTTAATGGAAAAGGCTTTTTAAAAGAGGTAATGCATTCCAACTCTCTCTCTTCTCAACCTCCTGGTTCTCCTACGACGGGACAACTACAGTTACCAGCTTCTATGTATTTTTCCAGACATACTGTATGCATATAAAAACATTTAAGTCCATAGTGCTCCCCTACTTTTGTGACTTTTACTCAGATTTCCTAAAATAGCTACTTGAGGACAGAAGCTCCATTTTCTCTTTCTTGTAAATGCCATTTATTTTCACTGAAGAGTGATGTGCCACAGTATGCACTAGATTAAATAACACCTCTTATTTAGTATGCTATTTAGCCCTTGCAAAAAGAAGCCTTATTATTTCCGTTTGACATTAATAAAGGGTGACATTGGGTTTCTGATATCCAGAACAATGTTCTTCTCACTGCACAGTTATGTTTGAGGAAGAAATTCCAACCATATATTTTCAATAAGAAATGAATGAATAAGAAATTACTTCAAAGAGGGGAGCCTGGGTGGCTCAGTCAGTTGAGTGTTTAACTTGGTTTTGGCTCAGGTCACGATCTCATGGGTTGTGAGATCAAGCCTCTAGTCAGGCTCCACACTCAGCACACGTGCTCTCTCTTGCAAATAACTAAAATAAATCTTTTTTTTTTTTTTTAAATAAATGACTTCAAAGACTGCTCAGAAATTTGCCTTGTGCGTTTATATGTTATCTCTCCCCTGCTCCTGTAAAAGTCAGAAATGTTCTTCCTTCATACTCCCTTAGGTACCAACAAAGGTAACTCCAGTTTTGCTCCAGGACTTTATGAAATGGGTGTTAAAACATATACTATTTTTTAAAAAAAGTAAATATAGAAACCTAACAAACCCTAACTCAGTTAGCAATCAAGGTCACCAAGAAAGAGATACATTCTTGATATTGTGTCAACAGTAGTATGTACCTCTGATAGGATATAATGAAAATGACACTTTACCTCCATGTTCTTCTACCCCCAAAGCCACACCAGTGTAAACATCAGAAAAACACAAGCTAAAGGATATTCTACAGAATATATGGACAGTAATCTTCAAAACTGTTAAGGTCATTAAAAACAAAGAGTATCTATAAAATTGACAGTCTAAAGTAGTCTAAGAAGACATGACAATAACATGTAATGTGGTATCCTGAATGGGATCCTGGAACAGAAAAAGGACATTAGGGAAAATCTGAAGAAATCTGAATATAGTATGGATTTCAGTTAATACGGTATCAATATGTTATAGCATATAATATAGCACAATAAAGTAATATTAAAATAGTATGGTAGGGATCCCTGGGTGGCGCAGCGGTTTGGCGCCTGCCTTTGGCCCAGGGCGTGATCCTGGAGACCCGGGATCGAATCCCACATCGGGCTTCCGGTGCATGGAGCCTGCTTCTCCCTCTGCCTATGTCTCTGCCTCTCTCTTTCTCTCTCTGTTACTATCATAAATAAATAAAAATTAAAAAAAAATAGTATGGTAATAATATAGTATCAATATTGGTTTAATAAGTGTGAGACTCGATCATTCTAATATAAGAATTTAACAATAGGGAAACTGGGTATAGGGTATCTTTCTGAATCTAAAGCCACTCTAAAATAAAAAGTTTATCAAACTTAATTAAATAAAAAAGCTAGGATACGGGCAGCCCGGGTGGCTCAGTGGTTTAGCGCCGCCTTCAGCCCAGAGCGTGATCCTGGAGTCCCAGGATCGAGTCCCATGTCGGGCTCCCTGCATGAAGCCTGCTTCTCCCTCTGCCTGTGTCTCTGTCTCTCTGTCTCTCTGTCTCTCTCTTTGTGTCTCTCATGGGTAAATAAATAAAAAAAAAAAAAAGCTAGGATATTTTTATAAATTCCCATTACTGAGAATACTTACTACAAAGAAGGATCAAGGAGAATGGAACTAGTTCTATAACCTGATAACTCAAAGTAATTATTTTAATAATTTGGTTATAACACATGCTCTACTAAGAATCATCAAATGTTAAATATCTTCTTTGATTCCTAACCATATAATGCAGAATACAAAAAAAGGTGGATTAGGCTATGCAGAAAAAGCATTTGACCAAATCCAATACTCTTTCATGATGAAAACATGCAATAAAGTAGAACAAGGAAGCATCCTCAATCTGATACAGGCCATTTATGAAAAACAAAAAACAAAAACTATAGTTAATATTATACTCAATGGTGAAAGACTGAAAGTTCCTCCCTCCCCTTACGATCAGGAATAAAACAAAGATGGCAGTTTTTACTACTTCCATTCAGTGTTGTACTAGAAATTCTCCCCAGATACTGTACTCAGAGCAATTAGTTAAGAAAAAGAAATAAATGGAAAATAAGTTGGAAAGGAATAAGTAAAAATATCTCTTCACACACGATAGGACAGTTGTTATTAAAAAAAAAAAAGGAAGAAAGTAATAAGTGTTGACAAGGATGTGGAAAAACTGGAACCCTCATATAGAGTGGTGGAAATATAAAGTGGTGCATCTGCTGTAGAAAATATTCTGGTGGTTTCTCAAAAACTTAAACACAGATTTACCATATGACCCAGCAATTTTACTACTAGGGCTATACCCAAGAGAAATGAAACCTGTCCACAGGAAAACTTCAAGACAGATGTTCACAGCAACATCATTCATAATACCTGCAAAGTAGAAACAACCCAAATAACCATCACCCGGTAAATGAGTAAATAAAACTTAATATATCTATATGATGAAATATTATTCAGCCATAAAAAAGCATGGAGTATCAATACATGCCACCACATGAATGAGCCCTGAAATCATTGTGCTAATTGAAAGACACCAGACACAAAAGACCACATATTACATGATTCCATTTAAATGAAATATCCAGGAAGGCAAATACATAGAGGTTAAAAGTGGATTACTGGTTGTCAGGGGCTAGGAGAGGGGGCTCATAGGGAGGGACTGCTTAGAGGGCACAGGGTTTCCTTTAACATGATGAAAATGTGTTGGAACTATATAGAAATGGTAGTTGTACAGTACTGTGAACATACTAAATACCACTCAACTGTATACTTTAAAATGGCTTATGTTAAGTAAATTTCACCTCAATTAAAAAAACTTAAAAAGAAAAGATAATGTGTACACAAACACAAAATTCACATGTTCTAACAGGCATTCAGGGAATCTGACCCACAGCATCTAGCTTCTCCCCAGAGGCAGGGACTAGAAACAGTTCCTTTTTAATTTTTATTTTTTAAAGTAGGCACCATGCCCAAAGTTGGACTTGAACTCATGAACCTGAGATCAAGAGTCACATGCTCTACCAAGAGAGTCAGCCAGGTGCCCAACAGTCTCTTCTTATGTACACTTCCAAGCAGTCTATTCATAAAGGGGCACATATATATATATATGTATGTGAAAATAAGCATATTCATTGTTGTTTTTACTAAACGTTAACCAAACAGGCTTTCTCCAAACAGGGGGGATGGTGGAGTCACAGCTACCGCAGTACCAGAAAGCCTTTGGAGATGGGATTTCATTAATGTGCCTCAGTTCCTCAGGCTGTACTCTCCACCTTCCACCCATCCAAAGAGCAGATACCAGATACTTTTCTTTATGAAGCACCTGGAAGAAATTAAAAATTTAAACATTAAGTCAAATGCAAGTGAGCCTGCTGTGAAGAGTGACACATGCTACCAAACACAGGTTTCCCCTGTTATCCTTCTTTCCTTCCCTCCTTTTTCCTTCCTTCTTTCTTTCTTTTTCCTTTCTTTCTCTTTCTCTCTCTTTCTTCTCTTTCTTCTTTCTTTTCTTTCTTTCTTTCTCTTTCTCTTTCTTTCTTTCTTTCTTTCTTTCTTTTCTTTCTTTCTTTTTCTTTCTTTCTCTCCTTTCTTTCCTTCTCTCCTTCTTTCTCTCTTTCTTTCTTTCTTGTTTCAAGTTTTTACTTAATTCCAGTTGGTTAACATATACTTTTCCACTTTTCTATAGCTCACGTAAAGAAAGGCCCTCAAGACCTTTGGATTTTCCCCAATGTCTGTGGGATTCTTGGATAGCCAGTGTTCTATTGTAATTCATCTGGGTGCAAAGACTCAAGTACAGAGTTGAATAAGTTAACTCTAAGTTTTCCAAAAGTCTATTTAAATGGTAAAACATCCAGGAGATTTTGACATTTATTTCATTCTTCTTCCCACTTCCAAACATACACAGTCTGGACCTCTCTTTTTGCCTCCCCACAACCCCTGGAGCTTTCGACACCTGCACTCAGACTCTATACCAGAGAGAGAAGGGACAGTCATCACTTAGGGAAACAAAATGGCAGGCCAGGACACACAGCTCACACAGCAGGTGTCAGACTCAGAGCTACTGAAGACCTGTAAAACCTCTCCCCACCATCTTCCCCTGGATGACTCAGTCTTCTTTTTGCTCCAGTCTTCTTTTTTCTTTAATTCAAATTATGAGTTCTTTCCTTTTCAAGTAATTAAGTTTGGTTTAATGTTAAAAGTTAGGTTTTCTTTCATCCTTTCATCTTTTACCCAGGCTGCTTAATTTTTTCTTGACACCTCTTAGTTCTGCATTGCATTAATTATAACAAATGCTTTAAAACTCTTAAATGATATTCGACTGGATTCTTTTCCTTTCTTTATAAATTCTCAGTCAAGAGCTGCTCTTCGTCCTCCTTTGCCACCTGCTTAAGTGCCCCTTCTTTTTCCTCCTCCACTTCCCTCCTTTACACTGAATGAACACTCTCTAGGAGCCTCTAGTCCAAGTATCTCATTTTCTTTAAGATTGGGGTAGACTAGACTTTACCTTTTTCCTAAAGCAGAGTATTCCTGGTGATTCTCAATGCACTAGCTTCTTTATCAGTGTCCTTAGAGAAACAACAGTATTGTAGTACCTCTCCAAGGACCAGTTTGTCCTGAGACAGAAGGAGAATACACAGTCTCCACAGCTACTACTTTTCCCCATCTACACATACTTGTTAAGTGTCCAC